>NC_053492.1:316856743-317194660 GCF_905171775.1 Rana temporaria
TGTCCCCACCCCGAGCCATGACTTCCCAGAGACTTCAATGTCCATACCCCAGGCCATGACTATTCCCAGAGACCTCTATGTCCCTACCCCAAGCCATGACTATTCCCAGGGCCTTCAATGTCCCTACCCTCGGGCCATGACTATTCCCAGAGACTTCAATGTCCCCACCCTGAGGCCATGACTATTCCCAGAGACTTCAATGTCCCCACCCTGGACCATGACTATTCCCAGAGTCTTCAATGTCTCCACCCTCGGGCCATGACTATTCCCAGAGACCTCAATACCCCCACCCGGGGCCATTACCATTCCCAGAGACTTCAATGTCCCTACTCGGAGCCATGACTATTCCCAGAGACCTCAATGTTCCTGCCATGGCCATTCTCTTCCATTTCCCCACCCTAAGCCATGACTATTTCCAGAGACCTCAATGTCCCCACCCCTGCCCATTACCATTCCCAGAGACTTAAATGTCACCGCCCTGGGCCATGGCTATTCCCAGAGACCTCAATGTCTACACCTCGGGCAATAGCTATTCCCAGAGACTTTAATGTCCCTACCCCAGGGCATTGACTATTCCCAGAGACTTCAATGTCCCCACCCTTGGGCCATGACTATTCCCAGAGACCTCAATGTCCCTACCCTGAGCCATGACTATTCCCAGAGACCTCAATGTCCCTACCCTGAGCCATGACTATTCCCAGAGACTTCAATGTCCCTACCCCAAGCCATGACTATTCCCAGACACTTCAATGTCCCTACCCCGAGCCATGACTATTCCCAGAGACCTCAATGTCCCCACCCAGGCCATAACTATTCCCAGAGACCTAAATGTCCCCACCCCAAGCCATGACTTCCCAGAGACTTCCCAATGTTCCTGCCATGGCCATTCTTTGCCATTTCCCCACCCGAGCCACGACTATTCCCAGAGACTTTAACATCCTACCCTGGGCCATTACCATTCCCAGGGACTTCAATGTCCCCACCCTGGGCTATGACTATTCCCACCAGAGACTTCAACATCCCCACCCCAGACCATTACCATTCCTAAATACTTCAGTGCCCCCCCCCCCCAGGCCATGACTATTTCCAAATACTTCAGTGTCCCCTCCCTGGGCCATGACTATTTCCAGAGACTTCAATTTTCCCATCCTGGGCCATTACCATTTCTACCAGAGACTCCCAACATCCCCAAGCCAGGTGATCACCATTTCCACGGACTTCAATATGTCCCTCCCTCTCAGGCCATTGCATTTCCCAGAGACCTCATTCTCCCCACCCCAAGCCATTACCATTCCCAGAGACTTCAACATTCCCCCACTCAGGCCATTACTTTTCCCAAAGACCTCAGTGTCCATACCCAAGGCTATGATCATTCCTCCCAGAGACTTCAATGACCCCTTCCTAGGCCATTACCATTCACAGGGGCTTCAACATCCCCTCACTCGGGCCATTACTATTTCCAAAGACCTTCATGTCCATCCCCCTGGTCATAACCTCTTCTCCCAGGGACTTCAATGACCCCTCCCTAGGCCATTACCATTCCCACCAGAGACCTCAACATCACCAACCCAGGCCATTACCATTCCCAGAGACTTCAGTATCTCCCCACTTGGGCCATTAACATTCCCAGATGCTTTACTGTCCCCACCCCAGGTCATAACTATTCCCCCTGGAGACCCCCAACATCCCGATACCAAGCGTTCAATGTGTCCTCTCCCCCCGACAGGCCACTACCACTCCCAGAGACCTCATTGTCCACACCCAAGGCCATTGTCATTCCCAAAGACTTCAATGTGTGGTCACCAACTTACCCATCCACCCCCCCGGGCCATTACCATTCCCAGAGACTTCAAACATCTCTACATTGGGCCATTACCAGTCCCAGAGACTTCAATGTCCCCCCTCGGGCCATTACCATTCTCAGAAACCTTAATGTTGCCACCCTGGGCTATTACCATTTCCAGAGACTTTGATGATTTCCAGCAGCATGCTGTACCCCATGGTTCAGGATGAAAGTGCAATGAATGTGTACACCAATAAACCATAACACCTACACCAATCGGTAATAACATAATGGCCGCTGACAAGAAAAGTGAATAACAATAATTATCTCGTTACAATGGCATCTAAAATTGGGTAGGATATATAAAGCAGCAAGTGAACATGCTGTCCCTAAAGTTGATGTGTTGAAAGCAAAAAAATAACAAGCATACACATTTAAAGCGGGGGTTCACCCTATCTACGAAAAAAAAAAAAAATGTTTTTTCTTTTACCTTAAAATCAGGCATTGTAGCGCGAGCTACAGTATGCCTGTCCCGAATTTTTTACCCCCGTACTCACCTTGTAGTCGTCCATCGAAGATACCGGGGAATGGGCGTGCCTATGGAGACGGAGGATGATTGACGGCCGGCTCTGGCGCGGAAATAGCTTCACGACGCGTGCGCATAGCCTGTGCGCAGGCGCCGTGAAGAGCCGAGACCTACTCCGGCTGTCTTCGGGGAGAGTGACGTGCCAGGGCCGGCCGTCAATCATCCTCCCTCTTGAAAGGAACGCCCATTCCCCGCGGGAGCCGAAATCTACGATGTCCGATTACAAGGTGAGTCCGGGGTTAAAAAAATCGGGACAGGCATACTGTAGCTCGCGCTACAATGCCTGTCTCGATGGTAAAATGTGTCGGGGGGGGGGGGTGAACTACCGCTTTAAGCAATGCTCTTGTGGGATGTTTCGAGGTCTGCAGTGGTCCATGAAAGGCCACCAAGGCTCATTGATGTACCTGTGGAGCAAAGGCTGACCCATGTAGTCCGATCCAATAAAAGAGCTAATGTAGCTCAAATTGCTAAAAGAGTTAATGCTGGTTCTGATAGAAAGCTGTCACAACACACACTGAATCACAGTTTGTTGCATATGGGGCTGTGTGTAGTTTCAGCCCAGTAAGGGTGCCCATGCTGACCCATGTCCACAGCCAAAAGCACCTACGATGGACCCACAAACAGAACTGGACCAAGGAGCAATGTAAGAAGGTGGTCTGGTCTGATGGAATTCAAGAATTGTTTAAGGAACACAACAGCAAGTTTCAGATTTTGACTCAATCCAATCGAGCATCTGTGGAAAACAGTCTGACCAATGGAAGCCCCACCTTGCAACTTACAAGACTTACAAGAAAAGTGGAAGTAAACCCCCATTACAACTTTCACCTACAGGTAAGCCTAGATTAAGGCTTACCTGTAGTTGTTTGCCATATGTCCTAAACCTACACGGTTTAGGAGATATTTGCCAAAAAGAATGCATGCGCCGTAGACAACGCCGCAGGCGCACTGAGAATGCAGGTTTTCTGAATGAATAATGCCGGCTTTGACGGCTCCCACACGCATGCGCGGAGTGACATCATCGCCGCTCCGGCCAATCAAAGCGCCCGAGTGGCGATACCCGGAAGTAACCTCCGGGAGATATGTCTGCGGCTGACTAGGAGACTAGGACAGCTTCGGGGGCCTCGATCTAAGGTAAGTAATGCATAATGAGCTAGTATGCTAGTCATACTAGCTCATTATGCCTTTGTCTTGCAGGTTTTATTTTTTTTTGGGGGGGGGGGGGGGGGGGGGACACACTAGTCGGACTCCGTGGCTACGGAGTCCGCCAGCTCACCGGGAGATCTGTCTGCTGATCTCCGCTAAGCCGGCGGATGACAAGCCCCTCTCTGCTCACTGAGCGGGGAGGGGCTTATACAGTGCTGCTGTCTCCTATGGAGTGATCTGATGAAAACAGATCTGATCCGCCATGGACAGATGGAGACGTATCGCCATACGTCTGATTTTGGCGGATCGGGTCGGATGTCAGCGGACATGCCTCCGCTGAAATCCGACGCTCCATAGGACTGTATGGAGCGGCCGTTCAGGTCCGCCGTCAGTCCGATCGTGTGAAAGGGGCCTTATATAATTTCTTAGTCAAAAATAAAAGTAATACAAAAATAATGAAACAATATAAATTAATTGATATAAAAATTAAATATATGATGTATGATATATGATTTGTCAATTTCTCAGGGACCTGCAGAGAGTATCACCAGGCGCCATTGTGGCCGCGCCACGTGGGATTTCCATGGAGCCCTCCAACTCCCTGCCGCCGGCGGCATCCCCAATACCCTCGCCAGAGATAGGGTCTCGCACAGGGTTCGCTACGTGCTCTCATCCAGCCTGGGCCAGCAATCCACAGAGCCAGAGCAGACTGGACGATGACCTGCGCACCATGCTCCGTGCTCTCTCGACGAGGGCGGACATTGAGGCCCTGCTGACGAGGTCAGACATTGAATCCCTGATCCTCCGCATAGAGGAGGCACACAGCAGGGACATACAGGAGGTGAAGGCAGAGCTACAGGCGATCGGGGGACAAGTGACCACAGCAGAATCTCTGCTTACCTCGCTGGAGACCCGGGTGCAGGTGCTGGAGCAGGTACGAGACACACACACACGTTAGAAGCGCAGGAGATGCAGCTCCACCTAGAAGAAATGGAGGAACGCAGTTGCCGCAATAACCTCCGGCTGCGGGGAATCCCGGAGGCTACCGGACAAGAGGACCTTGCGGTGACAGTTACAGCGATCTTTCACAGAGTCCTGGAAGCCCCACCGCCTGCTCTGGAAATCGACAGGGTACACTGCGCCCTAAATCCACTGACCCCCTGAGACCCCGTGACGTCCTCTGTCGCCTGCATAGGTACACACAGAAGGAATCCATCCTGCGGAGGGCCTGGGAACACGGAGACATAGACTTTGACGGAGCGCCTATACAGATCCTCCCTGATCTATCTAGAGCTACCCTGCAGAGACGTGCAATGCTGAAGCCAGTCCTGGAGTTAGCGAGAAGACGGGCTGCACCTACCGTTGGGGATACCCCCTGGCTGTGATCTTCCGCACGGAGTGGGCTCCGTTTACCCTTCGTATGCCTGCAGAACTTCCAGCGCTTTTGACTTTCTTGGAGACAGATCCGGTCCCAGTACAGAATTGGCTGGCGGAGATTCCGAAATCGGCGGGCCGTGCTGGCCCATACTCAGGCAGATCCAACCAGCCTGCCCGATCCCAGAGGTCCCGAGGACGTCCCCGTACCTCGCCCAACCACGGGTCATGTGAGTCATGATCACACATTGCAATTCTTTGGCCAGGTTACATGTTCCCAGACTGACCGTGTCTCCCTCATCCTGGCGGACTTACGCCCCATGCAGTATGTGCTGCACATAGGAGCCTCGTTGCTGTTATTGCTTGTTTTTTTTTACTCCTGATTAACCCCGGAAGACCCCTGGATGTTTTACCCCCCTCCCCTCTCTATGCTGCTGCAGTCTTTTCCCCCTCTTCTGGGACTTGGCCCGTAGCCCGGCAACAGATCTGGGAGTGGCTGATGATATAGGCCAGGCACCCACGTTCTACTGCCTCATGTGGAGACCACCTTGTGACCCTTCCGTGGTCTCTGACTTTCATGACTTTACACTACCCTGTTGGGGGTTAGCGGTGGGTTCTGTACAGGGGGCCTGCTGACTGTCCATGCCGTTTAGCCTCCGCTGTTGTACGGCCCTGGGCCCTGCGGACAGCAGTATTCCTGCAGAACATTCCTGGCGGAGGATGTGAGTGACGAGAGTGGACCTAAAGAGTTGTGGGTTTGTGGGGTGACGAATGTGGGCACTGGGCCCTACTGGAACCCTACGTGATAATACCTGGGACACCTCACTGGGGGTGATGTGGGGCAAGCTTGTATTGATCGTGGGGGGATCCCCTCGCCCCTTCCTCCCGCCTGTGTCTCCTTTGGCCGGATGGCCTGCTGGCGTCCGGGTGGGGGAGGCCCGGGCGGGGGAACTGGTGACTCTGAGGGGTTGAGTTGGGGGTGCTGCTCGGGGGGAGAGGGCAGAGTTGTTATGTAAATTACGATTACATTTTGAAAGTCAGTCTGCTTAGTGATGTTTTAGAATGTATTGCAATGTGCCAAAGTTAGCTTTTGCAAATGTTTTTTGTGTCCCAAGAGTCCTTTATCCACCTACATGTTTATAGCCCATGTGACTAATATAAACTAGCCGGTTTGGTGTCCAATAGGACGCCTGTTATTTGCCCACATTATCATATCCAACAAAGGTCGGTGGGGCTGATGAGGGCTCGGGAGCCCCTCACTGGCTCTTGCTAACCAATCCCCACACTAGGACGACGCTTAGTATATCCGGAGAACGTTACAGCAAGATTTTGCTGACACGGTGGCCGCTGAGGAAGCCTCTTTAGCACCCAAGGTGGTCACTGTCTCCACCCCCTTGTGGGACATTTCCTCCACAAGGGGGCAACTCACCCCCTTCCCTTTCTATGCTCGCCCCTCCTCCTTCTCTCCTTTCTTTTTTTTTCCCCCACAAGCATGGACGAACTTATCATTGTCACCCTTAACGCAAAGGGGCTTAACGTCCCTGAGAAGCGTTGCATGCTACTCAATGACATGAAACGCATGGCCGCGGATGTGGTGCTACTACAAGAAACACATTTCCGTAACAACGCATTTTCTGTCCTACAGAATAGGTTTTACCCGACAGTCTATCACTCCACTTTTTCATAAGCCAAATCCAGAAGGACCTCCATCCTAATTTCGGCAAGGATCCCATGGACCCTGATAGCCAAGAAATCAGACACGTCGGCCAGGTTTTTGTTTCTCAAGGGCCTGATAGGCGACGTGAGGGTAACTATTGCCAACCTATACGCCCCTAATTGCCAACAGGACACTTTCATTAAAAGGCATCTGAGCATGCTTCAGAGATTCTCTGAGGGTCAACTTATAGTGGGAGGTGACATGAATGCCCCCCACGGAGAATACCTCGACGGGGACGTCTTCCATCCCCAGAGGCCCACGCAAGACTATACACACGGCATTACGTAACCTGCAATTGGTAGACACATGGCGCCTATTTCATCCAGGTGAATGGGATTATACCTTCTACTCCCGCCCTCATCGGACGTATTCCCACATCGACTATCTCTTGACGCCGCATGACCATCTTCAGGCGATAAAAAGCACTTCAATCAGGTCCATAACCTGGTCGGACCACGCCCCCGTCGCCATGCATTACGCTCTAACTGATTTCTATAGAGGCCAAAGGAAGCCGTGGCGGCTCAATGAGAGCCTACTGCAGAATCCGGAGGTGCTGGCGGATGTGACGAAGGAAATCCAGCATTACTTTCAAACGAATAACACGTCTGGTGGCGACAGAGGACTGGTTTGGGAAGCACACAAAGCGGTGATCCGCGGTGTTCTTATTAGGCATGGGGCTAGACTCAAACATCTACGGACTAAACAAATGAATAGACTGCTTGGTAGACTTCGGGACTTGGAAACTGCACACAAACAGAGCCAGACCGGTACACTTACTGCGGAACTAGACACAGTTCGTGGTCAGATTACTGATCTGCTCACTTATAAAGCTAAAGTGGCCCTTCGAATATCCCACAAAAAGGTATATGAAGCAGGAAATAAATGTGGTAGAATGCTGGCACAATCACTGCGCTCCCAGAAACTGGCATCCTATATACCCTACATACACACTGCATCGGGACAGCGGGCGACCCTCCCTAGACAGTTCACTGAGGAATTCAGAAACCTACTACGCGGCCCTCTAGAACCTACCCAAGACACATTCCCCCCGGACAGTCTTTCAAACTATATTGCCACCTCCTTAATGCCGACTCTGTCCGCGGAAATGCACGACCTGTTAGAAGTACCCATCACATTACCTGAGGTTCAACTGGCAATAGGAAACACCAAACCAGGGAAGACCCCGAGACTGGACGGCCTAACGGGCACTTAATACAAAACGCTACTCCCCTCACTAGGCGATCATTTGGTCGCACTCCTTAATGACCTCGGGAAGGGGAGCAAACTTCATGACACTACCCTCCAAGCCCAAATATCTGTCATCCCCAAAGACGGCAAGGAACCGTCTCAGTGCGGAAGTTATTGACCGATTTCCCTACTCAATTCGGACCTCAAACTATTTACCAAAATTATAGCCACTAGATTACAAACGCACCTCCCTCGACTGATTCACCTGGACCAGGTCGGTTTTGTCCCCACCAGGGAGGCCCAGGATAACACCACCAAGGTATTGAACTTACTATACTCGGCCACCCTTACCAAGACGCCCAGTGTCTTCATAGGCACTGACGGGGAAAAAGCGTTTGATCGCGTGAATTGGGATTTTATGTTCTCAACACTACGTCACGTGGGGCTAGGTGAGAATGTGCAAAGATGGATCTCCGCGGCCTACACGTCACCAACGGCCAGGGTTAGGGCGAACGGCGTGATCTCAGACTCACTTCCCATTACTAACGGAATGAGGCAGGGCTGCCCATTGTCGCCCCTTCTCTATGCGCTCTATCTGGAACCCTTTTTGGGACATGTGAGGTTGAACCCGAACATCACAGGGATATGGCTTGGTACTTCCCAACATAAGGTTTTGGCGTATGCAGACAGCCTGCTCTTCTCCCTCACCAATCCACTGATATCTCTCCCAAATCTAATGCAAAAATTTGCGACATTTGGAGCACTCTCCAATTAGAAAATTAACTTTGCCAAATCTGAGGCCATGGGAATAGGAATATCACCACCACAACTGACCCACCTCCAGTCAAGTTTCGCAATGAAGTGGACAAATACAGCTCTAAAATATCTGGGCACACACATACCCCCAACGTTCTCAAAACTGTACGAACTTAATTTCCCCCCCGCTATTAAAATCGATAAAGTCATTATTAGCTAAGTGGAACACGGGCCTACATTCCTGGCTGGGCCGATGCAATATCTTAAAGATGACGATCCTCCCAAAGCTTCTCTACCTTATGCAAGCCCTACCTATCCATATACCGACATCATACTTCAAACAGGTGCAGTCAGTGTTCACAGACTTTGTCTGGGCCAAGAAAAGACCTTGCCTGGCGCACAAACTGCATGTCCTCCCGAAGCTAGGGGTGGCCTGGCACTACCCGATGCGCGGGCCTATTACCATGTGGTACATCTCGGAAGACTGATAGACTGGTGCCGACACCGAGACACCAAACTCTGGACCCAGATAGAACAGGCCCAAAGCACGATTCCCTTAAGAGGGACCCCATGGTGCTATCCCTCGCTGCCGGCCGACCTTAAACGACACCCACTGATAGGGACCTCTTCACGACTCTTCGCCCGTCTTCTGTCCCATGTCTACCCCAAATTCCCCTCTATACCCCATACTTGGGAATCCCCAGTTTTTGCCTGGTACGCAGGACGTGGTCTTTCTGGGTCTGAGCGGGGCGGGCCTACACCAAGCCTCCCACTTCAGCGCTGGAGGGCGCTGGAAAACAATTTTGGAGCTTACCTTCTCCATGGGCTCGTTTAGCCTGGACTTCCTGAGAGAGTGACAGTTAAGCCATTTTCTCAACTCTAGGCAGCCCCCTGATGATAGTGACCGACCACTTACAACGCTGGAGGACATCTGCGCCTCCACAGCGACTCTGAGACATATGCTCTCACTGGCCTATGACCTGCCGATCACGCCACCACCTGACTTTGTACCCCCAGGTATACTGAACTGGGAAAAGGAATTAGACCGACAATTCAACCCAACTGAGAGACAACACATTCTACGATATACACACAAGTCCTCTATATGCGCCAAAATTCAAGAAACCAATTATAAACTTCTATCCCGGTGGTACAGGACCCCAGTGCTGTTGTACAAGTTCTACCGAACAACGTCAGATCTTTGCTGGCGCTGTCTGGAGAATAAGGGTACTTTAGTTCATGTCTTCTGGTCCTGCCCTAGACTAACCCACTTTTGGCGAGTAATCTGGTAGACCTTACAAAAATTCACGGACCGCACTATCCCAAACGATCCAGCGTTCTTCCTTCTTCATGCGTCCTCCATTCCGGACAGGGTATACAAAAAGTCTGATTCGCCACTTACTAGATGCCGCCAAGGCCTGCATCCCACTTCACTGGAAGTCACCACACTCACCGACCGTTGCCATGTGGCTCCGGAACGTTAAAACTATAATACACATGGAAGACCTTATCCTTGCAGCACAAAAGAGACAGGAGACATTCACCAACACTTGGCAACTGTGGAATGCATTTGTTTTTTTGGTGGAGGGCCAGGCGATGCAGAGGGACACAGTTGACGCAGCAACCAGTTGACAGTAGAGATATGCCCTCTCAAATGGTCCTGTAATTCGAACTGGCACTCTAGAGGCAGCTTCGAATCCGCTACCTTGGTACTCCTTGCTTTTGGGTACTTTTACTTTTTCTTACCTTTACCCTTACGCCCCCCTATTCCTCTTGTTCCCCCCTACCCCTTCTATATTTAGTTTATTTTCACTTGCTCCCCGCTTTATATTCTGGGTTTCAGGTAGGCCTTACATGGACGATCCTACCCTACAGAGAAAATGGAAAAGACAGGGCGGTGCCCATGGGGCGGCAGCCATATGTCGCACCATTATGATGACACAGTCCCGGCCTCCCCTGGCTTGGGGGACCGCTGGAGACCTCTAATCGCTTTAGGGGACGTTAAACCACAGCCAACTTTAGGAAGCATGAGAGCCACATTGTGGGAACACTGTATGGTGATGGCTTTATACCATGTATGCATGCTTCTGAATGCGATAATGTCCCAGAGGAACAGGGAATTTATGATATGTCATGACTCTGTATATGTACCAATGTTTCTCTACTCTGTTCATTGTTTACTACCTTGTGTTGTTGCGGCCCATGTGGGTATCTGTCCTGATATAAATAAAAAGATAAAAAAAAAAAAAAATTACAGATTGACCGCAGGTCTTTACTGTACATTTATGGTGCTGCTTTGTCTAAAAAAAAATTGTTTACGTATGCTGTAGTTATATACATTCTGCTTCATTCCAATCCACTGCTAAAATAAAGTAATAAAAAAATGAACATATTAAGGAAAAAATGTTTTATTTATTGCAAGTATTTTTATAGCATTGACAGATTACACAGCACCTGGATATTCACATCAGTCCCAGCCCTCAAGATGCTTACAATCTAAGGGCCAGATTCACAAATGAGATACGACGGCGTTTCTCCTGATATGCCGTCGTATCTCTGTTTCTATCTATGCGACTGATTCATAGAATGAGTTACACATAGATATCCCTAAGATCCGACAGGTGTAATTGTTTTACACTGTCGGATCTTAGGATGCAGTACCGCGGCCGCCGCTGAGGGGAGTTCGCGTCGTAAACCAGTGTCGGGTATGCAAATTAGGAGTTACGACGGATTTTCGCGTTCGCTACGTCGCCGCTAGTCTAGTTTCCCGTCGCAAAGTTAGTCGTTTTTTTTGGTGCCCTAACTTTAGTCAACAAGCGTATTGCTGTCCAAAGTATGTCCGTCGTTCCTGCGCCGAAATTCAAAATTTAACGTCGTTTGCGTAAGCCGTCCGGGAATACGGAAGTACGCTACGCGTGTCGCCGTTCAAAAAAATGACATCACGGCGCGCAAAGCACGGCGGGAGTTAAGAAACGGAGCATGCGCAGTAGGTCCGGCTCGGGAGCGCGCCTAATTTAAATGGCACACGCCCATTTAAATTGGCCCGCCTTGCGCCGGAAGCCGCCGGCGTAGTTTTCATCGCAAGTGCTTGGTGAATCAGGCACTTGCGATGAAAAATTGCGATTCTACGTGAATCTGGCACTCAGGTCCCAACCTCACATGCCTACATACACATATTAGAGCCAAATTAGACAGCCAAATAACCTACCATACTTGAAGGAAACCTAATTAATCACATTGAGAACATGCAAACTTCATGCACTGTGGCTAGGATTCAAATCAATGGCTCTAGTGCTGCAAGGCAGAAGAGCTTAGCACTGTACTTCCCTAATAAATACAACTACAAAATAGAAAAGTTATTTAGATTTAAAGCTCTCACAAGCAGGGCCCGCTTGTATTAAATTGTATTGTAATGGTACTTTCTCACTTTATGCTTTAAAGCACTGCACAAACCGTTGCCACTATATACAGTACATCCAGTAAAATAACAATAATAATAAATAACTACAAGGAATAATAGTACAGACAAAATAATCTTGCAAATGATCTGCTAGTCTTTATTGGTACTCTTTTGTCATTTCTAAAAAGTATCATTATTATACAGAATTTACAATATCGCCAACAGTTACCCAGCACTTTACAATATGAAAGGGAGACAATACAAATACAAAACAATAAAATACAAGAGGGTTAAGAGGGTAAACTGTAGTTCTTTACATTTTTCTTAATTCCAATCGGTAGTCAAAATAAAGTAATATATAAATATTAAAATAAAATATATAATATTTGAGTATAAAAATAAAATAAAAAGTCAAATGTCACCACCACTTTAATGCCGCATACACACAATCGGAATTTCCGACAACAAAACCGTGGATTTTTTTCAGACGGAATTTTGGCTCAAACTTGAGTCACACAAATGTTGTCCGAAATTCCGAACGTCAAGAACGCGGTGACGTACAACACTATAACGAGCCGAGAAAAATGAAGTTCAATGATTACGAGAATGCGTAGGATTTTTGTGTGTCAGAAATGCATACAGACAATCGGAATTTCTGACAAGAACTTTTGCCCTTGGAAAATTTGAGAACCAGCTCTCAAATTTTTGCTGTCGGAATGGGGCTTACACACGGTCGGAATTTCCGACCAAAAACTCACATCGAACATTTTTTGTCGTCAGACTTTTTCCATCGGAAATTCAGATCGTGTGTAGGCCCCATTAGTAGAATTTAAGTAGCAGCTAGGCGCAGTTAGAAGCATTCAGCTGGAAAAATGCTCCAAGAAACTCTACAAAAAGTATTTTTATTTCTGCTCCTAGAAGCTGAGGCGTCAAAAATGCTAATAGCCTAAAGTAGTGTGAGTGGACACATAGGATAACACTATTTAGCTTCTAGGAGCAGGAAAAACGCCAATAACAGCTTCTAGGAGCTTAAAAAAATGCTAGTGTGCATGGAGCCTAAAACTGAATTTTCATTTGCGCTACGTATAACAAATCTTACAGATTAGTAATTGGTCTTTTCTGGGCATTTATGGTGCTGTTTTGTTAAGCAAATGGCAGTTCTTTATATGCTCTTTCATTTTAATTCACAGTCAAAAATAAAGTATATAAATATAAATAAAATATTATATATAATAATTGAATATATTAATTGAAAAATATAAAAAACTACAAAAATTTAACAAAGTTAAATAATTAAAAAGGAATAATATATAACATATTCTGTATCTTTGCTTTATCCTAACCTCCAAAATGTGTTTGAAATGCGGTGACTTAAATAAATAGTATTTAAATCAATAAATATCTTCAAACATAAATACCTAATAAAACTAACTATCCATAAAATTCACTGTGAAAATTCCTCTAAATAAAGGTGTTCAAAAACTCATAAATACTTCAATTAATGTATATTTATTGCACTTTAAAAAAAAAAAGTGCAATAAATACACACAAATTTAAGTATTTATGAATGTCTGAACATGTTTTTTTTCTAAATGAATTTTAACCACTTCCATACAGGGCACGTATACACCTTCCCGCCCAAGCCAATTTTCAGCTTTCAGCACTGTCACACTTTGAATGGCAATTGCGCGATCATGCTACACTGTACCCAAACAAAACTGGCGTCCTTTTTTCCCCACAAATAGAGCTTTCTTTTGGTGGTATTTGATCACCTCTGCGATTTTTTTTTTGTGCGCAACAACTAAAAAAATACTGAAAATTTTGAAAAAAAATATGTTTTTATTTTTTTCTGTTACTTTTTTTGTAAATAAGTACGTTTTCTTTCAATTACGGGCACTGATATGGCGGCACTGATGGGCACTGATGAGATGGCACTGATGGACATCGATGACGTAGTACTGACGGGCACTGATGGGCACACATAGGCGGCACTGATGGGCACACATAGGCGGCACTGATGGGCACACATAGACGGCACTGATGGGCACACATAGGCGGCACTGATGGGCACTCATGGGCGGCACTGATGGGCACTGATGGGCGGCACTGGGCACTCATAGGCGGCACAGATGGGCACTCATGGGCGGCACTTATGGGTGGCACTGATGGCTACTTATGGGTGGCACAGATGGGCACTGATAGGTGGGCACTGGGCATGGATGGGCACTGTGGGGTGGCTCTGATGGGCACTGTGGGGTGGCACTGATGGGCACTGTGGGGTGGCACTGATGGACACTGTAGGGTGGCACTGATGGACAATGTGGGGTGGCACTGATGGACACTGGGGCGGCACTGATTTAGCTATGTTGCCAGTCAGTGCCCATTTGTGGGCACTGATTGGCATCTTTTTTTTTGTAATGCTTTTTTTTTTTTTTACAGACTTTTTTTTTTTACAGACTTTTTTTTTTGCCCACCCCAGGGTGGGCTTCCCTGGTGGTCCATGTGGCGATCCGAGGGGGGGGCTGCGCTGATAAACAATCAGCGCGAGCCCCCCCCTGTCAGGAGAGCCGCAGATCGGCTCTCCTTTACTCGCGTCTGTCAGACGCGAGTGAGGAAGAGCCGACAACGGCTTTTCCTGTTTACATCGTGAACAGCCGTGATTCGACACGGCTGATCACGTGGTAAAGAGTCTCCGTGAGAGACTCTTTACCGAGATCGGTGTTGCGGGGTGTCAGACTGACACCCCGCAACAACGATCGCCGCGATGCGCGCCCCCGGGGGCGCGCAGCGGCTCAGAATCCTGAGGACGTCATATGACGTCCGGTCAGGATCAGACAACCACTTTGCCGCCGTCAATATGTCATTGGCGGGCGGCAAGTGGTTAAGAAGTATTTGTTTTTTTTAGGTATTTGTGTTTGAGGATATTTATAGATTTGTATACTATTTATTTGGAGTCACCACATTTGAAACATTTTGGAGGCGCAGGCACAAAATATTTTATATGTTAGGATATAGCACCTATTTTATGCTTGAGTGACTGCAGCTGAGTTTTTATTATAATAGGAGAAGTGTGGCGCAGACTACTTTCTTGTTTTTCAAAGAGCAATACTAGTATTAATCAAATAGCATTTACAGATCTTTTTGCTTGATAAATGTACATCGTATTATAATTCCCCTGTGAAACAATATTTTTTTTTAGAAGAGGAACCATTAGCTTACAAATGTATTTATTTTAGAGATGGCTCTATGCACCGATCACAAATTTAACATCATAAATTAGTCTTTTATATTCTGATTGCAAGCACAACGTTATCCTAAAAATCAAGGTACTACAGTATGTAAATGTCATAGTTTTCTCTTCCTAACTAAGCAGGACAACTATAATGTGTAGGCAAACACTGCAAGATATGTAAGCCTACTGACTTTGACTTGGTGATTACACACAGGAAGGAAATTAAGTAAAATGTTTGGGTTAATTTGTTTCTTAAATGTGTGAGAATATGGTATTGTTGTATCTAGTGAAACATAGGGTGTTGCAAATGTTTTCAAAACAAGGATTTGATGTTGGAAGGACAGAAAAAACATTTGATCGTTCCAAGATGATCTGGTTCACACTGGGGCGACACGACTTCCAGCACGACTTTCAAAGGCAACTCCAACATGACTTCAGCATGAACCACAGGGCGACATGGGGCAACTCCAGGGCGACTTGGGGCGATCTGGGGCCACTTACAGCACGACTTGAAGTCGCTTCTAGGACAGGGAATGTTAGAAGTGGCCAATCAGAGCTTCTAAGCTCTTTTGACATCATTCTTCTTCCTGTTTCATTTCTTCTTCCCTGTTCCCTGTTTTCCTGTGCGTTACGTAATGCTGTTGCTGGGAAATAATCCACTGGTGTGTTCTATTGTTCTTGTCAGTGATCTACTGTTGTTATAAGGCGATCTATTGTTACTGTCAGTGATCTATTGTTGACAGGGGATCTATTGATCCTGTCAGGGATCTACTGTTGGCAGGGGATCTATTGTTCCTAACAGGTAACTATTGTTGTTGTCAGGGGATCTATTGATCCTGCCAGGGATATACTGTTGTTAGGGATCTATTGTTGTTGTCAGGGGAACTAGTGTTCCTGTCAGGGATCTACTGTTGTCAGGGATCTATTGTTGTTGTCAGGGGATCTATTGTTCCTATCAGAGATCTACCGTTGTTGTCAGGGGAACTAGTGTCCCTGTTAGGGATCTACTGTTGTTGTAAGTGGATCTATTGTTCATGTCATGGATCTACTCTTGTCAGGGATCTGTTGTTGTTGTCAGGGGAACTAGTGTTCCTGTTAGGGATCTACTGTTGTTTTAAGGGGATCTATTTTTGTCAGGGGAACTAGTGTTCCTGTTAGGGATCTACTGTTGTCAGGGATCTATTGTTGTCACAGGAACTATTGTTCCTGTCAGGGATCTACTATTGTCAGGGATCTATTGTTGTTGTAACAGGAACTATTGTTCCTGTCAGGGATCTACTGTTGTCAGGGATTTATTGTTGTTGTCACAGGAACTATTGTTCCTGTCAGGAATCTAGTGTTGTCAGGGATCTATTGTTGTTGTCAGGGTAACTTGTGTTCCTGTTAGGGATCTACTGTTGTTTTAAGGGGATCTATTTTTGTCAGGGGAACTAGTGTTCCTGTTAGGGATCTACTGTTGTGAGGGATCTATTGTTGTTGTCACGGGAACTATTGTTCCTGCTAGGGATCTAGTGTTGTTGTCACAGGAACTATTGTTCATGTTAGGGATCTACTGTTGTCAGGGATCTATTGTTGGTGTCACAGGACCTATTGTTCCTGCTAGGGATCTACTGTTGTCAGGGATATATTGTTGTCAGGGATCTATTGTTCCTGTCAGAGATCTACTGTTGTTATCAGGGGAACTAGTGTTCCTGTCATGGATCTATTGTTCCTGTCAGGGATCTAGTGTTGTCAGGGATCTATTGTTGTCAGGGGAACTAGTGTTCATGTTAGGGATCTACTGTTGTTTTAAGGGGATCTACTGTTGTCAGGGGATCTATTGTTCCTGTCAGGGATATACTGATGTTGAAAGGGGATCTATTGATCCTGGTAGGGATATACTGTTGTCAATAATCTATTGTTGTTGGCATGTGAACTAGTGTTCCTGTTAGGGATCTACTGTTGTTGTATGGGGATATTTTGTTCCTGTCAGGGATCCACTTTTGTCAGGGATCTATTGTTCCTGGCAGGGATCTACTATTGCTGGCAGGGGATCTACTGTTGCTGGCAGGGATCTATTGTTGCTGGTGTGTTCTATTGTTGCTGTCTGCAAGGTATCTATTATACTGCTTGTCTTGGTAAAAAGTTCTACACAAAACTGTTAGTACCACAAATGGCCAGAAGGGGTAGTCTTTGGAGGTGAGTAGGGGTTGGAAACAAGGCATGGTGCTCAGAGCTGGGTAGGGATGTAGACAAGGGGGAGTTCATGCCCCCATTCTCTGTGAAAACAAGTGGCCTGTATGGAACTACAACCATCATGCCTAATCAAGGAAAACAGACATATAATAAAGGTTAAGCTTACATTTGGCAGTGCGGTCGGTCTGGGACAATACATCAAAATCCTCAAAGGACAGGCGACAGATATCCAGCCAGGCATTGTCCCTCTTCAGTTGGTCCTTGTAATGTCTGTCTTGTCATACAGACATGGTCTCTCCTTGATGAACCTTATAAGAGACTCATTGGGCCATATTCTCAAAGAAGTTCCGCCGGCATATATGAAGATGCGCGGCGTAAGTGTAAAGAAGCGCCGTCCTATTTATGCGCCGTAGTCACAGAACCAGATCCGCCAGAAACAAGTCTTCTCCCGTCCGTCTTAACTCGTTTAAGTTTACGCAGCGTAGGCGCATATTTCCGCTGATGGCATCCTACGCTGCCATAGAATTAGTATTCAAATATGCAAATGATGTACATAAGCTGATTCCCGAACCTACGCGCGATCGGCGTAGGCTACGCGCTGTGCGCGTAAGACGAATGGCCGGCTGAAAGTTACTCCTCATAAAGCTCGGTTAACTTTGCTCCAGACCTGAGTAAGTCAGCTTGAAAGCAAATACAGCAGCACCATCCCGGACGAGCTGAGCAACCACACTTATAGGACAACATATTCGTATGCCAACATGCCAGGGGCAGGCGAGGTCTTAGCACTACTAGTGTGTGCAGAGGCAGAGGAAGAGGCAGAGGCGTGTAGAAGGAGGAGGGCACGTGAGAGGGTATACCTACAGTGCATTAGCCTCTTTGGCATGGCTGATTTGGAGGTGTATCGCCGTTTCAGATTCACCCCTCATGCCATCCTGGAAATTACCAGAGCCCTGCAGGATGACATCACCAGCCCAACACAACGCTCACATGCAGTGCAGCCACTGGTGAAGGTCCTGGCAACACTGCATTTCCTGGCCACTGGCTCTTTTCAAAGAACAAGTGGAGATGTGGCTGGGATCTCACAAACCAGCATGAGCAGATGTGTGCACCAGGTTGTCCCTGCAATCCTCAGACGTATGTCCCACCACATCATCAGACCCACCCAGGAGGTCTAGCGGCTGAAGGCAATGCGTGAGTTCTGGCAAAATTGCAGGATTCCCGCGCAACAAAGCGGGGCCATTGATTGCACCCATGTGGCACTACAGCCCCCCCATGAGACATAGCACATTTACCGCAACAGGAAGCATTGGCATTCCATCAATGTCCAGGTCATAGTGGATGCCCAAGGCCTCATATGGCACGTCCGTGCCAAACACCCAGGATCCAGCCATGACAGCTTCATATTCCGTCAAAGCGACATCCCAAGACAATTTGAACAGAACGTGTATGGGGACAGCTGGCTGGTTGGTGAGTGACATGGGTGTCAGGTATGACTGTCCCCCCCCATGATGCAGACATCACGAGGGGCACATGCATGACTAACATCCTCCTGTCTTTTCCCTTCCAGGTGACTCTGCATATGCCCTGGGACCCCATCTCATGACTCCATTCCGGAACCCCCAAACCCCAGGAGAGCAAAGATACAATGCTGCACACATAAGTACCCGTGGAGTGGTGGAACGCACATTTGGCCTCCTTAAGTCACGTTTCCGATGCCTGGATAAGACTGGGGGTACCCTGTTGTATTTGCCAAACTTTGTGTGTCAGATCATCGCTGCATGTTGCGTGCTGCACAACTTTGCAGTGAGAAAGGGCCTGGAGATTGACATACGTGATGACCTGACCCCCGAACCAGACATTCCCCCCCTAACCGAGGGTACCCCGTCTTCTGAGGGATCAGCAATCAGGAGATGTCTCGTGGAAGGAATCTTTGAACATTAAAAACACACATTAAACATGGCACAAGGAGAATGCACGCATGCACACCACTGTGGTCCCTAGCACACACACCCCACATCCACATCACATTGGATTAGACCGAAGTACACCGCACGGTACTAAGGAGCAGCAACGCTGCGTCAAGGCCCCAATGATGTTACTGTTCATTCATACACCTTTCACACGGACCTGGGGAGAACTTATCCCCAGCAACCGAGGGTGACACCCCTTACTGGCAGGAGTGTCACCCCCCCCACATTCACACACCATTCACACTGTACTCTGCACTACTTTGTGCAGCACCCAAAAAATAAAAAAACTCTTAACCAGAGAAAATAATATAACAACTCTTAACCAGAGCATAAAATAAAAAAACTCTTAATCAGAGCAAATATAAAATTAACAAAAAAAATCACTGGCCTGGTGCCCAGGTTCCTGGCCCTCACTTGCCTGGGGGAGCCTCATTTGGGGGTAGAGGAGCATCCCCAGGTGCCTCCCTGGCTGCCTGTCTGCCCTCTAAAGCCACCGATATGCGGGTGAGCAGGGCCTCCTGGGAAGCAGTCTGGGCCTGAACAGCCATTCGCAGGCACCTGACCTCCCCCACAAGTTCTGCCGTGGTGTTCTGCAGCTCACCCAGGCTGGTGATTGTGGCTGCGCTGTTTCCAGCCACATCTTGTAGAGCATCTGGTACTGCTCCCGAGGAGGACAGACTGTTGCTCAAGCGCCTCAACTCCTCCACAATGTCCCCCATATGGCAGCTTTGCTGGTCCTGCTGCCTGGCCAGCTTTTCGTGCAGCACTCCTGCCACACCCCTTGTTTTGTGGGTTGCCTTCCTGGGGACAGGAGTGGCTGGGGCCCTTGAATAGGGGGAGGACCTTGAGGGGCTGGAGATGCGGGGGATGGGACGGGAGGGACTGGAGAGGGTGTTGGAGGACCCTGAGGGGCTGGAGATGCGGTAGCTTTGTGATGGTCCTGCCACCACATGCGACTCATCTAAAAATAGGAAGACCTCCTGGTCGCTGTGGACCACCTCTTCATGGACCACCACCTCCTAATGGCCGATCTCCTCCTCAACCACCTCCTGCGCGGAGGACTGCCCACTCCCCTCCACCAAGGCTTGTTGGCTTTCCAGGGGGTCAGCCACAGAAGCAGGCTGCTCGGGGGATGATGGCGTGGGACGGCCACTGGCAGCATTAGACGGCCCAGCTCCCTCCTGCACACCTGTGTATGACACAAAACATTCACATGTTGGTGGACCCACACACTTGTCACATGACCCCCCCCCCCCAAACATGCTACACACCAGATAGAAGATAAAACACACTTACCTGTCCTCATGGGTGGCTCACTTGAGTCATGGCCCTCCAGGCCCTCCACCTGCTCCCTCCGAAGGCAGCGGGCAATGACTTCCTCCTCCTCTGTGAGTCGAATGGGACAGGGTGGCCCACCTCCAGTGCCCCTGGCATGCTTGGAAATGATGGCCATCTTATTCCTGACCACACCACGCAGGTCATTCATTTTCTTCAGAATGTCCTGGGGGGTCCGGACCTCATGGCCTAAGGCATTGACCTGGGCAGCCACTTTTTTAAGGATCTCCTCCTTTTTGATTTTGCTTGTGCTGGCACTATCTGCACCATGGAGTCTAGAATCAAATCTCTCCATGGCTGAGACTATAATGGCCCTCTCAGCATGGCTGTAGTTTTTCTTCCTTTTTTCCTTTCTGGGTCCAGGCATTGCAAAGTGAGAGCTCCAACCACCAACAGAAATCCAATGGAGTCACTTTGCACTAGTTGGGCGGATGTGCTGAGGCTTTAATGCACTGGGCCGGCCCAACTCAGCGGGGATTTACGCCTATTGTTGGTTTGCGCATGCGCAGAGTGCGGGGCACGTCCGGCGCATGCTCCGTTCGGTCTGGACATCATTTGCATGGGGTCACGGTACATTAGAATGCTTCACGCCCACATCCCTCCTACCATCACTTGCGCCTGCTTACACCGGCACATTTAAGTTACGCGAGCGCAGCGTAGGACGCATGTGGTCCGGGAATATGGTCCGGCTCTCTCCAAGTTAAGCCGGCGGTGCGCATCTGAGATGCGCTACGCCTGACTAAATATGCGCCAATCTACGAGAATATGGCCCATTATCCACAGCCTCTCTTCTATTCCCTTCCCTGGCTCTGGTAGACATGGTGTATAGAAGTATACAGAGACAACGTCTAAACTGAAAGTAATCAGTGTCTAAGAAGGTGGGGGCTGCCTGGGGACAGGGGAGTACCTGGGTGCTTCTGGGTAAATTCCTCTCTGCTTCCTGCAAAGTTGCCTCTAAATTGCCTCATTATGTACAGGGATCAGACTTGGAGACGACTTGCATTGAAATCAATGGGTACAAGTCGCCTAGAAGTCGGATTGAAGTAGTACAGAAACCTCTTCTGAAGTCGGAGCGACCTCAGTAGTGTGTATTATAACGGCTCCCATTCACTTCCATTGCTTTTCTGGACAGCGCGACTTGGGACGATTTGAGGCGACCTGAAGTCGGATTGCAGGTGGCCCCAGTGTGAACCGGCTCTGAGCGTGTTTTAAAATGAACTATACTGTAAAGTACAGTGTCTGCTCAATAACTCTGTCATCTTGGTCTTACATATTACTTTACCAGATAGTGTAATATTAAATTTAGCCTTTTTTTCATAACTGTCTGCAGTTTCCAGTAAAGGTGTGTTTCCCTTCCCACCAAGCACTACCAGAGTTAAATGCTATTTTTTTTCATTTACTTTAACCCTTGCTCTCTCAGGCTCCTCATTTCATGAGACCATCTCCCCCCAACGCCTCCACTCTTTGACGTTCTAGCGCTAGCCAATGGTGGCAGCTGTGACGTCATCAGGTACAATGCACGACCATCAGTTCTGCATTGTATGTGAGGATGCTGAAGGGTCACCCATAACCTCAGCATCAGAGAGGAGAAGTGAGCTCTGCCTACCAATGTAAGTAAGTAAAAGTACTTTTTACTGGTACCCTAGAACTTACCATATAAGCATTTAACATCTGCAGTGCAGCGCTAGCCTCACTGCAGGGCTAGTTTTTCATATTAGATTTAAAGTGGTTGTAAACCTTTGTGTTTTTTCACCTTAACGCATCCTATGTATTAAAGGAGTTGTAAAGGTTTGTTTTTCATTTTCTAAATGGGTTCCTTTAAGCTAGTGCATTGTTGGTTCACTTACCCTTTCCTTCAATTGCCCTTCCAAATATATTTTGATGTTTTAGAAATTCAGACAAAGAAAAAAAAAACATTTAGAAGGGAAAGCGAAAAGGAAAAGGTAAGTGAACCAACAATGCACTACCTTAAAGGAACATATTTAAAAAATAAAAAACAAACCTTTACAACCCCTTTAAGGTGAAAAAACACCTTGCAGTCACCTTTCCCAGACCCTATTTTACTTGCCTGAGCCCCATATTTCCGTGGGCGCGATCCCGCGTTGCTTTCCCCAGATCTTGTCGGCTCTTCATTAAATAGATTGAT
This sequence comes from Rana temporaria, assembly GCF_905171775.1. Taxonomy (NCBI): domain Eukaryota; kingdom Metazoa; phylum Chordata; class Amphibia; order Anura; family Ranidae; genus Rana; species Rana temporaria. The sequence goes on from NC_053492.1 coordinate 316,879,549, forward strand.
AGCAGCGCAGCCATTGGCTCCCGCTGCTGTCAATCAAATGCAATGACATGGCTGCCGGGGGGCGGGGCTGAGTCATACAATCGGTGGCTATGGACGCGATTGTATGGCATGGGAGCGCGCCCGTAAGCTTCCCAGAGGGGATTAGCTCTTGCGGGGAAGAGACGTGAGAGCCGCCGTGGGACCCCAGAAGAGGACGATTGGGGCCACTCTGTGCAAAACGAACTGCACAGTGGAGGTAAGTATGATATGTTTGTTGTTCAAAAAAACAAAGCTTTAGTACCACTTTAAACTTCTTTCTCTATGCAGTTTTCTGCTTTAAACTTTTAGATAGGAGCCTCTAAAAAAATGTCTGCTTTTCCTCTGCATATTTGTGGGCAGCATAAATTAAAGTATAAGTAAACCCAATCACTAAAATTTCATATAAGCTTTAACATGGTAAAGTGTCCTGGAGCAGGAGAATGTGTTCAGCACAGAAGAATGGTGAATTCTTGCACTCCCAGGAGGTAGAATTGAGGAACAGTCACTGGCTGAGTTCCAAAGTAAGTTTTCTCTTATAATAGTTTTTTTTGCCTTCACTTAGCACTATTCATTTGAGGGACACCCAGACAAAGGGACCTTGTAGTTTAATTCCACCTAAATGTAATTTCAAAATGTTATACAGTATATATATTTTTTTAATCTGCAACTTTTAATAAAGAATACCTGGTGAATGTAATGGGTCAGGATACAGACCCTGCTCCTTTGTGTAGCTGCTTCCTGTTATAGAAGTTAGCATTCCATCAGGGACCACCTCATCATAGTTTGGGCTTAGCTGCAGGCTACTCCCAGGTCATTCAACTGATATTCGCAGTCATGGATTAAGGGGCTCAGGTAACATTTAAAAAATAAATTATATAACATGGAGCAAACGTATCAGCATATTGAGACAAAGGTTTTAAATGGTAACCCCGACTTTATCTGCAGGCTCGAAGTCAGGAACTTTGCTGCGGTGGTTGTCTGCAATTTTTTATGTATGGAGGCATGGAATCTATAAGACACTTTAGTACCGGGAACCAAATTGCATTGAAGGAGGGATATCTGGAGACTAAGGCAGGCACATCAACCGCCAGTGGGTTAGGAGTAAGTACCCAGGGGCGGATACCATAATTTACAAAGAATTGTGATTCTCTGGAACTGGAATTAATGAGGTGTTGATTCTTCTGACCAAAACTGAGATGCAGTCTAGAAGAAGAATATGGTTGCAGAGCCTTGTGAAGGGTGTTTTGGTCATGTTGGGTTTCTGTAATTAAAGTGGAGGTTCACCCAAAAACCTTTTTTTTTAACATTAGATTGAGGCTTGTTTTGTCAAGGGGAATCGGGTGTTTTTTTTTACAATCGAAGCAGTACTTACCGTTTTAGAGATGCATCTTCTCCGCCGCTTCCGGGTATGGGCTGCGGGACTGGGCGTTCCTACTTGATTGACAGGCTTCCGACAGACTTCCGACGGTCGCATACATCGCGTCACGATTTTCCGAAAGCAGCCGAACGTCGGTGCGCAGGCGCCGTATAGAGCCGCACCGACGTTCGGGTTCTTTCGGCTACTCGTAACGCGATGTATGCGACCATCGGAAGCCTGTCGGAAGCCTGTCAATCAAATAGGAACGCCCAGTCTCGAAGACCATACCCGGAAGCGGTGGAGAAGATCGCTCTCTAAAACGGTAAGTACTACTTCGATTTTAAAAAAAACTACCCGATTCCCCTTGACAAAATGAGCATCCATCTAATGTTAAATTTTTTTTAAATGCAATAGCTAGGCCCTGCAGTATAATACAAAACAGATTATGAAAGCTGCACAAACATAAACTCTTTACTATCAGGGTAATATGTGACAGTATAGCATAAGACTGTAAGACTCTATAGCAACTAAACCCACAACAGTAAAATCAGTCTGTATATGCAGTAAAGCATGCTTGTTATACTCACTATAGAACCTAAGGGGTTAATCCTCTGCATTGTGTAAAAAGCCTGTCTTCTCTGTTCCTCCCCTTCTTCCACAGTCCCCAATCCATCTCCTGACAGCACAGAACCGTGGGGGCACTCTGCACATGCTCAGTTTGGTGTGTTTTGCTAGAGAGTTTTTTTGGGGGTAGTGCATGTGATCAGCACAGGGCCAATCAGCACTGTCCAGACAGAGGGCTAGGGGTCATGCAGGATAGTCAGAGGAGAATAAAAACTCTTTCTACAAGCTATAACCAGTGCTAAGCCAGATACTGATAGAAGTCACAAGACTGCTGACAAGAAAAGGTATTTAGCAGTTTATATTTACTAAAATAATTGCATTTTCATGTTTTGTGTACATATGTTTTGTGGGAGATCAGATATAGTGAATGCAGGATCCTGGGTTTAGTAAAAATAAATTAAGAGGAGTACATTCGTTATCGTTACACAACTGGGTGGGCTTTTTTTTGGCGCAGTGCTTGGCCCACATCCGATGGGCTAATTTCTTGAGTACTCCCTAAAAGGAATATAGGAGGACAACCTCTTGTGTGATATGGACTGTACCACCCTGTCTGGGAAGTACGCAAGTATGGGTTCTTTAAACCCCAAGGCCACCAATGCTGACTCTCTGCTGGCTGATGTAATTGCCACCAGTAAAGCAGTTTTCAGTGACAGGTACCAGAGGGTGATTAAAGGCATTTGATGCAATAACATCCAACAGCAGTGGGAGATCTCATTTCGGAAAACAATTCAAAGTTTCAACCAAATTGCATCTTAAAAATCTGTATATTTAAGCGTTGGATGCCCACTGAATGTCAGTGAAGGCAGAGATAGCCGAAATGCGTGCCTATAGCAGACTTACACACGTACGAGAAACTCGACGGGCAAAACACATCGTTTTGCTCGTCGAGTTCCTTGTGAAGCCGCCGAGGATCTCGGCGTGCCAAGTTTCCTCATTGACTAACGAGGAAATAGAGAACATGTTCTCTATTTGGCTCGACGAGTTCCTCGTCGGTTTCCTCGGCCAAAAGTGTACACACGACCGGGTTTCTCGGCAGAATACGGCTCCGATCGAGTTTCTGGCTGAATTCTGCCGAGAAACTCGGTCATGTGTACGGGGCCTAACGCATAGACCATATTCTACTATAGGCACAGTTTGTGCTGTCCTTTGTTTTCGTAAGGGTATTCACAATCTTCACAGAGCATTCGAAATCCATTAGCCTCTGCCTCTCCAGACCCAGTCCATCAGCCTGAGCCTGTCGGATGCTGGATGAATAGGACTTTGGAGAAGATTTGATCTTACACACAGAGGGAGTACGTCCTTATAAGGATTAACAAAGGGTACCAAGACCCCTTCGGCCAATCTGGGATCATCACCAGAACTGTCACCTTCCCTCGCACACAGCCTCAGCTGGAAGCTGAGAATCAGAGGGAGCAGCAGAAAGGCATAAGTTGTCTTGGAGATCCACTCTGCGGTCAGCACCTCTACCCCGATTGCTTGCAGATTCTAGGCCCTGGAATGGAATTTCAGAAACTTAGTGTTGACTGGGGATGTAAGCGGTCTACCACTGGAAGAAAAATACCAAGCTCTGTTAGTTCCTCGAAAGACTCGTAGTAGTCTGGACCATACATTGTCGTCCATGGCAAGTAGTTTGCCTGAAGGTTCATATTCACATAGGCCGCAGATAGCTGCAGAAGATTGACTTGGGCGGATGAGGTGACTGAATGCTAAGAGCCTGAAATGCTGCTCTCAACTCCAGGATGTTGGACACCATCTAGGACCCTTGAAAAAGACCATTGGCCCTGAGCCCATTGCTCTTGAAGAAGGGCTTCCCTACTACTTGTGCTACTACTACTGGTGTCTGATTGCACCACCAGCCATTAGGTCATCAGAAGGGAATGACATTGCAGATGATTTAGTTTCTTTATACACCAGTATAAGCCACTGGTCCAGAAACCCAACTTGAACAAGAGTGAGAGTCAAACTGGGCCTACCTGAGCTGCTGGAGCGAGGCAATTTCTATGGCTTAATCTGAGACGTGAAGGATGAAAGATCTCCAAATATGGCCTAAAATGCTTGTCTTAAGGGACCACATGTCAATCACCAAAGCCGTACCACAGAGGAGTCACATAGTGCCCCTAAGGCTGGGTGTCCAAACTTTTTTTCAAAGAGGGCCAGAACATGTGTGAGGGCCGCCCATTTTGCCTGACATTCTTTGAACCATTAAAATTCGGTCTAAGTGTGTTAGTCCGAGCACTAATACACTGCCCAACAAGAATTCTCTTGCCTTTGTGGCTGTGTGTGGTGAAGAGATGATTTTGGGCGTGTTATTTGGATATACAGTATTTATCTGCGTAAAAAAAACACGCACCATCACTTTAAGACAGAAGTTTCAGGAAAAAACTTACATTTTAAATAAAGAACTGTGAAGCTAATCAACGCAGCCTAATCAGTGTCCATCTGCAGCCTCACCAGTGCCATGAATGCAGCCTCACCATTGCCATCAGTGCAGCCTAATCGATGCCCATCTTCAGCCGTGGAGGGGACAGTGAGGGTGGCAGGAGGAGCTCCAATAGATTACATACAGGAGAATCTCCTGTTTACTCAGTGGCCTTTTTAATACGAAGTCCCGCATCCTATAATAGACAGAACAGTCGTCCAATGGCAGCCCATGAGATGGGACTTCCTATTACAGATGCCGCAGAGTAAACCAGAGATTCTCCTTTATGTAATCTTAAGGCGTTTGTCCCGCCCCCCTCCCTGTCCTCTCCGAGGCAGCGCAGATAAATACGGTATATATCTTTTGTGGCTCTGGGGCCACAGAAGATGTATATATCCAAATCACCAGTACTAAACTGGAAGGGGGGCCGCAATTGGCCCGTGGGCCGGACTTTGGACATGCCTGCCCTAAGGCATGTATGGGTGGCACAATCCCAAAATAACAAAAAGAATCCTGACGTGGAACTCTTTACTGACTTCTTGGTTTATGTGCTGGCTTCCCAGTTTTTCCTGGACTCCCAGACAGAAATGAGAGTAATGCCCTGTACACACGATCGGTCAATCCGATTAGAACAGTCTTAGGCCCCGTACACACGACCAAACATGTATGCTGAAACTGGTCCGCGGTGCATTCACCATCTGTGGTGAAATCGATCAGGGCGGAGCCACGCACCGAACGTCATTGCGTTTTACGTGACCCCGGATGCACGGGCGCACGTTTTTTATTTGTATCTGTTTGCTTGTTTTAGCCGGCAATTTTAAATTATATGTACCGCTGTGTATATGTTGCACAATTTTTAATAAATATTTGACGGTACTTCACATTCTGAGCCTATTTCTTCCCCTGGTTCGCCGGATGGACGTGGAGCCGTTAAACACATTGGAGAGGATATTCTGCCTGTCAGCTGTGACCGAGTTTTCTCCATGACCTGAGTGGATCGACACGCTTTTTATGATCGTGGATCTGGTAAGAGCACACCCTTACTTACCTCTCGGTGGGAATATATGTTTCTTCTGACCAGAGACCAGAGGCTGTTCAATATTTGGATCATTTTATTACTCTGCAACTGTTTTTTGCCCATCTATTTGGACATTCATATGTTTTGGGGTTCTGCTGTTGATTTCCCCTCTCATTTTGGACTGCCTAACAATTGATTAGTATGCAATTCTAATGGACTAACAAAGTTTTTTAAGCGTTTGGTCCCAAATAGCAGATTGTTGTAATTACCCCGAAAGGTTTTTCCCATGACTGTTTGGGCATCATCCCTTTTTTTTGCTATTTTTTGCACTAGCACTTTATTCATTTATTCATTTATGCATTTATTTATTTATATTATTTTCGCATTAAGTTGCGACTCCTAGCGCAACTCATCTTTTTTCTTTTTACTTTTTGCGTGTATATCACATGTTTAGCGTTGCTGCTGGAATTACTCACTATTTATTTATTCACTTATCCATTTGAAATTCATTTATATTCATTCTCCTAGCGCAAGGAAAACCCCCCCTCTTTCCTTTCCATAGCCAAAACCCAGATGTTGGAATGAGGAGAACACAATGGTATGTGTTTGGATTTTAGTAACAGTAAGCAACACAGAAGAATTCAATACTAAGTAATTTTTAGTGGTCATTGAAGCTATCCACCACAGTAAAAGAACTATAGGAAAGCCTCAGGACACAGAAAAGGACAGAACAAAGCTTGATTTTTACTAGAAACTCTAGATTTGCAAATAACTTCAGCTACTTCAGTATCTAAAATACATTTTTCATCATAAGCTCAATTTTTTTACGTTTAATTCAAAGCTCTCTTAATTTTTGACCTCCTTCTATGCTTCAAGCTGCTTCATGCTGCTTTTGCATTATTATTGACTATGGGAACTTGTGTGATTGGCCACATTAAAAGATATATAGGAAAGCCTCAGGACATGGGCAAAACATAGTTTGATTTTTACTACAATCTAGATTTTCAAATAACATCAGTTATCTCAATAATCTCTACTTATACATTTTTCATCATCAGTTTGCTAACTTGTATACTTTATTGTTCTGTTTTTTTTTTTAAGGTAATATTTATTACATACGAGCATTAAAAAATAAATAATACTGTCATTATATTCTTATTTTAAAAAGCATGTAATAACTGTGTTTATTGTGACACTTCCTCTGAGCCAGTGTAATGTACGTCAAGCATAAAGTCTCTGGAGAAAAATGTAGCTGGGACTATTTTGGAGTAAAATGCAGCTGGGGCTAATTTTTAAATGTTAGCAACTAAACGCAAACAGAAGAGCACACCTTGGTGATACCTTCTTTCTTATCCCTTTACCTAAGAAAACATAGTATAATGATAACAAATGTATGTGGGCAAAATGTTTGCCTAGCAATATCCCTTTTAACTTTATTGTGAAGTAAAGCTTTGAGACCTTCTCAAAGAGTAATGCTGGCCATACACTATACGAAAAATCGGGCGAAAATCGGTCGTTCAGACAGTTTGCTCGTTTTTCGTACAGTTAATGGGCACAAAATCGATAATCGTTGGGACGTTTTTGAGCCGAAAAAATGAAGGACAAGTTTGGAAATTTTCTGCCGAATAAACGATAAATCGGAAGGTTAATGTGTTTCCTGTCCAAACTTTCTGCCCACTGAACGATTTATCGATGGCACTATCGTTTGCGCTAACGACCGAACGTTCCTTTTTCGAAAGTTAGTTCGGACGATTTTTCGTGGAGTGTATGGCCAGCATTACACTGGGGGACATTTACTTAAACTGGAGAGTGCAAAATCTGATACAGCTCTGCATAGAAACCAATCAGCTTCCAGGTTGTATTGACAAAGCTTAATTGAACAAGCTAACGTTAGAAGCCGATTGGCCACCATGTACAGCTGCACCAGATTCTGAGTGCTCCAGTATTAGTATATCTTTCTATATTATCTCTTATATTGGAGTAAATTTGAAACAAAATAGATCATGCATTTTAATGTCCACTAAACACCACTTCTATCCATGCCAATATATTGTAAAGTATAAGCAAAAAAATTAAAATAAATAAACCAAAAACAAAAAAACAGATGCAGTACATTTGTGTAATACATGCACATTTTCCATGATTTATATTTTGAAAGATGCTGCATGTAAAGAAGATAGCTGTTGATCCTGGCAAAAATACACTCAGCTCTTAAAGTGGTTCTAAAGGTTGAAGGTTTTTTTGGCTTCATGATTTCTATGCATGAAGGTTAAAAAACCTTCATTACGCAGCATGCCCCGCATTCCCCCTAATACTTACCTGAGCCTAAACACAATCCAGCTATGTGCACGAGAGCAGCTGCTCTCCCAGGACTCTGCTCCTCATTGGCTGAGAGACAGCAGCGGAAGCTTTTGGCTCCCACTGCTATTAATAACAGCCAGTGAGGAGGGAGCAGGAGTTGGGCCAAGCCTTGTTCTGTGTGTCCTATGCACACACAGTGCGGGGCTCTGGAGCAAGCATTCATGAGTGCCCACCTAGCAAGCGGCTTGCTAAGGGGACACTCACAGACGTGGATGAGCCAGGACCAACGGCTGGGGGACCCAAGAAAAGGAGGATCAGGGCTGCTCTGTGAAAAACCATAAACAGGTAAATATAAAACATTTTTTTTTATCCTTTAATATTACTTTAATTCCTATTGTGAGGTGACGACACAGTGCCTCTATTAAAATTGAAAGGAATAATGTTAGCTCTGTCCAGTTTTATTTTGCTGAACTAATGAATACCTCCTCCTCCCTATAACATAGGGGAAGGTGTCCTGTTGTACAAGCAGATAACTGGGAAGGCTAATTAGACTGCTAGAGATAAGATGGCAGAATGCACAAGACACAGGATAGCTATATACTTCACTAATTGATGTAACACACCACTTTCAGAATATTAAAGCCCAGGTTCACACTGGGCTGCAGAAATGAAGCCGTGCGAGTTCAGCTGAACTCGCACGATTTCACTCCGGCTTGCCAGTCCTGATTTTGGCCACGATTATAGAGAATCTGTGCCGTTTCTGCAGATGTCAATGTAAATCGCGAGCCGAAATTGCAAAAAATAGTACAGAAACAACTTTTTGAAATTGGTGCATCACCACAAATGCGTTGTCGCACCGATTAGAAAGGTGCCATTGCCGACAATTGCCAGCAAATGCCACCTATTTGACACGTCAAATCGCATGTGAAAATGCACCAGTGTGAACCAGGGCTAAAAGACCAAAAGAGATCAAATAGAAGATTTTTATTGGTAGAGTTTACATACCGTCCAACACTGAAAATACAAAAAAGGTAAACCTATTTAATGCACCCGTTCACTGAATTTCCCTTCACCCGTTCCCTGAACATTGCCTTGGCAATGTTGTGATGCACAGTGGGCATACCACAAAATTGGTCTCTTAATGACTGTAGTCCTATTCCTTTTGGGTCTCCCTAATATCTGAATGTTCATATAAGTACGACTAGATGCCAGCTTACTAGCAGTATAGCACTGTGGCAAACCTTTTCATGGTACACTTTTTTTTTTGGCCACAGCAAACAATCCTTACTGTGAAAGCATCATTTGATTTTGTTTTTCCTCAACTGGCCATATGTTCTCAGTCCTTCCTTGCTATCTCTGTGCGTTTGTGTAAGCGGCCTGCGACCAATACAGATATACTTGCAGACGAAAAGTACTGCAACTGTGAAAACTTATCATGATATTTCATTTATGGAAAGAACGCAGGAAGGCAGCAGCTCCAATTTTGGTGACACACTCACTCTCACAATCCTTGGATTTACTCAGCATGATAGCAGTTCCTCCTAGTGGCAGCACAATCACCCTCACTATCCTTGGATTTGCTTTTGGCACTATACAGACAGCATTCCTGCCTCAGTAGCACTCAGCTAATCAGGAAATTCTGCCAGTGTGAGGCACAGAATACAAACAAGAGGTCATGTATGAGTTAAAGGGGTTGTAAAGGCACATTTTGTTTTCCTAAATAGCTTCCTTTACCTTAGTGCAGTCCTCCTTCACTTACCTCATCCTTCGATTTTGCTTTTAAATGTCCTTATTTCTTCTGGGAAATCCTCACTTTCTGTTCTTCTGTCTGTAACTCCACACAGTAATGTGAGGATTTCTCCCTGGTGTGGAGTGTCGTGCTCGCCCCCTCCCTTGGACTACAGGAGAGTCAGGACGCTCTCTACGTTGCAGACAGAGAAAGGAGCTGTCTGTTAGTGGGCGCCCTGACTCTCCTGTAGTCCAAGGGAGGGGGCGAGCACGGCAATCCACACCAGGGAGAAAGTCTTGCATTACGGTGTGTAGTTACAGACAGAACAGGAAGTGAGGATTTCTCAGAAGAAATAAGGACATTTAAAAGCAAAATGGAAGGATGAGGTAAGTGAAGGAGGACTGCACTAAGGTAAAGGGAGCTATTTAGGAAAAATTGTACCTTTACAACCCCTTTAAACAGAACTGTCACAAGACTTAGTCAATGAGAAAAGACCTGAAGGCACAGGGTGCCCAGTTATTGATTGGATAGAGTGATATGCATGAACAGTGCATGTTATGTGAAGTAAGGGGCATCTGAAATGGACAATGAGACTGATTTGGGGCAGGATAAGATGGCACAGGCAGCATAACCCTGTCCAAATCAGTACATGCCTTGCAAAGGGGAAGGTATGTTAAAATATAAGACTATACCAGATGAATCAACACATTTGAAGAGTATGGGTTTACATACACCTTAATCAACAAGTAAAAAAACACTAAACAGAAATAGCTTGGAAGACCGAGAAAGCAGTACAACAAACCATTCCCTTTAATTCTTGCATGGAGTTATGAACTGCAAGGCCTTACAATTAGTTGTATTTAGATTCCCCTTGGTGTCTTTACTATAAACTGATTTTTTTTTTCCAGTTAACAGATGAAGAGTCCATGTGTTCCTGGCAGCTAGCACAAGCCTATTTGCCTTTTGGATGTGTTTATTCAGTTTTTCCTTACTGAACATATGATTTGTTTGGCCTATATGATTCTCCTGATTCTATTATTTACCAAATGTGAAATATATTCAGTCTTGCTTTTTAAAATGTAATAATTAAATAAAGTAGCTTATTATTCCGATGCATCATTGTTTGGAATAATGCCCTTTTACATTGTTACAGTAAAGTAGTACCCATTTTTTCTTTAGGGCAGCTCACTTATCACGAAGGGGCTGTCAGTGTACTTCCGCACACAAAAAACATCACTTTATTTTTTTATTTTTTTTATTTATTTTTTATTTTTAAAGTGTATTTTTGTGCGTGTACTCGAGAGAGGAGCCGGACTGCAGGAGTTGGGAGTAGGCAGGCCTCCCCCAGAGGCAATCTGCCACCTTTCTCCATGCCCCGGGTGGCAATGGCGGGTGTGTGAGGGGGTCCTCCCACACAGCCCGCCCTACCTGCTCCGCTTTGAAGCCCAACGGGGCAGAGGGACTCCCTATAAGGGAGTGAGAGGATTAGCCCGCTCAACCAGCCCCATTAGTCCTTCGCCTCTCTTTAGAGACCGCGTGGTCAATGTGCGTGTGTTAACCCAATTTAGAGTGCGTGTGTAGGTGTGGTGGTTTTTGTGGGAGGGGGGTGGGCGTACTAAGCACAGGCTTACCTTGCATAGCACACCCACCGGGAGCCGGGCTGAGACCACCAAACTCAATTCACATGAAGCCGAGACCGGGATCCGAACCTCTAGCTGCAGAGGTGAATGGCTTGTCAGCGCAGTGCCAATCGCGTTGAGCCACCGCAGCTCCCCCAAAAAAAACATCACTTTATGTGATGAAAAAAAACGACATTTTCTGTGAAGTAAAAAATGACGTTTTTGAAACTTCAATTTTCAAAGATGAAGTTGCCTACACACCATCGTTTTTCTCACAATGTTCTAGTAAAGCGAGGATACGTTCCACCACGTTTTTCCATTGAAGCTTGCTTCATAACTAGCTTCTGGGCATGCGCGGGTGAAAAAACGTCGTTTTAAACGACGTTTTTTGCTACACACGGTCAATTTCTGTGAAATAAAAGTTGACGTTTTGAAAAACGACACATAAAATTGAAGCATGCTTCAATTTTTTTTGGTCGTTTTTTAGAAGACATAAAAAAGGAAAATTTATTATCATACTTACCGTAATTTTCCTTTCCTGATGGACTCCATGGCAGCCTACGTGTGGGTTAATCCCGCCTCCTCTCCAATGTGATAGGACCCCATACCCATAAAAGTTAACTCACCAATAGACTCAGTGTTCCGTAACTATCCCGACTCCATAATTTCAGGGTGGGAACTCCGTCTGCCATGGAGTCCATCAGGAAAGGAAAATTACGGTAAGTATGATAATAAATTTTCCTTTTTCCTGACTGACTCCATGGCAGCCTACGTGTGGGAAATAACTAGCCAAACACACGGGTGGGTATGCTGAACAGAATATATTTAATTTGTCCCGTCAGCCGACAAGACTGATAAACCAAAATTTACAGAAGACAGTGCTGCAGGTTCAATACAGTAATGGGACATAAAGGTGTTTATAGAAGACCAAGAGGCCGCTCTACAAATAACATCTGGCGCCACATGACGGGCTGCTGCCCAGGAAGCTGCCATCCCTCTCGTGGAGTGAGCTGTTACCGCCTGCGGAGGAGCCAAGCCCTTTGCACAATAAGCCTGTTGTATTGTTTGGACGATCCAGGATGCGATTGTTCTTGAAGATGCCTTTTTCCCTTTGCTCTTGCCTGAATGCAGGATGAACAGGTGATCAGAACGTCTGAATGTAGATGTAACTTGAAGATATTCAGTGAGTATCTTGCCCATATCCAGAGGGTGAGTCTCATCAGAATCTGGGTTTTTAAAGGTAGGGAGAACTACTTCCTGATTCTCATGGAAAACCGACGAGACCTTCGGTTTGGAGCCCAGCATAGGTATCAGAACCACTCTGTCTGGAAAAAAGGTGAGAAATGGCTCCTTGTGACCCAGAAAACCGATCTCGGACACTCTCTTGGCCGAGGTGATGGCTACCAAAAAGGCTACTTTGGCTGAAAAGTTCTTCAACGAGGACGGGGAGGGCCCCGACATACTAAGTCCATTCAAAAAGTCAAGTACTAACGGGAGATCCCATTTGGGGAATCTTGGCTTCCTCAGAGGTCTCAATCTTGAGGCTCCACGGAAAAATTGTTTGATTAGTGGATGGGTTGCCCAAGGAATTCCAGAGAAGGCTGAAAGTGCTGAGATTTGAACTCTTAGTGAGCTTACAGACAGGGGTAGGTCTAGCCCTGATTGAAGAAAGCTTAGGATGTTTTGGATTTCTGGGTTCTTGAAGGAACTGCCCGCGGTTAAAGAAAATTCCACAAACTTAGACCATATTCTACCGTACACTTTATTTGTGCTTCCTTTCCTTGAGCTCATAAGGGTAGAAATCACCCGAGAGGCGCAGCCAAGGGATTCTAGCCTTTCCCTTTCAAGAACCAGACCGCTAGTTTCATTTGAGCCGGACAGGGATGGAGGAGCGTCCCCTGGGAGAGAAGGTCTGGTCTGCATGGTATTAGAATTGGGTCCTGAAGACTCAGATGGACTAGAAGAGGGAACCATGGCCTGTTCGGCCAGAATGGAGCCACCATTGTAATTTCTGCTTCCTCCGCAAGGAGTCTCTTCAGGAATTTCAGAATTATTGGGATCGGGGGAAAGGCGTACGCCCTCTGAAACCTCCACCGATCCGTTAGGGCATCCGTCCCGATTGCCTGGCTGTAGTAACCCCTTGTGTAGAATTTTTCCAATTTGGCATTGTTCGGAGAAGCAAAGAGATCCACTTGGGGATTGACTCCCAGGGACAAGATCCAACGGAAGGACTGATCGTGGAGAGACCATTCGTTGACGTCCACCTGAGTTCGTGACAGGAAATCCGCCTGGGAGTTCTGAATGCCTGGAATGAAAACAGCCGTCAGGTTGACCAGGTTCACTTGGGCCCATTTCATAATGGGCTCTACTTCCTGGAGAAGGGATGAGCTCCGAGTCCCGCCTTGTCTCTTGACATATGATACTGCTGTGGTGTTGTCCATCCTTAGAATTACTGACTTTCCCTTCAGCAGTTGTGAAAAGGACTGTAGGGCACACCAGGCCGCTCGAAGCTCCAGGGTGTTCGAGCCTGGATTGTGGAGGCGAGCGTCCCACCTGCCTTGCGCCATGCTTGTGCCGCATAAGGCCCCCCCAACCGGAGCCACTGGCATCTGTCGTCACTGTGACCCACGAAACTGGAGCGATGGAGTGACAATTCAGCAGATTCTTCGGTTGAAGCCACCAGAAGAGGCTGCCTCTCATTGACGTTGAAATGTGGATCCGCTGACTCATGCTCCCTGATTTCCACTGCCTGAGAAAGCCGGATTGGAAGGGACGTAGCCTCCAAAGCGCCCATTTCACCATTGGTGTTGTGGATACCATTGTCCCAATGATCTTCAAGCATTGATGAGCTCTTAGGTGGCGAGTACTCAAGGCCCGGGAAATCCTCCCCTGAATTACCGGAATCTTCTCTACTGGTAGGGAGATGGTCTTCCTTACCGTGTCGAATTGAGCTCCCAGATAGGTTAGACATTGAGTTGGCTCTAGGTGGCTTTTTGCCAGGTTCAGGAGCCACCCGAATTCGGACAAGGTCGAGATGACCTGATCTCTCTGTGCCAGGAGAAGGGTTTTGTCTTGGGACAAGACCAGGAGATCGTCCAGATAATGGTACAAACGAATCTTCTTCAGCCTGATGAGGGCTACCAGTGCCAAAAGAACTTTGGTGAAGACCCGTGGGGATGTTGTTAGGCCAAAGGGTAGACATATGAACTGAAGATGTTCCTGGTTGACATAGAACCTGAGGAACTTGTGCAGCTCTGCTGCTACTGGGACGTGGAAATAGGCATCTTTTAGGTCCACAGAAATCATCCAGTCGCCCGGTTGTATTGCTTGTTGGATGGTTGATAAAGTTTCCATCTTGAACTTTTTGTGTGTTATAAATTTGTTCAGGTATGTTAAGTCTATGACTGGACGCCAGGTACCGTTCTTCTTCTGTACTAAGAAGAGAGGGGAGTACACCCCAAGAAACTGTTCGTCTTTTGGGACGTGTACCACTGCCCCTTGAATTTTCAGGAGGTGAATGTAATCTAGAAGGACCTGTCTCTGTTCCAGTGACCCTGGAAGAAGGGTGGAGATGAACTTTGGACAGGGAGGACTGGAAAAGGACCATGTGTGTCCTGAGGTCACGGTCTTGATGACCCAAAAGTCCTTGATTGAGGCCGCCCAGACGTGCCGATAAAGGAGTAGACGAGCTCCAACACGATCCGCTTGGGCGGGCGTTGTCTCAAAAAGATTTCCCTTTGTCGCGTCCAGTTGACGCTTGAGTAGTTGGAGTAGGTTTGCGGTAGGAGCCTCTACCTCTGCTCCAATTCCTTCTGTAGTTTCCGCCAGGTCTGTAAGCGCGAGCTTCCCTAGCGCGATCCGGGCTGTATCGCCGAAATTGGGGTGTTTTTCTTCCTGTCTGGCGCTTGTCCTGAGGAAGGAAACCAGACTTGCCCCCCGTGACTTTGGAAATGGCATCATCTAGCTTGTTGCCAAACAGGGTTGATCCTTCAAAGGGAATCTTGCACCAGTTCTGCTTCGAAGATGGGTCAGCAACCCAGGGGCGTAGCCAGAGGGCCCGTTTCGCGGTCACAGAAGAAAGCATAATCCTGGCTAACAGGCGGATTAAGTCAACGGAGGCTTCGCCCAGGAATGCGACCGCCAGTTTTAACTCTGCCGTGGCTGAGTTCTTGGCTAGTTCTTCAGAGACGCCTTTGAGGAAAGAATCGACATTTTCCGTCCAGGCTTCCATGGCCTTTGATAATGCCGCTAAAGCTAGAGCCGGTTTGCACGCTGTGCCCGCAAGGCCATAAATTCTTCTGAGGTCCTGGTCCATTCTTCTGTCCAGGCCATCTTTGAAAGAGACGGAGTCAGCAATAGGTAAAGTGACATGTTTAGCCAGTCTCGTTACTGCCGCATCTACCAGAGGAACATTTTCCAAATGTTTGACCTCCTCCTGCTTGAAGGGATAGAGCCTTGAGGCTTTGTTAGCCATGGAAGATTTTTTGTCCACCTTGCTCCATTCCTCTTCAAAGATACCCTTCAGTTCGGATAGAAACGGGAACGTAGGGCGTTCTTTTCCCAAGCGCTTAAAGTATTTTTTCTGCTTGGCTGGAGAAGCAGGTTGTTCCTCCCATAAGAGAGCCTCCTTAATCGCTTTGACGAGTGGCGTCACCTGCGCGAAGTCAAATTCTAAGCCTTCTTCATCACTCTCTAGGTCACCCTCAGGAAAAGCCGGAGTGGAGGCTTGAGGCCGGGAAGGACCTGGATCCTCTAGGATCTCCAAGTTTGGAGAAGCAGACCCGTCAGTGTTGGTCTGAATCTGCGTGTGGGGCATGTTCTCTCTTAGAGTTCGTTGAACCACACGTTCCACCAGAGACTCGATGCGATGACCTTCAGTCTCTTTTTCCCTAACCGCATGGGCGTAGCATCGGTCGCATAATGATTTGCCCTCAGGGACACGAGTCTCACATCCCCAGCAGGCTCTGCGATCAGAGCGACTTTCATGGCGGTGGGAGCGGTGTCTTGAGGAGGAATGTGATCTTCTCCTCCGGTGGGAAGAAGTAGATGGAGATCTACGCTTGGACCTCGACTTTGAGGAAGAAGAAGTGCGTTGCGGACTGGCAAGGTCTTCCGGTTCTGGATTGGAAGGGCTAAATAAAAAACATTTAGGGAGGAAACTGTCAATACACATGAAAATGTGACTAGCAGCCCCAAACCCGAACCCTTTCCCGCACATACCTTGTGCGTGAGGGCTGGCCGCCTGTGGACGGTGACTGGTCCATAATTAGTCTGGACCTGCGTACAGTGGATGGCAATTCAGGATCAACAAGAAACCTATGGTGCCGAATAAAAATACATTAAATAAAAGTGTGCTGTCCCTTTAAGAAGAAATTCTCTGCTGCTGTTTTTTTTTTTTTTTTTAAATAAATAAATAAATATATAAACAACTAAATAAAATTCATTAAGACAAATCAATTAAGTTTACATAGTGATTTAAATAATTAAATAATTAAATACATGCAGATAAACATAAGCAAAAAAAATAGGAGCATGGTAAAATCAATAAAGCCAGAAGCAACACTCACTGACCTGGCAACCAGAAGGGAAACACCCAGACACTCAGCTGCTCGCCTGAAGGGAGACCCAATGATCATAGGCGAGCAGCTGATTTTAAATCACCCGCCGGTGACGTCACGCGTCCTCCACGAACGCGCCTGCGCAGTGGAACGCAATCCCACGGCGCCTGCGCGGCCGCCGCGGGAATCGACGGACTGCGCATGCGCGACCAAGCCTCGCTCTGAGGATGGATACGGCGCATGCGCGGGGCACTAACGATGGGGAATCAGGAAGTCACAGGCGTGCTGGAACGCAGAGGCGCTCCAGCCGCCATACACACACAAAACAAACAACACAGAGGCACAAATAAGCGACTGCCATGGAGGAAATATATATAGAAAGGGACCTTGCCAGCCGATCCTAGAAGTCTTCAGCACATGCCACAGCCACAACCAAGTGTGCTGGGAAGCTCACCACCCGCCCATGGCTGGGATCCGAGCTGCACCGCTTAAAGTGTGCTCTTTTCCATTCCTTGAAGAAAACGATTTTGATCCATGGAGGAGGAAAAAAAAGGAACACTGAGTCTATTGGTGAGTTAACTTTTATGAGTATGGGGTCCTATCACATTGGAGAGGAGGCGGGATTAACCCACACGTAGGCTGCCATGGAGTCAGTCAGGAAACAACGTTTTCCCCCACACACGGTCAATTAAAGTGACGTTTTTAAAAACGTCATTTTTTTTCATCACATAAAGTGATGTTGTGTAAGGGGCATAAGGCTTTAAATGGTTAGTCACTCACTTAAAGGCTAAGTTCACCTTTTGTAAAAAAAAAAATAATAAACACGTGATTTTGCAAGTAACATTTTTTTTAAATATATACTTTTTTGTTACTAAAAAGAGAAGAGGAGATTAAGGAGGGAAGATATGTTCAACATGTATAAATACATAAGTGGTCCTTATAGCGAACTTGATGTTGAGTTATTCACTTTAAAGTGGAGGTTCACCCTAAAAACGATTTTTTTACATTAAAAGTACAATAGTTAGGACATTTCATTTTGGCATTTTTTATTTTTTTTTGCTCTTTACTTACCTTTATATCCAGATTTTGTCCAGGGCTTCCGCGTTCTGACGACTCCGGGACTGGGCGTTCCTATCCCAGCCTCAGGGTTCCGATGACTGCGGGACTGGGCGTTCCTATCCTCCCGTTCGATGATTGACGTCTTGTGAAATAGGTGACCTGTCGCACAACGCGCGTCACCAGATTTCCGGAAATACCGGAGCTAAGAGCTGACTGCGCAGGCGCCGTATAGTGCCGACTCGCAGCTCGGCTCTTTCCTGACGTCTGATGATGCGCGTTGTGCGACAGGTCACCTGTTTCACAAGACGTCAATCATCGAACGGAAGGATAGGAACGCCCAGTCACGCAGTCATCGGAACCCGGAAGCCCTGGACAACATCAGGATATAAAGGTATGTACCGAGAAAAAAAAAAAACTGCCGAAATGTATTGTCCTTAGTATGCTGGATCTGCTAGATGCAATTAAAATTTTTTTTTTTTTTGGGTGAACCCCCGCTTTAAGGTCATCACAGAGGACAAGGGGGCACTCTTTACGTCTAGATGAAAAGAGATTTCATCTCCAAAATATGGAAAGGCTTCTTCACAATAAGAGCTATGAAAATGTGGAATAGACTCCCTCCAGAGGTGGTTCTGGCCAGCTCAGTAGATTGTTTAAAAAAAGGCCTGGATTGTTTTCTAATAGTACATAATATAACTGGGTACTAACATTTATAGGTAAAGTTGATCCAGGGAATATCTGATTGCCTCTCAGGGTATCAGGAAGGCCATTTTTCCCCCGCTATAGCAAATTGGTTTATGCTTTGCTGTTTTTTTGTGCCTTTCTCTGGATCAACTATTTGTTACATGGTTTGTGTATATAGGATTGTATGATTTTTTTTTCCTTTTTATTGGTTGAACTAGATGGACTTTTGTACTTTTTCAACCAGACTAATTATGTATCTATATAACCATAAAGCCTGCAAAGCATCGCACCCGCAATCAGTAGATTGTGGGTGCAATGTCCTGACAGCTGTCTGTCTGTACTTTTAACATTGTCGATCATCGGTTGCAGTTATATTAGATTATATTCTAATAGTGATGGATCCTGCTGTCAGAATTCAATGCAGCCATGACATCTAATGATTAGAAAAATGCAATTAATTAAGTTTTTGTTTTTTGAGCTTAGATACATTTTGTTACAGTGTGCTACAAAGACAACTCAGCCTGGATAAAGTAAAGGAGACAAAGGAAAAATGAGAAAAGGGAGGAGCTGCATTTTAGTAACAGGTATGCAGTAATTATTAAAAGAATATTTATAAACATGGGAAACATACCATTCATAATTGACTTGCCCACAGAACTGAAGAAATGCTGCACCTCACCTTTCAACCTCTTGAACAAACATCATAGCCAGATTAGACACATCTAACTAGTTACAACAGCGTTGTCTTCTAATTTGAAAGTATTGTACCACCAGAGGGAGGCCTTTGCTGCGCTGATGCCACAAAAAAGCCCAATGTCAGGGCGTTGTTGGCAGCTTGACCATGCGGCTCTTTTTTGTTTGGGTGTTGTCGTGGTGTGCTCCTTGGGAACAGCCACACCATCTTTTTCCAGTGGCCTGTGTTTCTCCTAGGGTTGCCTGTGGGTTTTTCTTTGTGTCCCGGGCGGTTCCTGTGGGAGGTGTGGTTGGGGTCTTTCTTGGTCTACCTGGCCTTGGCTTGGTGTCGGGAGATCCCCAGATTTCCCACTTCTTGTTAAGTGATTGAATTGGATATCTTTTTATATCCTTTTCCATCTTTGTAAAGTCTCATTACCTTGTTATGCAGGTCTTTTGACTGTTGACTTTTCTGCTCTCCATGGCTTAGTATCTAGCCTGCTTAGTGCATCCATGTAAGTACTAACAAACTCATTGACAAATGTGGGAAATTAATCTTAAAAAAAAAAAAAAAGTATTGTACCACGTAACACCACAATCCTTGCAAAATACCAATTATATAAAACAATATTATATTTCAATCATATAACCTTTTACCACTTAAGCCCCGGACCCTTTGGCTGGCCAAAGACCAGAGCATTTTTTGTGATTCGGCACTGCATCGCTTTAACTGACAATTATGCAGTTATGCCACGTGGCTCCCAAACAATTTTTTTCCCCACAAATAGAGCTTTCTTTTGGTGGTAAATAATCACCCCTGTGGTTTTCATTTTTTGCGCTAAAAACAAAAAAAGAGCAACAATTTAAAAAAAAAAACATCACAGAACAAGGAAAGATAAAAACATTCCGGGAGATAAAAGAAAAAAAAAACATATGGGATATCAGTGAATGGGAAAATCTACAATTAAAACATCTGGTAAATTCAGTACCCTCGCCTTATAAGAGATGAAAAGAAATTAACAGCACTAGAAAAACGTTCTACGCAAACCCCACTAAGGCATGTGATATCAAGAGTATATCAAATCCTGATAGAATTAGACCTACAAGGAAAACCCTACTCTATAGAGAAATGGAAAAAATAAATAAATAAATAAGAGATTTGAGGACCAACAAGTGGAAAGAATAATAGCATCCGTGCATAACACCGCAACTGATATAAATACAATTGAAATGAAGTATAAATGCATTTTGAGATGACATAGGACACCTGAAGTGATACACAAATTCAGTAAAGATAAAACCCCATTGTGTTGGCGAGAATAATGCCGCGTACACACCATCACTTTATGTGATGAAAAAAAACGACGTTTTTAAAAACGTCACTTTAAATGACCGTGTGTGGGAGAAAACGTTGTTTTATGTCTTCTAAAAAACTACAAAAAAAAATTGAAGCATGCTTCAATTTTATGTGTCGTTTTTCAAAACGTCGTTTTTTACTTCACAGAAATTGACAGTGTGTAGCAAAAAACGTCGTTTAAAACGACGTTTTTACACCCGTGCATGCCCAGAAGCTAGTTATGAAGCGAGCTTCAATGGAAAAACGTGGTGAATTTAACCTCGCTTTGCTAGAGCATTGTGAAAAAAACGATGGTGTGTAGGCAACTTCGTCTTTGAAAATTGAAGTTTCAAAAACGTTGTTTTTTACTTCACAGAAAATTTCGTTTTTTTCATCACATAAAGTGATGGTGTGTATGCGGCATAAGAGAAATCACCGCTCTAGGATACTAATCAGAAAGTCTCCTCACCTGATCCAAAGCCACGGGTGCTGGCAATGCATGGAATGATGCAAAATGAAGGGAAAACGTTCTGGACAGCCGCACTTCAAAAATAAATTGCTTTTATTTTAAAATAAAAAAACACACAAAAAGCATGCCACAGCAGACGGGGTAAAATTCTGATGCGTTTCACACCACACTTTAGTGCTAAGCTATAAATAAGCACTAACGTTTGGTGTGAAACGCGTCAGATTTTTACCCCGTCTGCTGTGGCATGCTTTTTGTGTGTTTTTTGATTTTAAAATAAAAGCAATTTATTTTTGGAGTGTGGCGGTCCAGAACGTTTTCCCTTTGTGTTGTCGAGAATGTGGACAGATTGGAACAACTACACACATATGGTGGGACTGTCCGAAGATAAAGGAATATTGCCAGGAAATCCTTGAATATATTGAAGTAATAACTGGGAAAAAGGTACCCAACAGCATACAAGCGTGTCTGTTCCACGAATCAGAAGAATCAAATATAAGCTATAAGAAAACATTAATTCCACCATTGATAAATGCTGCAAAAGAACTGATACCAAAAAACTGGCTAAGTACAAAGAAACTAGACATAAAAGAATGGTTTCAAAAGGTGGAAAATTATAATAAAATTGAATATTTATGTAGTTTTGATGAGGGCCAACTCAGTACACACAATGAGAGATGGAGACAGTGGAAAGATTTCAAATCATCGGAGCAATATCTGGGAAAAATAATAGTAGATTATGGGTGATTAAAAGTAAAGCAAGGAACCAACATTTAGGGGAGGGGGTGGGTATGGTTTATATTTACAATTAAATTAGATAAGAAAAATAATTAATGAAGTAAACAATAAATATATAAATTAACATTCGGAATACAACAAATGATGCGAAACCGAAGTAGAGACGGAATTAATTAATAAAATCACGAGCAAGTCTCTTGCTGTGGTTGAGTCTGAAGTGGTGGAAAAAAAAAGAAAAAAAAATAGAGCAACAATTTTGAAAAAAAAAGCAATATTTTTTACTTTTTGCTATATATAAAAATATATATATAAAACAACAATTTTTTTCCTCAGTTTAGGCCGATACGTATTCTTCTACATATTGTTGGGGATGGGGATAGTTTTATGGCATTTTTATTAATATTTTTTTTTTTACTAGAAATGGTAGCGATCAGCGATTTTTATCTTGACTGCGGCATTATGGCAGACACATCGGACACTTTTGATGCCATTTTGGGACCATTGTCATTGATACAGCGATCAGTGCTATAAAAATGCACTGATTACTGTAAAAATTACACTGGCAGTGAAGGGGTTAACCAGTAGGGGGCACTGAAGGGGTTAAGTGTGTCCTAGGGATGTGTTCTAACTGTGGGGGGGGTGGGCTACATGTGAAATGACACTGATCACCGCTCCTGATCACAGGGAGCTGTGATCAGTGTCCTGTCACTAGTAAGAATGGGGAAATGCTTGTTTACATCAGCATTTCCCCGTTCTTCCTCTCTGTGAGACGATCGCGGGTATCTCCTCAGACATCGAGTCTGCGGGACCCACTGTCGGACTCACAGACAATGCTGCATCCTAAAGGGGACGTACAGGTACGTCCATCTGTCCAGCCATGCCATTGTGCCAATGTATATCATCGTGCGCTGGTCCTTAAGCGCTTTTTTTTTTAGAATGGGGCATGATGAGGATTTGAGCACAATAGTTCACATCCAAATATATACTTCAGATGCAAATTGTATCCAAATGTTATCAAAAGTGGATTACCTCCACTAATAATAAAAGAAACCCGCTCAGAGCAGGTACTCTTCTGAAATGCTTACAATAATGCAAATGTGTTTTTAATTTGCACACTTAGCAGCTTGTCTGCCACATTTTTACAATTGTATTTCCTCTTTAAATGTGTTTATACAAAGCAGAAGCAAGTTCGGGCACAGTAAATGACATATAACTTGTCAATAAAATACACGGCCAGATAAGTAGAAAAAAACAAGCAAAATGAAGAGATCACAGAAATGCAATAAATAAATGAAGTATGCTAAGTAACAAGTGATAGTACGTGAGTCAGCAGGTGCAGTATATTCCCAAAAATAGCCAAGAGAGCATATGATAAAATACAGTTTTTATTGTATTTCATATACAAGCTAGTACAACGCTGTATCCTGGCCCAGGCAAGGCCAAACAAGGCCCAGGCCTAGAGCAGCACTTTGCAGGGGGGCAGTATGGAAAAAGTCCCCGACGGCTTGCGCGACACTGTTAGGCCTTGTACACACGACCGGATCTGTCCACTGATACTTGTCCGCGGACCAGTTTCAGCAGACAAGTTTGGTCGTGTGTACGGCCGACCGGACAGGTTTCCAGCGGACATTTGTCCAGCCGACCGTTTTCCAGCGGACAAAAATTTCTTAGCATGCTAAGAAACCTGTCTGCTGGAAACCTGTCCGTCGGCCATGTTCGGTCGTCTGTACAGACTCACCGGACATGTCCGATCGGCCGCCATCCCTCGCATGCGTCGAAGTGATTCGACGCATGCTTGGAAGCATTGACCTTCCAGGGTCGCGCACGTCGCCGCGTCATCGTCACGGCAACGGCGCGGCCATGTCGCGACACGTCACCGCGTTTGTTTTCCGCAGGGATTTTGGTCTGATGGTGTGTACAGCCATCAGACCAAAATCCGGCAGCGGACATGTCCGATGAAAACGGTCCGCGGACTGTTTTCATCGGACAGATCCGCTGGTGTGTACGGGGCCTTAGTGTGACGCAAGCTGATTCTGATTTTGACTGTCCTATCACCCTGGACCACAAAGCTTCCTCACTGTGCAATGTTTCTGGTGCACCATTGGCATAGTTATATCTTCGTAGTCCTCTCCATAAAATTATCAGAATGTTATGCTTAAAGTAGAACTATAGACAACACTTTTTTTTTCATTTTGGATAGAGTAAGGGAGGGTTATAGCCCCTGTCAGTTTATTTTTTACCATCCCTGTCCCATTGCAGAGTTTTCCCTTCACTTCCTGCCCCATAGCAAAACAGGAAGTGAGAGGAAATCTATGCAAATTAAGGGAATCCATTAGGGTCCCCCCCAAGGCCCTCAGAACTATTGTCCCCATTTCCCCCTATAGCAAAACAGCAAGTGAGAGGAAATCTATGCAAATTAAGGGAATCCAATCCCCCCCAGGCCCTCAGAACTATTGTCCCCACTCGAAAATTTCAGGGCGGGTCTTAAACAGAAAGGGGTGTGACCTTGACAGGAAGGGGTGGGTCGTATTTAAATTAGGGGGTGCACAAGTTTAGTCAGGCCTAGGGCAGCATAAAACCTAAATACACTACTGGGTTAGTAGACACTTTAGTATAAGATAGCAGACAGGATGTTGGCAGAATCTCACTGCTGTACGAAATCAGTTACAGTATAATCCACTAGACGCACAGATTTGCTTTGACATAGAAGAGCAGTTAACATAATGCACTCCACTGCCAAGCAGTATTATATCAGGTACTTATATAGCAGTGTCAATTTACGCAGCTCTTTACATATGCATTGTACATTGACATCAGTCCCTACCCTCAAGGAGCTTACAATCTAAGGTCCCTAACTCACATTCATACATACACATACTAGGGCCAGTTTAGACAGCATCCGATTAAGCATTTCTTTGGAGTGTGGGAGGAAACCGGAGTACCCGGAGGAAACCCACGCAGATACAGGGAGAACATGCAAACTCCAGGCAGGTAGTGCTGTGGAAGGTTTTATGAACCAGCGACCCTTTTGCTGTTAGGCGGAAGTGCTAACCACTACACCACTGTGCAGTATACACAGCCTGCTTATATAATGACCGATTCTTTGTGTATATAATACAGAAATAAGCTTTGTAATATAGCATAGCACACCTTTATTGCATACTATATTTTATTCTGTATTTCTAAAATCGAAACCACTTTTTTTCTGCACATATAAATGATTGCAGGTCTATCATATAAAAGAAAAATAGAAACAAAAGAGGAATTTCTGTCCATGATAACCTTTTTATTTTATTTTTTACTTTTTTTTTCCCTCTAGTAAAACACAATTCCACTTTTTTTTTCTTTTCTCAGGGTTTATAAATAGATTCCTTCCTGTTTATTTGGCTTCTAAGCCAGTTAAACACATGTGGAAGAGTTAAATAAAATCAGCATCTGTGTAGCTATTTCTGGGATGATTTGCTAAAGGAGTTACAAATCTTCACTAAATAAGTAGTGTGATTAATCATTTTAATTCAACAATATAAAAAGAAAATATTTGTTTACTTATTTCATCTGCACATGATTGCGTATTCAAAGTAAACAGAAATTTGCTTTTTACATAATTAGATAATTGAAGTCAATTTTCATACAAAAAAAAATCATGGGGAAACATAGCTCCAAATGACTATTATTAATAATATAAAACCATACCGCCAAACTTTTAAACTTGACAGAGAGGGACACCTTGGAAACAGGGCGGGGGTGTAGCAGGACAAACCTGAGGTTCACATGACTGAAAATGTGGGTCATTCTTGCACAATTTGGGAATGTTGAGAGGTTTGTTAAAGTAGAATTGTGCCAGGCTGTACCCACACACCTTGTACAGGTGAAACACTATTTGTTGCTTCCCCTTTGCTGCAGCTGCGATCGTTACCCGCAGCTACAAAAAAAGATCCACCCAGCTTCTGTAATGGGGAGGAGATCAGGAGAAGGACTTTGACTGGCCACTGAAAACGTCAATCACAGTCCTGCTAGCTCCACCCACTGTGAGAAGGACGATGGCTTGCTTGGCTACAAGGGATCTCTCTATGATTGAAATAGTGAAAGTTTCTGAAAATACTACAGAGCTTCTTGTAACCTAGAATAGTCAGAGCTAGTGATGGACAAACATCTGACTGGGCGGTTCGCGAACGCTAACCGCAAGCTTTCTCAAATGTTCGCGAACCGCAAGTTTGAGGCGGGCCCCATTGACTTTAATGGCAGGCGAACATTAAAAACCTGCGGTTATATTTGCAGCCACAAAATATTTACTAGCTGTGCACAAATAGTCCCACAACATGGACACTGACCTACCAGAAGTATTAAGCGAGAAACCGGATACAGAAGTAAGTGTCGGCCATTACAGGCTCCAAAAATTAGCCGACAGGCGTTCATCTGAATTTTGGTAGTATATTCATTTTCACTACATTAATTCTACTCATCCATGAATGGATTATTTTATCATATTTTAGCAATCATTTTTTAGTTTCCTTGCGTCGCTCCTATTAGAACGGTTCCATTGCAGTGAATGGGACACGACACGTCAGGCGGCTGGGCCGCCTGTAGTGTCGCCCCAGACATGCTGGGATGGCGGCTTTCTGGACATACTACATCAATGTACACGTTTTTATAATGTTATCCCTCGTCTCTCTACCTTTAGTAAATCCTGTTTGATCTAGGTTGATATGTTTAGGTAATGTCTGTGACAATTAGGAATCATTTTGGAGTATAATCATATGTCTATATTAGTGAGAAAAAATTTGGCGATAATTACTGCATACAGTATGATCTTTTCCTGGTTTGGGAATTAATATAATGTATGCTTCCATACTTTGTGATGTAAACATTTGAAATGGCAAAATGGCATTATACATCTTTTATAGAACAGGTGTAATTATATCTTGGAATGTTTTATAAAATCTCAGTGTCTGGGCCTGGGCTTTTGCCCAGAACCAGTGCAGATATAGCTTGTATTTCCTCTTGTGAGATCTTTTTCCAAGTCTTCTATTATTTCTTTCGAAAAAGTAGATATGACTGTTTCCTTGATATACTGATGTCTTTCTTCTATATTTTTTTTCTTTTCTTGTAGTTTTTTTTATATTATATAACTTAGAATAATATGTATTCAATGTTTCAGATATTTCATTAGGATCATAATTCATTTCCCCAGTGGGCTTCAAGATTTTTACTATAAAAGTCTGGGGTTGTTGTTGTTTTAATGTTCTAGCTAATATTTTCCCTGTTTTATTTCCATAGTGATATTGTTGGACTCTACTTTCCTGACACAGCATGACAGCATATACGTATGGGAAGGCTCTGCCTCCCTGCCCAATTCAGGACCGGTTATACTATAAAAATAGGTCTCCTCCCTTCCTGCAGTATTCTCTTTTTTTCCCTCACTGCTACAGCCGGTTATGCTACTGCTGAGAAGCAGGATTTTTTTTCCTCACCTTGCCGGACACTTCTGGCCAAGCCGCACAGGTTCAAGCCTCTCCTGTGATGAAGCTCCCCGCTGTACAGGCAGACATGAATGCCTATATGGGGGAGACCTCCCCCCTCAGGATCGAGAAAAACCTACAGAATTTAAAGGATGGAATTCTCTGTTCCTTATTGTAAGGATTGAATTGTATACAAGTAAGCCTAGAGACAGCATTAAAGGATACATGAAACTCGGTCGTGTCTTCACTCTCTGGGATCCAGCAATGGTTGTATATCTTAGCAACCAATTTCAAAAGACCTGGACAGGTTATGCTTTCCCCCATAGGGTCTTCCAAATAGTGTGAGACAAATTACCTCACTCTCCCTTTAGAGGGATAAGACATCCTAAATATGGCCAGTAATATGGAATAAGTATTCCTTTTGGCAAATAGGTCTAGAAGGATCTCAAACATCCAAGTGTCAAATAATAAACTACATTGTTGCTGAAATGATCAGGCAAAATGGCTCTAGTCTCTTCCTCAACACAACTCAATACAAAGGTTGGTATCTTTGTAACCTGGGTTAGAACATCATCCTTCTGGCATATCAAATCTAAAATGTTTGAAGTTCCACAAACATTGAACATCAATTCAAGGTTGAAGAGACATAGAATTGGCCCTTCTTCTAGGAAAAAAACGATAGACTCATCAGGCCTAACGGCATCGGCAAAGGACAATCTCACTGTCCAACGAAGACAATCGCAGTTGTGTGGATCAATTTAGTCAAAGCTTAGATGGCTAGGACAAATCCATCAGATGAGGGCAGAGACAGCTCTTCCAAACTGGTTGCGCATCCATTGATGGAACTCCAAAATAGTTCCTCCAGAGTTAATATGTAAACTACGACCTGGTCTACATTCAACACGTTGGGGGTCCATTCTTGTGGACCCAGCAGTCTTAACTACAATACATCTCAGTCGTTAGGGGAGATAGATCCAATCCTCTTAAACACTTGAGCAGTACCAACCCTTACGTATCTGCTGTCATGCTGTGTCAGGAAAAGGAAAAAATGTTATACTTACCTGACGGTAATTTTCCTTTCCTGATGCAAGCATGACAGCATATAGGTCCCTTCCCAAAAAAAATTTAAATCACGAAAATAGTGATACTAAGTTACGAGAATACTGCAGGAAGGGAGGAGACCTACTTTTATAGTATAACCGATCCTGAATTGGGCAGGGAGGCGCAGCCTTCCCATACGTATATGCTGTCATGCTTGCATCAGGAAAGGAAAATTACCATCAGGTAAGTATAACATTTTCCCTTATCTTTCCCTTTTCAGGTTTGTATTATTTGATAGGGTATGGCTTTGTGGATCGCAATAGAAACTCCTCGTGATTATGAGTGAGTATGGAAATGAGTCATGAACCCATGTTAAATAATTTCTAATACTTATTCTGGGGATGTGATCTGAACGAAAATGTGTTTCTTAAAATATAATAATACCAATCTTCTGTTTATGAAATACATTTAGTATTTGTGTTCTTTTAGAAGAAAGTTCAGGCCTCTAGCATTAAAGGAGCAACATTTTACTTTATTTATAACAAAAGAGAAAAGAAAGGGGAGAAAAAAAATTATGAATTCTACAAAACCCAAACTAACTTACACTCACACTATGTAAACTATTGTACTTATTGGAGTCTAACTTACTTATAGTAAGATCCCTATTAGTTGAGGTCCGGAGCTGCTGTTGTCTGCCTTGTGGCGTATCAATGTTTTACATGTTGTCTTATTTTACTTTTTTATTTTTCCTTATTTTTTTTTAAATAATTTGTTAAGCAGTAAAATTTTTTGTTACTAAATACTCTCTACTATTTCAGTGTTAATGATCACCATCTTTATCCCTAAACATTGGAACACCAGGGGCGGACTGACAACTCATGGGGCCCCCGGGCAATAGAAGATTATGGGGCACCCGAGTAATAGAAGATTATGGGGCCCCCAGGCAATAGATCATAGGGCCACACAGTATACACATCCACACATACAGTATACATACACAGTATACACACACAGACACACAATACACACACACAGTATATATACACACAGAATACACATACACACACTGAATGGTCAGTCCGCCCCTGTGGAACACTTAATACAAACATTCAGGTATATGGTGCAGAAATTAGTATTCCTGTGCAATTTTGAAGCGTGACATGTTAGGTATCTATTTATTCGGCGTAACTTCATCTTTCACATTATGCAAAAAAATTGGGCAAACTTTACTATTTTTGTTTTTTTAAAGCACGAAATACCATGCGAGATAAAAAGTTGCAATTATCACCATTGTATTCTATAGGGTCTCTGCTAAAAAAAAAAATACATGTATAATGTTTGGGAGTTCTATGTAATTTTCTAGCAAAAAAATTATGATTTTTACATGTAGGAGAGAAATGTCAGAATTTGCCTGGTTGGCAAGTGGTTAAAGGCTGGGGAGTTTTATTTTATTTTAGGCGCCGTTATTCCCCAAACAGGTTATCTTTATAGTCCCAAAACGTCACCACAGTTCAATCAATAATATGATATAATCCCCAAAAAAAAGGGGGGTCACCAAATTTCTCGATTTTAATCTTATAGCTGTATATATTTCTATGTTCCATTTTCCTTTCTTCTTTCCCTCTTTCTAGACCACACTTTGAAATTGTGCAGCTTTACTCTTATAAGGTAGATCCAGATTTTTTTTTCTTATATGGATTCTTACTCCTGTTCGTCCCTCTGCGATCCCTGCTCCACCAAAGTCCAGTCCCCTCAGCATGTGTCAGCACAACCACTCAATAGAAAAATTCAGGTTAATATTGAGGATCTTCTCAGAACTTTGCACGTGGATATTTATCTCTAATTCGTGCCAGTGCCTTTTCACTATCGGGGGAGCTAATCTCCACTGCGCCTCGTGTTCTATTCTCTGGATGTACACACTCTGAGCTCTGGGTTCCTTTCTCCAGCCTCGTCTCCGTCCACGGCTTTGCTTACGATTGCTCAGGCACCGCCTTTAGTCCCAAGCCCGGCCGAAATCTTCCGAGGTCCACCGATCTCCACCAGGGCTCTGCAGGACTCCACGGGCTCGCAGCTGGAGCCTCGATAAGCCTCACGGAGATGTCGGCTGGGTGTCCCTGGGTGGGAATGGTCCAGGGTTGCAAACTGGGGAGCTGCCCACACGCTGTCTGGCCAATCAGAACCTTTTTTAAAAGCACGGCCTCGCCTTCTTCACCAGCCTTGGACCACTCCCACCCAGAGACACACAGCCGACATCTCCATGAGGCTTATCGTGTCTCCAGCTACGGCTAACACATGGTGCTCATGGATCCCTCAATAGGGACTTTTCAGTGGCCCTCCTGTGCTCCTGTGACACTGAATTTGGAAGTTCCCACCCGCTCTAGCACTCTACAAGTGCTCTAACATTTTTCACGCACGTTTTTAGTGTTGTTTTATACTTATATACTGAATAAATTAAATAAAGCTGTTTAAAGGATTGGCTTCTTCTGACCACCATTACTAGTAAAAAAATAAAATAAAAATTCCATAAATATATTTTGTAGATGCTATAATTTTTGTGCAAACCAATCAATATATACTTATTGTTTTGTTTTTGTTTTTTACCAAAAATCATGCAGTAGAATACATATTGGTCTAAGTGATGAAGAGTTTTTTTTATTATTATTATTATTATTATTATTATTATTATTATTGGTTATGTTTTATAGCATAAAGTAAAGCTCTATTTATGGGGGGAAAAGGACATAAATTTTATTTGGGTACAGCATCGCACGACTACGCAATTATCAGTTAAAGTACTGCCCCCACCGCCAAAGGCAATGTTCCCCGCCATCACCGCCAGAAGAGAGGCAGGAGAGCGCGGGGACAGACATCCATACCACTTACCCCCCCCCCCCCCCGTTGGACGCCAGGCGATCTCCTGACTGGGCATGACACTGTGTGCCTGAGACAGAAGACAGAGCATTTCGGCCACTGCTCAGTCTTCTGTCAGGCAGATGAGATAACATGAGGTCAATCTGCATTCATGGCAATGGTCACTCTGCGTGTCACTCTGCATTTATGGCAATGGTCACTCTGCGTGTCACTCTGCATTTATGGCAATGGTCACTCTGCATTTACGGCAAAGGTCACTCTGCATTTATGGCAATGGTCACTCTGCATTTATGGCAACGGTCACTCTGCGTGTCACTCTGCGTTTATAGCAATGGTCACTCTGCGTGTCACCCTGCATTTATGGCAATAGTGACTCTGCATTTATGGCAATGGTCACTCTGCGTGTCACCTCTGCATTTATGGCAATGGTCACTCTGCATGTCACTTTGTATTTATGGTAATGGTCACTCTGCATGTCACTCTGCATTTATGGCAATGGTCACTCTGCATGTCACTCTGCATTTATGGCAATGGTCACTCTGCATGTCACTCTGCATTTATGACAATGGTCACTCTGCGTGTCACCTCTGCATTTATGGCAATGGTCACTCTGCATGTCACTCTGTATTTATGGCAATGGTCACTCTGCATGTCACTCTGCATTTATGGAAATGGTCACTCTGCATATCACTCTGCATTTATGGCAATGGTCACTCTGCATGTCACTCTGCATTTATGGCAATGATCAGTCTACATTTATGGCAATGGTCAGTCTGCATTTATGGCACTGGTCAGGCTGCATTTCATGGGCACTGGAAAATATTTTAGTACACCATTTGGTTCAGAATTTTTTTTCTTGTTTTCCTACGGTACTGAAGTGCTGTATCGCAAAAAAAAGCCAGGTCATGAAGGGGGTAAACCTTCCGGGGCTGAAGTGGTTAAAAAGCAGCTACACAAGCTAAACTAAGGATTTTTACAGCCCCCCCCCCATTTTTTACTAAAGGCACACATGGAGGTTGAAAAGCAATCTTTTTAATAGTGTAGGCACTGTAGGAAACCTCATATTTCAGAGGCTGTTTTGCTTTGCTCTGTCACATCCAGGTCTGCCCATACAACAAGAGTTTTTTTAGTAACAATTCAGGCTCTATTTGTGTTGTTACTGTGACCCATATACAAAGAACTTGGAGCACCACTCAAAGCACTACAAAGCCTCCCCTTGCAGTTCAAAGCACAGAATGGGTGGCAGCATTCAAACAAGCTCTTCCAGGCTAGCAGAAGACAGAAGGTGGAAACGCTCCACACCGGAGTGCAGCTTTTTCACTTTAGCACACGTTAGCCATTATTGCTGGCACCAAATGGTCTATATAAAGACAGAAGCTGCACTAGTGCAGTGCTGTCTGATCTGCAACTTTACCTGAGTGTGATCTAGTTTCTGCATCTGATTACCTGTGTGTGACCCGGCTTCCTTGACTATGCTTGCTTATCTCCAGTCCTGACCCCAGCTTGCCTTAACCTTGCTATAACTGATATTCTGCCTGATATGCTGCTGCCAAACTCTTCCTGTCTCCTGAACAATCTCTGCTTACCGCTTATGCAATATCTGATTATCTGTGATTGACCCGGCTTGTCTGACCTTGCTCCATCCTGCCCCACCCTGACCCAGTACCCCGTGAAGATGTCCTGCATCCTCTGTGCATCTGCACCTTCTGCTTCTGCTGCCACCTGCTGCTCACCGCTCAGCCTTGTCTGGCGACTCATCAGCTGCACATCTCTACCATCAAAAAGGACTTTCGCAGGCACTTCTACCTCACTGCGCTCTTGCGGCCACTGTCGCGACTCCAGTGACTCCTGAGCCAGGGCTGTAAGAGAGGTCTCCTTCTACATGTCAGGCTCTGTTATAAGGTTTGCGACGACAACCTTGCCTTCTAGATTATGTTAAATCTTTATAAAACTTATATATTAAAAGTGGAGTTCCATCCATAAGGGCAAGCTCCACTTGTTTGCCTCCAACCCCTTTCAGCTTCCATTTGGCACCTTTTGGGGGGGCAGGGGGGAGTGGGTACCTGATTTTGACAGGTACTTGCTTTCACTTCTGGCTGAGGTCACCTTAGTGACCTCAGGTGGAAGTTCAGCCCCCTCCTCCTTCCCCCGCTTTTCACATTTGCATGTCTGTACTAGGATCCCTTTAGGACCTAGCACAACTCACCTGACACAGTCTTTGCCTGGGAAACAACAGTGATTGGTCAGCTCACCTTTAAATCACCTGTATCATCATCCAATGAGTGCTCGTAATATAGTTACCTTTGTGTGCCACTGTTCCAGCTGATATCTGCGGTGACCTACAAGCACCAGCCAACCTCCATCTGCAGCGGTGAACTACAAGCACCAGCTAACATCCATCTTCAACTGCAGCGATGAACTACAAGGTCCAGCCAAAATCTACCTTCATCTGCAGCGGTAAAGTACAAGTCCCAGCTGACCTGCTCTGCTTAGACCTGCTCATGGTATGTGTTTTTTAACTCTTTGCATAATCAGCACACCTGAACTGTTACCTGTTATCTGCTCCTAGCCTGACAGTGCAGCAGGGAACCGCATGTGAAGCGACAAGGCCAGTTTCCATTAGCCAAGATTGCCATGGCAGCACTCGAGAGCCGATTGAAAAATCGAATCAGGTGAAGACACCGCTGGATTTGTGGACAGGTAAGTGTGCTAATATTAAAAGTCAGCAGCTACAGTATTTGTAGCTGCTGACTTTACACTTTTTCTAAAGGTGCCTGGAGCACCGCTTTAAAATCTTATGTGCAAATATATGCAATACAAATCAGCCTAATTCTTGGTAGAGGACAATAGATAGAGCATGAAAGTGGTATTATGATTGATCACATTTGCTCTGATGTTTGAATGCATTCTGATGTCTGATTATAATAATTAGGGTTTCACCGATACCAGTATTGGTGACAATACTAAATATTTGCATGATCGCAGAAAAGACGCAGAAAAGCATGATCAAATTTGCTACAGCAGGGGAAAAGAATCCTTCCTGATCCCCCGAGAGGCAATCGGATTTTCCCTGGATCACTTTACCTATAAATGTTAGTACTCAGTTATATTCTGTACATTTAGGAAAGAATCCAGGCCTTTCTTAAAGCAATCTACTGAGCTGGACAGAACCACCTCTGGAGGGAGTCTGTTCCACATTTTCACAGCTCTTACTGTGTAGAAACTGTGATTACCAAAGCTCGTGGACTCAGTCACCAGTAGTGCTGAGTCAATAAGGGAACAGTCCAGTAGCCGCTTCCAAAAGGACAATCCAATGTCAACTTCCAGGGGCAACTTCCAGGGGAAACAGCTCCACCATTACAGCCAGGTTACCTCTCTCTTAGTTTCATAACAACGGCCACCCATCCAAATAAGACAAAACATTTCCACATAGTGTAAAACCGTAACAAAGAAGATTTACTTAAAAGTTTACTTAAAACACTTACATCCAACAAGTAGTAAAGCGCTTATCGATACATCCAATCAGTGCAATAGTGAAGAACATGTAGTATGCAATGGCTCAGACAGGACTCGTCCCTATATTTTCTTTGTTGCTCTTGCACATAAGAATTTAAGCCATATTTCCAGATTTTTTTTTTTAATACATTTTGTGAAAATGTGTGTTTGCTATTTGTCAAATATCCTCTACTTCTTTAGCATGCTACATGGTCATCATAAAATTGCATTGAAGGATTTGTTACAGTCTGATTACTAAAGTTATCTGCTAGGAACAGAATGGCTGAAAAATAACACATGAAGCAAAATATATTTTATTGGTTTTATTTTTCCACTTGCTGCTTTTTTAGGTGTAGCATTAGGGGACCAAAAGAAAAAAAAATGTTTAAAGTAGGCTCGGATAATCCAAAATCTCTGTGAGGAGACACATTTCCTTGAATATCTCGACTATAACCCTTTGGGAAAAATCATACTTTAACCACTTGCCGCCCGCCAATGACAAATTGACGTCGGCAAAGTGGTTGTAGAATCCTGACTGGACGTCATATGACGTCCTCAGGATTCTGAGCTGCTGCGCACCCCCGGGGGCGCACATTGCGGCAATCGTTGTTGCAGGGTGTCAGTCTGACACCCAACAACAACGATCAAGGTAAAGAGTCTCTCACGGAAGGTAAAGAGTCTATCACGATATAAACAGGAAAAGCCGGTAATCGGCTTTTCCTCACTCGCGTCTGTCAGACGCGTGTAGAGGAGAGCCGATCGGCTGCTCCTGTGACAGGGGGGGTTTGTGCTGATCGATTATCAGCACAGCCCCCCCCGAGGATGCCCACTGGACCACCAGGGATGCCCACTGGACCACCAGGGATGCCCACTAGAGCACCAGGGATTAAAAAAATAAAAATAAAGGTATGCCACCCTAGACCACCAGGGATGAGGACACAAAAAATGGATGCCAATCAGTGCCGCAATGGATGCCAATCAGTGCCCACAATGGACATCACTGATTGGCAGGCATTGTTTGGCACTGATTGGCATCTATTAGTACAACACATACAATAGTACCCATCTATGCCCATCCGTGCCACCTATCAGTGCCCATCCGTGCCACCTATCAGTGCCCATCCGTGCCGCCTATCAGTGCCCATCCGTGCTGCCTATCCGTGCCCAGCTGTGCCACCTATCGGTGCCCATCTGTGCCGCCTATCCAAGCCTATCAATGCCGCCTATCCGTGCCGCCTATCAGTGCCCATCCGTTCCGCCCATCAGTGCCGCATATTAGTGCCCATCAATGCCACCACATAAGTGCCACCTCATTGGTGCCCATCAGTGCCGCCTTATCAGTGCCCGTCAGTGCAGTACCATCAGTGCCCATCAGTGAAGGTGAAAACGTACTTATTTACAATGTTTTATAACAGAAACAAAAAAAATAACTTTTTTTTCCTACATTTTCAGTCATTTTTTTTTTTTTTTTTGCAGAAAATAAATATCCCAGAGGTGATCAAATACCACCAAAAGAAAGCTCTATTTGTGGGAACAAAATGATAAAAAATTAGTTTGGGTACAGTGTAGCATGACCGCGCAATTGTCATTCAAAGTGCAACACCGCTGAAAGCTAAAAATTGGTCTGGGCGGGAAGGTGTATAAGTGCCCTTTATGGAAGTGGTTAAAGAACTGGTATTATTACCAGTTTTATTTATACACTTGGTGCAAAGAACAATGCTTTTGTTAAAGGGTCACTAAAGGAACATTTTATTTTTGTTGCTGAAATGACTGTTTACAGGGTATAGAGACATAAAAGTTATCTGATTCCTTTTAAAAATGATTAAAAAATAGATTAAATTCAATCATATAATGTGCCTGCAGTTTCACTTTAGTTTTTAAACTGGTTTCATGTTCCTGTGAACTAGAGAGACACACAGAACAAAAACAAACAAATCCAGGGCAGTATAAGTGGATTGACAGAGCATAAACATTAATTACAAAGATTGACTGTCAGCTTTCAAGTCCCTCTAAGAAAGAAGATTTATAGGGGTTTCCTTATACAGGAAAAAATGGGGACTCTTGTTAAAGCATGAACAGTAGTATGGTATGAAAATATGTGGGCCTGGTCAAACCTCAATCATGAGAGCCACAACACCAATATAGATATCAAAAAGATTTATTTTATAAAAAGATTTTCTTTGTAAAAAGACATAGAAAAAAGAAAAAAGAAAAAAGATATACATTGAATACTATAGAGTGCATACTAGACAAATTCCAGACTAACAAATAAAATGATACTTCAAGTGCATAAAGATGCAGGTGATCTTCATTTCATCCCGCATGTAGCGGTTCTACTAGTTTCGCCCAAGGGGGCTTCGTCAGGAACCAATGGGGGGCAGTAGTCTGAGCAAACAAAAAGTATATCAATGAACGGAAAAAGATATGTAATAATATATACAAATAGTCACATAGATTTATTGTATCAGTACATACAAACGTGTCTGATTGACCATAGATGTTGATATAATCATAATTTATTATACGACATAAAAACAATGTATTTTGTTTAAGTAGACGAAAGTCGAGTTAATGGAGTGTCTGTGATAACTGTGGACTTTGACAGAAATATTTACCTGAAAAAATGGACTGAAAAACCTGAATAGTTAGCCGTAACTGGCTCACAATCCCAGATGGAGAATCCCAGATGGAAGGAAGGAGGGATGGGAAAAAGAGGAAATGATCCTCTTATGCATGCGGGTAGGATCACCATGCACCGCACAGAGCCTGGATGCAAGCCTATAGAGGAAGAGGAGCCGAAGGCAAGCAGGTACTGTGGGTACAGAATGAAGATATTAAAAAATTAGCAAATAAAAAGAGAAGAAAGATATATGATCAAGAAAAGACAAAAAT
This sequence comes from Rana temporaria, assembly GCF_905171775.1. NCBI lineage: Eukaryota > Metazoa > Chordata > Amphibia > Anura > Ranidae > Rana > Rana temporaria. Next base: position 316,916,902 of record NC_053492.1, read on the forward strand.
TGTGATGAACAGACATCTATAGAAAAGATATGTATAAAAAAAAATAAAAAAATAAAAATTAATAATTATTACCTGGTTCAAATAATGATAAGAATAATGGGAAGATTGATGATGAAGTAGTCTCAAAAGAGATTGATATGGATCATCCCAAGAAATTTCTGTCAGTACTGTACAGCACAAAATAGGAAGTCATTCACTATAAAACTATATACAATATGTCATAAGATTGTATAATGACAGATTAGTTTGAAAGTTAATTATTAAGACCGCAAATAACAGCGGTAATAAAGATAATGTTAATATAAGTGTAAGCGCCTATATAGGCTGCAGAATATTAAAAGAATCTAAGTTACTAAAGGAATGTAGCATTTTTTTGTGAACTAATTAAACATTGTAATTGTTACACCTATCAGAATAGTAAAGGTAAAACAGGGAGAAAGTGAAAATAAATACTTGTCTGATTTAAACGAATAATGGTAATGGTATTACCTGATTAAAGTTGCAATAGTAACTGCCGGAAATTAGGCTGATAAATTGCCCAAGAAATCTGTTTAGTCCAAATGCTGAATAGTAAAAAATCAAAGAAAAAAGTCAATCAAGGAGAAAGTATTTCCTCAGTGTTGACAAATAGATGAATGAAATATAATATATTTTCACAAAGTCTGCAAGTGGCAACAAAGTATCACACCCAGACTATTGTGGATACTAAATTAAACTTGAAGAAAAAAGATATATATAACATGAAATAAAGATAAGAAAATGGTAGATGAGAGCATACCTATGACCTGCTGTTGCCTCAGTATACCGAGGAATGATTCCTCTGGCAGAGCTCACGCTGATTGATCAGCTGTGCGGCTCACTAATATGCTGCCCTCAATCAGAGTGAGATGATATACAGCTGAATAGGGGGCAGCTCCTCACTCTCAAATGGGCGTGGTTGTCACGGCAGATGTCATGGGGATTACCCATGGGAGCCACAGGGACCGCGTCTGCGCAGAAGAAGGGCATCCCTCTAGGAGATGCTGAATCAGGCGCGCCGGCGCGGAGAAGAGGAAACCCCTGGGGAAATACACCGGCGTTAGATATGACGCATCAGTGCCTACCCAATGGGTGCCGTGAAGAAGCGGACACGCACTGACACTCAAGCCTCCGCTTGAGTTCAGCTCAGGAACGCTGAACTGGTGCGCGCCCCCTAGCGCCCAGAGTGGCTTGCAGCTTGAAACGGACTGATAGATGTCCGATAATGCAGGCAATCAGCTGAAGTGCAGGGGATCAATGCTGATGGTAGGAGGGCATGCAAAGCAAGTTTGGATCCATATCAGGCAAATAGGTGAAGAAATAAGGATAGATATGGGAAAAGGGGAAGAGAGAGAAAACGAAAAAAATATATATATATAATAATAAAGAATATTAATTAATAAATGAAAAAAATATAAAAAATAAATAAAGAATATTAAGTAAAATATAAATTATAAAAGGAAAAAACAAGAAAAAACAAGAAATTAATAGTAATAAATGATGAGTGAAAAATGAAAAGATGAAAAAAATGATAAAATATATAATGATACTACTGAAAAAATGAAAAGATGAATGAAGATAATAATAACGATAAAGATGAAAATAATAATAATAATAAAAAATAATAATAAATAAAAAATAAAATTGTATGATGTAAGGGAAAGGCCCCCAATAGATACAGAAAGAACAAAAACATGTAGGAAAAGTCCACAGGTCACAGCACGAAACCACTCGAAATTCATTACAATAACATTTGACATTTATATTGTTACATCAGAGTATGTTCTTCTATATAACCGAAAAAGATGGTATTCAAGAACAAATCAGGTTAATCATAAAGTGTTGTTGCATACCTGCAGTCATATAAGCTGCACAATAAAGTTCTAAACTCCCAATTGTCGGGTGGTGGAATGACGCAAAAATGGGGCCCGTCAAAGTGTAAAAACACAGTTCGCGGCACCCATTGCACCACCTCCCTCTATCAACAGGAAATATTAGTGCTCAAGGGACTAGGGCAAGACTGCTTGGTAGGCCATGATGGATTAGGGCTGATAACCATTTGGTAGAGCCTAACCATATGAAGTGGGAAAACAGCTTTGATGGAAAAGCTTCAAATTAACGATGTAGTTACCCCGGCATATCCGACTTGTGGTCACTAAATTAAAGGAAGGGTTTATAGCTTATATTCTCATTTAACCCTGGGTGCTGAGTAGCATTGAGTGTATATATCCAGCGTGCTTCCGTTTGTAGCAGTCGTTTGTCAGCATCGCCTCCTCTCTCATTGAGAGGAATATGTGCCAAAGCAAAGAAGCCTAACATTGCCTGGTTGTGGTTGTGGAACAAGCCTATATGGCGGCTGATGGGTGTTTCCATACGTTTTTTCTTAACAGCTAAGACATGGTCTCTCATTCTGCAAAAGAAATTGCGTTTAGTTTTACCTACATAGTAGGCACCGCAATTGCATTTCATTAAATAGATAATGCCAATTGTTTGGCAGGTTGCGCGGAACTTGGGTGAATATGTTTCGCCATTAGGTAGAGAAACACTTTCACCTGGCAGAATGTATCGACAAAAATTGCATTTACCGCACGGGAAAGTTCCTGTCTTAGTTGGTTTGGGCACCATTTGTGTCGCATAATGGCTGGTGACGGCTCTATCCCGAATTGAGGGAGAGCGTTTGAATGTTATCTCCGGTTTTGAATTAATGAATTTCTTAATTTTATCATCAGAGGTAAGGAGGTACCAATATTTGCTGTAAATATTCCGAATTGTTTGATGCTGACGATTAAAGCGTGTGATCACCCTAGTAGTGTTGGCTTTAGAGACATTTTTGGATTTATAGATGAGATCATTTCTGTCTAATAGGCTGGCTTTATTGTAGGCACGGCGTAAGCAAGTCTTACTATATCCTCTCTCTTTAAGGCGGGCGTAAAGCTGTGCTGCTTCTTTTTTGTAGTCTTCTTCGCGGGAGCAATTGCGCCTCAGTCTTAAATATTGACTGTATGGAATACTATTGATTAGTGGACTGGGGTGCGAGCTGGAAGCATGCAGTAAGCTGTTGCCTGCTGTAGGTTTCCTGTAGAGTGTGGAACACAGGCTACCTTTACTATCAATGAAAAGTTCAACATCTAGAAAAGTTATATTTTTTTGGCTATAATTGTATGTAAATTTTAAATTATAGTTGTTAGTTTGTAGCCCTTCCAAAAACAGCAGAAGCTTCTGCTGTTTTTGGAGCACTAGTCCCTTGAGCACTAATATTTCCTGTTGATAGAGGGAGGTGGTGCAATGGGTGCCGCGAACTGTGTTTTTACACTTTGACGGGCCCCATTTTTGCGTCATTCCACCACCCGACAATTGGGAGTTTAGAACTTTATTGTGCAGCTTATATGACTGCAGGTATGCAACAACACTTTATGATTAACCTGATTTGTTCTTGAATACCATCTTTTTCGGTTATATAGAAGAACATACTCTGATGTAACAATATAAATGTCAAATGTTATTGTAATGAATTTCGAGTGGTTTCGTGCTGTGACCTGTGGACTTTTCCTACGTGTTTTTGTTCTTTCTGTATCTATTGGGGGCCTTTCCCTTACATCATACAATTTTATTTTTTATTTATTATTATTTTTTATTATTATTATTATTTTCATCTTTATCATTATTATTATCTTCATTCATCTTTTCATTTTTTCAGTAGTATCATTATATATTTTATCATTTTTTTCATTTTTTTCATCTTTTCATTTTTCACTCATCATTTATTACTATTAATTTCTTGTTTTTTCTTGTTTTTTCCTTTTATAATTTATATTTTACTTAATATTCTTTATTTATTTTTTTCATTTATTAATTAATATTCTTTATTATTATATATATATATATTTTTCGTTTTCTCTCTCTTCCCCTTTTCCCATATCTATCCTTATTTCTTCACCTATTTGCCTGATATGGATCCAAACTTGCTTTGCATGCCCTCCTACCATCAGCATTGATCCCCTGCACTTCAGCTGATTGCCTGCATTATCGGACATCTATCAGTCCGTTTCAAGCTGCAAGCCACTCTGGGCGCTAGGGGGCGCGCACCAGTTCAGCGTTCCTGAGCTGAACTCAAGCGGAGGCTTGAGTGTCAGTGCGTGTCCGCTTCTTCACGGCACCCATTGGGTAGGCACTGATGCGTCATATCTAACGCCGGTGTATTTCCCCAGGGGTTTCCTCTTCTCCGCGCCGGCGCGCCTGATTCAGCATCTCCTAGAGGGATGCCCTTCTTCTGCGCAGACGCGGTCCCTGTGGCTCCCATGGGTAATCCCCATGACATCTGCCGTGACAACCACGCCCATTTGAGAGTGAGGAGCTGCCCCCTATTCAGCTGTATATCATCTCACTCTGATTGAGGGCAGCATATTAGTGAGCCGCACAGCTGATCAATCAGCGTGAGCTCTGCCAGAGGAATCATTCCTCGGTATACTGAGGCAACAGCAGGTCATAGGTATGCTCTCATCTACCATTTTCTTATCTTTATTTCATGTTATATATATCTTTTTTCTTCAAGTTTAATTTAGTATCCACAATAGTCTGGGTGTGATACTTTGTTGCCACTTGCAGACTTTGTGAAAATATATTATATTTCATTCATCTATTTGTCAACACTGAGGAAATACTTTCTCCTTGATTGACTTTTTTCTTTGATTTTTTACTATTCAGCATTTGGACTAAACAGATTTCTTGGGCAATTTATCTGCCTAATTTCCGGCAGTTACTATTGCAACTTTAATCAGGTAATACCATTACCATTATTCGTTTAAATCAGACAAGTATTTATTTTCACTTTCTCCCTGTTTTACCTTTACTATTCTGATAGGTGTAACAATTACAATGTTTAATTAGTACACAAAAAAATGCTACATTCCTTTAGTAACTTAGATTCTTTTAATATTCTGCAGCCTATATAGGCGCTTACACTTATATTAACATTATCTTTATTACCGCTGTTATTTGCGGTCTTAATAATTAACTTTCAAACTAATCTGTCATTATACAATCTTATGACATATTGTATATAGTTTCATAGTGAATGACTTCCTATTTTGTGCTGTACAGTACTGACAGAAATTTCTTGGGATGATCCATATCAATCTCTTTTGAGACTACTTCATCATCAATCTTCCCATTATTCTTATCATTATTTGAACCAGGTAATAATTATTAATTATTTTTTTTTATTTTTTATTTTTTTTATACATATCTTTTCTATAGATGTCTGTTCATCACAATTTTTGTCTTTTCTTGATCATATCTCTTTCTTCTCTTTTTATTTGCTAATTTTTTAATATCTTCATTCTGTACCCACAGTACCTGCTTGCCTTCGGCTCCTCTTCCTCTATAGGCTTGCATCCAGGCTCTGTGCGGTGCATGGTGATCCTACCCGCATGCATAAGAGGATCATTTCCTCTTTTTCCCATCCCTCCTTCCTTCCATCTGGGATTCTCCATCTGGGATTCTGAGCCAGTTACGGCTAACTATTCAGGTTTTTCAGTCCATTTTTTCAGGTAAATATTTCTGTCAAAGTCCACAGCTATCACAGACACTCCATTAACTCGACTTTCGCCTACTTAAACAAAATACATTGTTTTTATGTCGTATAATAAATTATGATTATATCAACATCTATGGTCAATCAGACACGTTTGTATGTACTGATACAATAAATCTATGTGACTATTTGTATATATTATTACATATCTTTTTCCGTTCATTGATATACTTTTTGTTTGCTCAGACTACTGCCCCCCATTGGTTCCTGACGAAGCCCCCTTGGGCGAAACTAGTAGAACCGTTACATGCGGGATGAAATGAAGATCACCTGCATCTTTATGCACTTGAAGTATCATTTTATTTGTTAGTCTGGAATTTGTCTAGTATGCACTCTATAGTATTCAATGTATATCTTTTTTCTTTTTTCTTTTTTCTATGTCTTTTTACAAAGAAAATCTTTTTATAAAATAAATCTGATTGGTTCTGTTAAGTTTTAGACACACAGTAATGACAGCTTAGACCACCGTGAAAAGCTCCCAGTACTGTGGTTATAAGGAGCCAGACAACCTGGAAGTGTGGAGATCACAGAAGAATTACAGCAACTTCAAAGCAAAAACGAACAATGAGGACATGAAACCAGGACTGCAGTAAGGAAAAGGAAGCTATTTAGCTAAAAAAAAAATCCTTTAGTGATCCTTTAATATATAGAAGGCAGTCACAGATTCATTTTCATTTATCCACTGATACATTTTTTTGAATGAACGGCTGTCTTTGCCTAAAACAGACTATTTCCTTTTCTTAACGCCATCAGTAAATACATCCTGCAAAGCGAATCACTTCCCTTGTTGTATATGAAACCTACAAAAAAAATGGATTTGTCTAGTACAACTAAAGGGAACTGACCTATAAAAAGAATTATTGTCACACTCTTTTCTCATGAAATACCTAATCAGGAAATTTATATTTTTTTAATTGAATACCTGAAGTAGTAAATCGTCTCCAACAGGTTACAATGAGCTAGTATGTGTAACCTGTATTTTGAATCCTTCAGTAGTCTCGCACATTTACTTCCTTGAATTCTGTGACACATATTCACTATGCCTTGTGTCACACGTTTTACAGAGCCTGCCTTCTGAACTACAGAGTTGTTGAGTGAAGAGGTTTTAGGAGGGGGAGTCAATAGAAATCTAAAGCAAACCAAAGGAATGAGCAATGGAGAAACCGCAAAGCATGCAGGAAGTTGTTGAGAGAAGAGTTGTCAAGGGAAGAGAAGACAGTGATGCTTTTCCTTCCTGGTCTCACAGGAGACCATAGGCCATTGGCTCTTGTTGCTGTCAGTCAAATCACATGAGGAGGTAGCGAGTTGTGTGGCTGAGCTGTGCTGCGTGTGTCTATGGATGAACACAGTTTGGCTCGGGAGCGTGCCAGCATTTTTGTGTTTAATTTAAGTCAGCGGCTACAAAAAGTGTAGCTGCTGACTTTTAATAAACACACACTCACCTGTCCCATGATCCAGCAATGCGGCCACCCGAACCCTCAGTTCTCTCCCTCATCTCTCCACGGTGCTGGCATTGCAAGTGTGGGCACCTGGCTGTGACAGCTTGCGGCTTCACAGCCGGGCTCCCAACTGTGCATGCGCGAGTCCCACAGCACCTCCCCATTGGTCGGCAATCTTCTGGAACCTGTGACGTGGAAGCGAAAGTGGGAGCAGCCGAGCAGGTACCTGTAAAAACTGCTTAAAGCAGAACTTGCCCCTTTGAGTGGAGCTTCACTTTAAGTGACGCCATGCATGCATATGTGTGCAAACACTTGTTTTTTATTTTATTGCTAACAGTTTCATATGACTTGTTCTCTCCATATTTATCATGCTAAGCATCCTTTATGAAACATAATGATTCACTGAAAACAAATATACTGTATTTCTTGGACCAGTTTAAGACATCTGTATTGAAGGTATTGCATATGCTATCCTTGCTGACCTCTCATTATAAGAAAAGATACCTGCCTGTGTGTAATGCTGATCCTCCGACTTTATTGCTTTCAAACTCACTGACCTGTATCCAGATTAATGACTTTACCAAAGAAAGCCAAGCAACTAAAATTTCAAATGCAGTTCATGATTACAGCTAGGGTTGGGACGCACCAGAACTTTCAAACATTGTGAAGGTTCGGAACCGAGTAACAAACCCCCTTAAATTCTATGGGACCAGAATGTGAAAAATCAAAAGTGCCCATTCTAAAGGTTTATATGCAAGCAATTGGGCATACAATAGTTATGGGGGTCCGGGTGCTGTCCTTCATTTTTAAATGAGCAGTGATTTATTGATGCCTAAAGTGTAAGCATAACAATGAAAAATTCCTTTCAATATAGTGCCTGGGGGGTCCCCTTAGTTCACCTGTGTATAAATGCTGCTGCAGTAATGATTGCATTTATAAAGCCCCAAAAAAAAATTAAATTATCTCTGCAAGCTTTTTTTATTTTGTAAGCAACGGCTTGGGGAGCCAGTCTGTATGATGAGACCACAATGTAATGCCCTGGGAACAAGATTAGAGATTTTTTGGATAAAGTCTGGTGTCTCTGCCACCTGCATGCAGGTTAACTGGGATTACTGTCTTTAAGTGCACCAAAGCACTTACAGGGTCCCAAAAATAGCTGGAAGAAAAACATCTCAAAGGACTGTCCCTTCTATAATAATTAGTCTATAAGCCCCCCTTTGTTCCCCTGCTATCTCCGCTACGATCCTCCTTTTTTTTGGACAGTACATATCCAGTTGGTCTAGGACTAGCATCACTGCCATGAATGGCAGTGTAGTTTCAGAACTCACTGCTGCACTTGAAGTGGCTTTGCTACTGTTTATGCTGATCTGGTTACCATGATTATCATTGTTAATCCATTTTATGCTTACTTAGTTACTAACCCTATTGGGTGAAAATAAATCAGGTTTACCTTTACTATCTGCTTTGGTGCATGTTTTCTTTGAAATGGCACTACTATTGAGTACTAAGTATTTATTTCAGTGAATTAATGTGATATTGTATGTTGGTACATTCAACCTGGTGTGTCAGAGGGGGGCTGAGATTTTTGAAAAGGTCAAGGCAAAGGATCCATCCTATCCAGCAGCTCCTATGGAGTTAGTGCTACAATTAATATCTGAGATCATTGCAAAGCACACAACTTGCCAGTTCTTTAGCTTTTTAATCAAATACATTTACACTTTGGAGTGTAGATTGTTTTTAAATCATTGTGTAGCACCCTGTAGTGTGCTAGAAGGATAGTGTATGTTTTTTATTTTTTGTGAGAGTAGGTAAATTTCCAGGTTTGACTGACAGCCAAGCCTAGGTGTGTTTTGATCTGGGTTGGGAGTGACTCAAAGTAAAGCTGGATGACTCACAGGCAGCATCAGCAAGACCTCCCACATCTTTCCAGAATGTTCTATTGTTTGGTGGTGGTGGTGCTGTCTGGGGTTTTCTAAGGAGCCCTGACCAATCCCCAATCTGGATTGGCAGGGTGCAGGCCTCCCTAAATTCCTAGGGTCAGCCCAGCTAGGGAGGAGTTGTTCGAGCGGAAGCTGGAGATGGAGTGTTAGGCTGTCGGGGGCCTTTCAGAGAGCTTCCCAGGCTGGAGGGGTGACCTTGGGCCCGGAGCTTGGGTGTGGACAGGACCCTTCTCATGACACACAGAGGTGTCCTGAACAGGTGGCACGGGAGCAAGAGAGGACATTGGGAGAGCACTGCCAGGCAAAGTCTCCAGGAGAGGAACAAAAGGTCGCAGCCAAGAGGGCTGCTGAGTGACACACAGTCGGGAGAGGACTGGGAAGGCATGTCTGAGAGGACTGGGAGAGTGCAGTCTGAGATGGGTGCAGACCCAGAGGAGTGGACTGGGGTGTCACAGTCAGTGGAGAGAGGCAGTTGGAGCCATGAGGGCTGGCAGGGCCTGAAGATGTGGCACTGGGCTCAGTAGCCACGTGGACAGCTAGAACTAAGGACTACCATATTTTTGCTACACTAAATGGGCCCATGGGCCCTGCCTGCAAAAGGCATCCCCCCTAAGCCTGGCTGAGCCAGTGTCAGGCCTACTAATCAGTGCTAGCTGGTCCAGGAAGTGCAAGCATGTGATATGATGGAGGTGTTGAGGAGAGATAGTCTGCAAGTAAGTGATGTGCTGGAGTTGAAGATTTGAGTTTTATATACTGGAGGTGTATATAGTCGGTCCCATATATATTGTTCTGCAAATCAGTTTGGGCATCTCATGAAAATTCCATCCCCATCCAAGTTTTTCCCCTCAATAAAAAAAAAAAAAAAAAAGTTCAAGGACTGATTTTCTGCCTGAGGGTGAATGAGAACGGTGTGCCTGGCTGGGTAGAGTGACAGGTGGACTACAACACTTAGCAGCCCTCAAGAGGGTTCCGCTATAATTGCAGAAACAATTGTATACATTAATTAAAATACTACAGTTTATCTTGGTGGTAGAATAGAGTGTGTGTGGTATTCTCAAAAGGTGCAATCAGTTTGATGGGGATGCCCAAAGGTTACTGTTCAGACGTCTTTAATTTCAAGGTTTAATATGTTTATGTTTTTTCCAGTACTGTCATTATAGATATTCTCTACTGAAATGAAAGCCATTACAAGAAAAGCATGATTTCACAATTTCCCATTTGTCTTCATCATTGTATTCTGTATTCTACGATATGCAATTTGCTTTATCTGTCCCTTATTGCGGTCTGTCAGAAGGACAGAAGAGTGCATTATTTGTGCCTCCGCAGACATGCTGGATACTCTGTAATTGATTATCTTTCCATTATGTTTCTGCACCACTATCTCTCTGGAATGAAAAAAGATTCAATTGCAGAAACATTATGCCTATGACTAGGCTCTAATTTCTGATATAGGGGCATGAACATACTACACCAAAGTTCATATTAGGGCTTGCGTAAGGACATCTTGCACCTACAATATTTCCAGCACAAAAATAGTAAAGTAAAAACAAATAATTTCATAATATTACACATTTTCATTCATCAGTTATCTTGGAACAGGCACATACACTTTATATAAAAAAAAAAAACAGCTCCTGTAGAATAAAAAATAATAATATATATATATATATATATATCCTCTTTTAATGCTATTCATGTGAAAATACAATGGATCTCTGCAACGTGATTTGGCTGATTTACAATGAAAGGTTGAAAAAGAGAAAAACATTCCTTCTGTGCTGTTACTCCAGAATAAACTTCAGCAACTTGCACCAGATTTTGAGCACATTAAAAAACGTGTTTGCTTTGCACTTCACAAAAGTATCAGGTTATGGTAAATTTCTGTAGACAGACATTTATTGTATCCAAAAACTACAAAATTATGGGTCAATATGAACTTGAAGCAGAAGCTTCTCTGATGCCAGATAATATCCTACCTAGGCTCTGCTACACAATTCCACCCAAAGCGACAACAATCTAAGCACCATAAGGTAGGGTGACCAGACATCCCTGTTTTCAGGGGACAGTCCCCGGATTGAGGACACTGTCCCCGGACCAAGCCTGTCCCCGGTTTTGTCCCCGGATTGGATTTGAACATGGGCTGAGGCAATTTCAAAGACATTCAGTGCAATAAAAAAAAAAATCTGAATTACACACCTCCACTCCACTCCTACTAGCCTAGGGGGTGTATTTTTTTCCATTATCTGTGCCCCTTTCTGATGATAATGCGCTGGTCAGCTGCCTGCCTGCTTATTTCCTTGCCTTCCCTGGTGGAGGGATCTTCCTCTGCACCCCATCCGATAGTAGCTGGGGCCCGGAGAGTGAGACTTGACAGGCTGTGAGGTGGGCGGCGACGGGCAGAGAGTCACTAATTACCGCCATTACTAGTAAAAAAAAAAATATGTCCCCGGATTTCATTTTAAAAATCTGGTCACCTTACCATAAGACTAATATGACATTTACTGGGGTAGGTAAACTGGGCAGTCAGCCCTTTACAAGTAGCTTGCTATAGGGCGGGGATATGCAATTAGCGGACCTCCAGATGTTGCAGAACTACAAATCCCATGAGGCATAGCAAGACTCGGACAGCCACAAGCATAACACTCAGAGGTAGAAGCATGATGGGACTTGTAGTTTTGCAACAGCTGGAGGTCCGCTAATTGCATATCCCTGCTATAGGGGCACTCGGCAGGGGGGGGAGAGGTCAGAGCACTAGCAGGGGACTTGAGAAGAGGGTAGGGGCTGCTCTGTGTCAAGCCATTGCACAGAGCAGGTAACATACAAATTAATGAATTTTTTATGCTTTTTGATGCGATTTTTATACTATTGTGATTTCTGGAGAAGGAGGAAGTCTATGGGTCACATAATTACACTGCATTGCACCAAAGTAACACAGAGACTTTCTCCAAGTGCGCATAAGTGTTGCATTGCATTGATGTGAATAGGCATCATTGAAATTAATATGATTTCCATTGTCATGAGATTCTGCATGACCCAAGTCACATCTGAAATTGCACTGGTGTGAACCATGCTTAAGTGCCGGTTCACACTACCGCGACCTGGGATCCGACTTGTGTCGCCCCAAGTCGCGCAACATGAGAAATTCAATTCAAGTGAATGGAAGCCGTTTTAATGTACACTACTGAAGTCGCTCCGACTTTAGAAAAAGTTCCTGTACTACTTCATAGATTTCAATGGAAGTTGCCTCCAAAGTCGGATCAGTGTCTTAACTGAAGCAATTTTACAGGAAAATAAAATTGTTTTCTCAGGCAAACCCCTCCCTCCCAAAGAGCTGATTATTCTGTGGCCACTGGAAAAGTCGCCTGTCCTGGAGACGACTTGAAGTCGCGTTGTAAGTCGCGCTGAAGTCATCTCCAAGTCGCGCTGAAGTCATCTCCAAGTCACCTTGCAAAGTCGCGCTGGAAGTCGTGTTGCCCCTGTGTGAACCGGCACTTAGGGATGTACAAAATAACAGGGGAACTCTGCACTGGCCAATAAGTTAACAGTATACATTGCAACATTTGGATCAAGTCACAAAAGGATATTGTATGGTATGATATGAAAAATTTAATTTTACAACAGGTTTATGTCGAATTTACAGCAAAAAAAATAAAAATAAATGCTTGGTAAATACTACATAGACATGTCTAAAAGTCAATTCACAAAAAAGTTAAACATATGTTAAATAAGGGGTGGTCTATCCACATAGGCCCGGATTCACATACATTGGCGCATATTTATGCCGGAGTAGCGTATCTAATATACGCTACGCCGACGTAGCGCAGAGAGGCAAGCACCGAATTCACAAAGCACTTGCCTCCCAAACTGCGCTGGGTTCCCTCTGGGTAAGCCGTCATAAATGGAAGTGGGCGTGAGCCATGCTAATGAGGCGTGACCCCATGCAAATGATGGGCCGAGTGCCATACAAGTACTTAAAACGAATGGCGCATGCGCCGTCCTGTGGACGTATCCCAGTGCGCATGCTCAGAATCACGTCGGAACTACTCCCTAAGATACGACGGATCACTGCCTACGACGTGAACGTAACCTACGCCCAGCCCTATTTACGTACTACGTAAACGACGTAAAATACGACGGCTGTGTTCCCTGGTCCATACCTTAGCATGATTGGACACACGAGGCGGGATTTATGATTTATCCAATCACATGCAGGGGGCAGGATTGTGCTTATCCAGGCATTCCTGGCCAGGACAATTACTGTCAGTAAGTAAAGCGGTGATGTGGTGGCCTTTTTTGGGGGCATCAGATTGGCCCGGGGGGTGGCTGTGTCAGTTTCATTCCGGGACACTGTATTGTCCTGGAATGAATGTGCCCGGGACAGACCTGCAAAATGTGGGACTGTCCCGGGCAATTCGGGACACGTGGTCACCCTACTGCCGTGTGGTCGCAAACGCGCCACTGGTGGTGCGCTCGCGACCCTGCCGCCTTCCCTGTGAGTCGAACCGCGGGTCCCGCAGACTCGATCGCCGCGGGCATCCCCGCGATCGTCTCACGGAGGTATAGAGCGGGGAGATGCTTGTGTAAACAAGCATCTCCTTGCTCTGCCTAGTGAGAATGACACTGATCTCGGCTCTGTGTACTCATGTGACACAGAGCCCATCCCCCCTACAGTAAGAAACACTATGGAGGGAAAACTTAACCCCTACAGCGCCACTTACATTGGCAGGAGTGGGCAGAATTCGTGGGAATCGGGATTCGCTGAGCTCCGAGATCGTGCCTGCCTGGATAACTTGGGACACCGACAGTAGCTGTGAGCAGAGGCTGCCTGCCAAACGAGTGTGCCTGAGGCTGAAGGTAAAAATCACCTAATGATTCATTGGCTTAGCTTGCAGGCACCATGCAGACAGTATAGCATAGAAGTGCCAGGTGTTTGCTGAAAAGTAGGAAGATCGCCCTGGTGTGTGCTCTCCCGACCCCCCCCCTGGTGTGTGCTCTCCCTACCCCCGGCCCCCCCCCCCTGGTGTGTGCTCTCCCTAACCCCCCTGGTGTGTGCTCTCACTACCCCCCCTGGTGTGTGCTCTCACTACCCCCCCTGGTGTGTGCTCTCACTACCCCCCCTGGTGTGTGCTCTCCCTACCCCCCCTGGCCCCCCCTGGTGTGTGCTCTCACTACCCCCCCTGGTGTGTGCACTAAATAACCCCCCTGGTGTGTGCTCTCACTACCCTCCCTGGTGTGTGCTCTCCCTAACCCCCCTGGTGTATGATCTCCCTAACCCCCCTGGTGCCTAACCCCCCTGGTGTGTGATCTCCCTAACCCCCCTGGTGTGTGCTCTCCCTAACCCCCTGGTGTGTGCTCTCCCTAACCCCCCTGGTGTGTTCTCTCCCTAACCCCCCTGGTGTGTGCTCTCCCTACCCCCCCTGGTGTGTGCTCTCCCTACTCCCCCTGGTGTGTTCTCTCCCTAACCCCCCTGGTGTGTGCTCTCCCTACCCCCCCTGGTGTGTGCTCTCCCTACTCCCCCTGGTGTGTGCTCTCACTAACCCCCCTGGTGTGTGCTCTCACTAACCCCCCTGGTGTGTGCTCTCACTACCCCCCCCCTGGTGTGTGCTCTCACTACCCCCCCTGGTGTGTGCTCTCCCTAACCCCCCTGGTGTGTGCTCTCCCTAACCCCCCTGGTGTGTGCTCTCCCTAACCCACCTGGTGTGTGATCTCCCTCACCCCCCTGGTGTGTGATCTCCCTAACCCCCCTGGTGTGTGATCTCCCTAACCCCCCTGGTGTGCGCCCTTCCAACCACCCCTTCTGGTGTGTGCCCCCCAACCTTTCTGGTGTGCTCCCTCCCAACCCCCTGGGTGTGTCCTCCTGACCAGCTGGTGCATGCCCTCCTGATCCCTGTACTGTGCCCTTCTGACCCCCTTGGTATGTGTTCTTCCTACTACCGTGGTGTGTACAACAGAGGAGGGAGGAGCGGGAATCTACACAGAAAGAAGCTCCTCCTGAGTGGCAGCCTGCACGGACACACTGTGAGTACTCTGCAGCTCCACCCTGACATTTTCTAGGAGGTAGGAGAGGAACTGGGGGGAACTCTAAACTGGGGAAGAGAGCTTTGTACTGTAGAAGGGGGAGATGCACACAGCACTGCAATGACAGGCTCTACTTAATCCTACCTGAGGTTCCAGACTTCACAGGGGGCATTTCTATGGTGGGTGGAGCGGTAAATTTCATGAGCGGGGGGGGGGGCAAGAAAATGTTTGCCCAGGGTCCAATCCATATTAAAGACGGCCCTGATATATATATATATATATATATATATATACATTATGACTTAAGCATGCAGGGGTTTACTACTGCTTTAACCGCTTGCCGCCCGCCGTACACAGATATACGTCTGCAGCATGGCACAGGCAGGCAAAAGGACGTATATATACATCCCCTTTAAGAAGCCGGCATTGTGGACGCGTGCGTGCCCTCTAGAGATGTACAGAACTGTTCGCCGGCGAATAAATCGCGGCGAATTTTGCGCGTTCGCGTTCGCCGATGCGCGCGAACATATGCGATGTTCGATCCGCCTCCTATTATTTTTCATTGAGCAAACTTTGACCCTCAATTTCACAGTCAGCAGACACATTCCAGCCAATCAGCAGCATACCCTCCCTCCCTGACCCTCCCACCTCTAGGGCAGCATCCATTTTAGATTCATTCCGAACCTGCATTCTTAGTGAGAGGAGGGATAGTGCTGCTGCTGCTGAATTGATAGGGAAAGAATAGCTAGAGTAGTGTTTTCAGTGTCCTGAACGACTCATCTGATCTCTGCTGTAAGGACAGCACCCCAAAAAGCCCTTTTTAGGGCTGGTAACCCCAAAAAGCCCTTTTTAGGGCTGGTATATCAGTCTGCTTTTTTTTCTCTGTAATCTTATCTCATTGCAGTTGCCTGCTAGGAAGGCAGCCTGTGTGTGTGTCAGGATCACAGCGTACACTGCCCAGTGTCATCCACCACTCATCTATCTTGGTGGCTTTTTTTTCTCTGTAATCTCATTGCAGTTGCCTGCTAGGAAGGCAGCCTGTGTGTGTCAGGATCACAGCGTAAACTGTGCCCAGTGCCATACACCACTCATCTATCTTTCTTGGCATAGTAGATAACATTTAAAAAAAAAAAAAATATTACTGCAATATAATTGCAGTCAGTTGCCTGTCTGCCAGCGTGTGTCAGGGTACAGCGTACACTGTGCCCAGTGCCACCCACCACCCATCTGTCTTGGTGGCACAGTCGATAACATTAAAAAAAAAAAAAAATTATTACTGCAATTTAATTGCAGTCAGTTGCCTGTCTGCCAGCGTGTGTCAGGGTACAGCGTACACTGTGCCCAGTGCCACCCACCACCCATCTGTCTTGGTGGCACAGTCGATAACATTTAAAAAATATATTTTTATTACTGCAATATAATTGTAGTCAGTTGCCTGTCTGCCAGCGTGTGTCAGGGTACAGCGTACACTGTGCCCAGTGCCACCCACCACCCATCTGTCTTGGTGGCACAGTCGATAACATTAAAAAAAAATAAAAAATTATTACTGCAATTTAATTGCAGTCAGTTGCCTGTCTGCCAGCGTGTGTCAGGGTACAGCGTACACTGTGCCCAGTGCCACCCACCACCCATCTGTCTTGGTGGCACAGTCGATAACATTTAAAAAATATATTTTTATTACTGCAATATAATTGTAGTCAGTTGCCTGTCTGCCAGCGTGTGTCAGGGTACAGCGTACACTGTGCCCAGTGCCACCCACCACCCATCTGTCTTGGTGGCACAGTACATAACATTTAAAAACCCCTAAAAATGTACTGCAATAGAATTGTAGTCAGTTGCCAGCGTGTGTCAGGCTCATAGTGTAAACTGTGCTCACTTGCCCAGTGCCACCACTCATATATCTGGTGGCATAGTATATTAAATTTAAAAAGAAAAAACACAATTTTGACTGCAATAGAATAGCAGTTAATTGTCTGCCGGCGTGTGTCAGGCCTACAGCGTCTACTCTGCCAACTTCTGCCAGTGCACAGTGCCACTCATATCTGGTGTCACAGTAGCTTGCACGCATAGTACAACTAAACAAATAATAAAAAATGACTGGCAGAGGCAGGCCACCCCGCAGGGGCTATCGTGGTCGTGGTGCTGTGATTCCCTTTGGCCCTAGAATAATGCCGAGTGTTCAGAGGCCACGTACCCTGAACTCGAAAAGTTCTGAGGACATAGTTGACTGGCTAACACAGGACACCCAATCTTCTACAGCTTCTGCTCATAACCTTGACACACCATCCTCCTCCAGCTCAGCTTCGGGCACCTCTCAAGTTACCACTCGCCCGCATGCCGCCACCACCAACACTAGCATCACAGCTGCTTCACTTGATCCGTCAGAGGAGTTATTTACACATCAGTTGGAAGAAATGAGTGATGCGCAAACATTATTGCCAGAGGTTGTAGATAAAAGGGATATGACTCAGTCAGGCAGCATTACACACATGGACGTATGGTGTGATGATGATGTACCCGCTGCTGCTTCATTTGCTGAGTTGTCAGATACAAGTGAAGCGGTTGATGATGACGATGTGTTCGGGGATGTCACGTGGGTGCCCGCTCGAAGAGAGGAAGAAGAGGGGGAAAGTTCAGATGGGGAGACAGAGAGGAGGAGGAGACGAGTTGGAAGCAGGGGGAGGTCGTCGCAGGGAGCAAGTGGCACAGTCAGACAGCATGTATCGGCACCCAGGGTCAGCCAGACAGCATGCCAATCAACACATGCTGTTGCCACCACCAGAATGCCGGCATTGCAAAGCTCAGCAGTGTGGCATTTTTTTTTGTGTGTCTGCCTCTGATAACAGTGATGCCATTTGCAACCTGTGCCAAAAGAAACTGAGTCGTGGGAAATCCAACACCCACCTAGGTACAACTGCTTTGCGAAGGCACATGATCACACATCACAAACGCCTATGGGATCAACACATGATGAAGAGCACAAGCAGCACACAAGCTCAAAGCCACCATCCTCCTCCTGCTGCAGCATCTTCAGTCACATCAACCACTGCTGTCCTCCTTGCCCCCTCTCAACCATCCGCCACTCCATCTCTCACCTTGAGCAGTTCCTGCTCATCTGCCCACAGTTTGGTATCTGTCAAGGACATGTTTGAGCGTAAGAAGCCAATGTCACAGAGTCACCCCCTTGCCCGGCGTCTGACAGCTGGCTTGTCGGAACTCTTAGCCCGCCAGCTTTTACCATACAAGCTGGTGGAGTCTGAGGCCTTCAAAAAATTTGTAGCTATTGGGACACCGCAGTGGAAGGTACCCGGCCGAAATTTCTTTTCACAAAAGGCAATCCCCAACCTGTACTCTATTGTGCAAAAGGAAGTCATGGCATCCTTGGCACACAGTGTTGGGGCAAGGGTCCATCTGACCACTGACACCTGGTCTGCAAAGCACGGTCAGGGCAGGTATATCACCTACACTGCGCATTGGGTAAACCTGTGCTGACGGCTGACAAGCATGTAATGCGTGGCTCTGCAGAGGAGTTGGTGACACCGCCACGACTTGCAGGCAGGTCTGCTGCCACCTCCTCTACTCCTCCTACTCCATCCTCTTTGATAACCTCCTCGGCTGAGTCGTCTTCTGCTGCTGCGTCTTGCTCCACATCAACTTCACCCCCCCAGCTCCCCAGGGGCTATTCCACATCACGCATACGACAGTGTCACGCCGTCTTGGGGTTGACTTGCCTGAAAGCAGAGAGTCACACCGGACCAGCACTCCTGTCCGCCCTGAACACACAGGTGGATCAGTGGCTGACTCCGCACCAACTGGAGATCGGCAAAGTGGTGTGTGACAACGGAAGCAATTTGTTGGCAGCATTGAATTTGGGCAAGTTGACACATGTTCCGTGCATGGCACATGTGATGAATCTGATTGTACAACGCTTTGTGCATAAGTACCCAGACTTACAGGATGTGCTCAAGCAGGCCAGGAAGGTGTGTGGCCATTTCAGGCGTTCCTACACGGCCATGGCGCACTTTTCAGATATCCAGCAGCGAAACAACATACCAGTGAGGCGACTGATTTGCGACAGCCCGACACGTTGGAATTCAACACTCCTAATGTTCGACCGCCTGCTCCAACAAGAAAAAGCCGTCAATGAGTATTTGTATGACCGGGGTGCTAGGACAGCCTCTGCGCAGCTGGGAATTTTTTTGCCACGTTACTGGACGCTCATGCGCAATGCCTGTAGGCTCATGCGTCCTTTTGAGGAGGTGACAAACCTAGTCCGTCGCACTGAAGGCAGCATCAGTGACATCATCCCATTTGTTTTCTTCCTGGAACGTGCGCTGCAAAGAGTGCTGGATCAGGCCGTAGATGAGCGAGAGGAAGAGTTGTGGTCACCATCACCACCACCAGAAACAGCCTTATCAGCATCGCTTGCTGGACCTGCAGAAACGCTGGAAGAGGAGTGTGAGGAAGAGGAGTCAGAGGAGGAATGTGGCTTTGAGGAGGAGGAAGACCAACCACAGCAGGCATCCCAGGGTGCTCGTTGTCACCTATCTGGTACCCGTGGTGTTGTACGTGGCTGGGAGGAAGAACAGACCTTCAGTGAGATCAGTGAGGACGAGGAACGGGACATGAGTAGCTCGGCATGCAACCTTGTGCAAATGGGGTCTTTCATGCTGTCGTGCCTGTTGAGGGACCCTCGTATAAAAAGGCTGAAGGAGAACGACCTGTACTGGGTGGCCACACTACTAGACCCCCGGTATAAGCAGAAAGTGTCTGAAATGTTACCGAATTACCGGAAGTCGGAAAGGATGCAGCAGTTCCAAAATAAATTAAAAAGTATGCTTTACACAGCATACAAGGGTGATGTCGCAGCACAACGGGAATCTAACAGGGGAAGAGGTGAAAGTAATCCTCCTCCTACCATGACCACGCCGGCAAGGACAGGACGCTTTACAGACATGTTGTTGATGGAGGACATGCAGAGCTTTTTCAGCCCTACGCGTCGCCACAGCCCTTCGGGGTCCACCCTCAGAGAACGAATCGACCGACAGGTAGCAGACTACCTCGCCTTAACTGCAGATATCGACACTCTGAGGAGCAATGAACCCCTTGACTACTGGGTGTGCAGGCTTGACCTGTGGCCTGAGCTATCCCAATTTGCGATAGAACTTCTGTCCTGCCCCGCTTCAAGTGTCCTTTCAGAAAGGACCTTCAGTGCAGCAGGAGGTATTGTCACTGAGAAGAGAAGTCGCCTAGGTCAAAAAAGTCTAGATTACCTCACCTTTATTAAGATGAATGAGGCATGGATCCCGAAGGGACTGACAGTGGGCGATACATTTGACTAAAGGCCTGATGAGATGAGCTTCCTTGGGCTACAAATGGTCCACACGCTGCTGTATTTTATCTCTGCCGGATGACTTGCGTGGCTTATCCGCCACCAACTAGGGTTCAAGCCTCAATGTTTTAGTGCACTTTCTGCCTGGAAAACGTCAATTTTTCTGGCCGCTGCTACAGCAGCAGCTGCAACAATACTTAATTTTTTAGACATGTGTACATGCCTAATTTTTCTGGCCTCTGGTGCTGCACTGTGGCTGCAAAAACAAAACAAAAAAAAAGGCACAAACATGTGTCAATTCCCCTTCGTGATCGCTACCTTGTTGTGGTGAAGGGGCTTGCGTATCACGATGAAGCGACCACCTCTATGAGTGTGTTGGCAATGACAATGCTGGCACACCCCAGATGATAAGGTCGTTGCTTCATTGTGATCAGACCAAAAGCGATCAGCTGGATAATTTTGCATAGAAAAACCATTACATTTCTTTGTGATCATCTAAGGTGATCATTAAAGCCTACTAGGCCAACAATGGGCCCACACTGCAGAATCATTGTTTTCTGGGTCACTTAACTGTCACTGAACTACCTCAGCACGACCATAGGCTTTGAAAAACCCCCATCGCCTGCAATCTCAAAAACGTTCATTGACGTCAGTGAGGACAAGGAACGGGACATGGCTAGCTTGGTATCCAACCTTGTGTAAATGGAGAGTTTGCGGTTGTGCAAATGGACTGTTTGCAGGTGTTTGCGGTGCGTTAAACGGGGAGTTTGATCTGTCAGAGTTTGGTCTGTCACTGTGAACCCTAACCCTATTACAGACAGGGTTAGGGTTACAGATAGGGTTAGGGTTACAGATAGGGTTTGGGTTAGGGTTACAGATAGGGTTAGGGTTACAGACTGTAACCCTAACCCTATCTGTAACCCTAACCCTACCCTAACGCTATCTGTTACCCTAACCCTAACCCTATCTCTAACCCTAACCCTAACTGTGGAATTTCTGATCAGAAGTGGGATTTTTGAATACAAGTGATGAGTTAAAAACCAGGATTTGCTGTTAGCTGCTTTTAACTGTTTGTGCTTGAAAGTGTTGAATTGTTTGTCTCATTTCTCTGACACTTTTTAAACAGCTTTCTTTCTTTTCTTTCTGCTAATTAAGGGGAGTGTTTAATTGGTAACAGGTGAGTATATAAGTGTCTGTAAAAACTCCATAAGAGCTGGCTCCCTGCTAAGAGTAGATCTGTGGAATTTCTGATCAGAAGTGGGATTTTTGAATACAAGTGATGAGTTAAAAACCAGGATTTGCTGTTAGCTGCTTTTAACTGTTTGTGCTTGAAAGTGTTGAATTGTTTGTCTCATTTCTCTGACACTTTTTAAACAGCTTTCTTTCTTTTCTTTCTGCTAATTAAGGGGAGTGTTTAATTGGTAACAGGTGAGTATATAAGTGTCTGTAAAAACTCCATAAGAGCTGGCTCCTTGCTAAGAGTAGATCTGTGGAATTTCTGATCAGAAGTGGGATTTTTGAATACAAGTGATGAGTTAAAAACCAGGATTTGCTGTTAGCTGCTTTTAACTGTTTGTGCTTGAAAGTGTTGAATTGTTTGTCTCATTTCTCTGACACTTTTTAAACAGCTTTCTTTCTTTTCTTTCTGCTAATTAAGGGGAGTGTTTAATTGGTAACAGGTGAGTATATAAGTGTCTGTAAAAACTCCATAAGAGCTGGCTCCTTGCTAAGAGTAGATCTGTGGAATTTCTGATCAGAAGTGGGATTTTTGAATACAAGTGATGAGTTAAAAACCAGGAGTTTAAAACAAGAGTTAAGACAGGAGTCTTCTAAAACTGTAAGTAACTTCTTAAACTTCCTACAAGTAATTGTATTGTAACTGGGAAATGAGTGCTAGCAGGGTTGAAGGGTTTGCTCAGTGCACAGTGTGTCACATGTATGCAAAATTGGTGCAACAGCTCCAAGATGGATACCGCTGTGACAGATGTGAGCAGGTTGCCCTTCTGGAAGCTCGTATTAGAGATCTGGAGGAGCAAGTTGCAACACTGGGTAGAAATGACAACCTTGAAAGGGGTTCTCTGCTCGCTGAGCAGGTGGTCAGTAAGGTTGATGTGGAGGGTGGAGGAGCAAGTCAGGATTATCAGATAGGGAGATGGGTTAATGTAGCTAGAGGGAGTGGAAGGGGTGTGCAGAAAGGGAAGGCCAGTCCTGTATTTGTGCATCAAAACAAATTTGCCAATTTGGGTGATGATGTGGAGGTGGCAAACACAGAGGTGGCAGCCCTAGATGTTACTGCTACCCCTAACAGCCGGGAGAGCAACCCATCTAGTAGAGGTGGGGAGGGGAGTGCAGGTAGGCCTAGACAGTTGGTGGTAATAGGGGATTCTATAATCAGAAGGACTGATAGAATAATTTGTCGCCAGGATCGCTTCAACCGAATGGTTTGCTGTCTCCCTGGTGCCAGGGTTCGGCATGTGGTGGACCGGGTGGATAAATTACTGGGAGGGGCTGGGCATGACCCAGCTGTCTTGGTCCACGTTGGAACCAATGACAGTATACATGGAAGGTGGAGGCTCCTTAAGAATCAATTTAAAGAACTAGGCTGCAAGATGAAGGGAAGGACCTCCAAGGTGATATTCTCTGAAATATTGCCTGTGCCATGCGCAACACAGGAAAGGCAGGGGGAGATTAGAGAGCTGAATGCATGGCTAAAGACCTGGTGTAGGAAGGAGGGATTTGGGTTTCTAGAGCACTGGGATAACTTTTCATTGGGGTGCAACCTATATGCTAAGGACGGTTTGCACTTGAATGGAAGGGGGTCTGCTGTGCTGGGGGAGAGGTTTATGGGAATGCTGGAGGAGTATTTAAACTAGGATTGAGGGGGGAGGGTGAACTAGAATTACATCGGGTACACAGGTCAGCTAGGGGTCAGACATTAATGGAGAGTGAAATGGGGATAGATGGGGGGAGGGTCATGGCAGGTGACAAGAAAGTTCCCATGTTGCAAACAGCCATTGGAAATAATAGTGCCATTTGTACTACTATAAATTATATGAAAAACACTAGAGAAAAATGTAACAATACATTTAAGTGTTTGTTCACCAATGCCAGAAGTCTGCCAAGCAAAACAGGTGAGTTGGAAGCTCTGGTGCATGAGGAGAGCTATGATGTAATCGGTATTGCTGAAACTTGGCTTCAATCCTCACATGACTGGGCTATTAATATTCCTGGCTATGCTCTCTTTCGGAAAGACAGGGTAAAAAGGAAAGGTGGAGGGGTCTGTCTCTATGTGAGAAGTGACCTCAAAGCAAGCGTGAAAGAGAACCTGGTTGATGGAGAGTGTGGTGAGGCTGAAGCATTATGGGTGGAACTGCATACAGATGTGCGTAGTTCAAAATTAATCATTGGAGTTTGTTATAAACCACCCAATGTTAATGAGGAGGTGGAGACTCAGCTCCTTGCACAGATGGAAAGGGCTGCAAGGGCTGGGACGGTGATAATAATGGGGGATTTTAACTACCCAGAAATTGACTGGATTAATGGCACTTCTGGGACAGTTAAAGGACAAAAATTTAAAAACCTATTGCAGGACAATTTTATGGTGCAGTTTATTGAGGCCCCAACTAGGAATGATGCTCTGTTGGACCTGATAATCTCAAACCATGCAGAGCTTATTACTAATGTTCAGATAAAGGAACACCTGGGTAGCAGTGATCATAACATGATTTCATTTAATGTTAACTATAAGCAGGAAATACATACAGGAAATATTAAAACACTAAATTTTAAGAGAGCAAATTTTCCAAGGATGAGGGCTGCTCTCCAGGACTTGGACTGGGAGGGACTATTGACACAGATGAACACAGAACAGAAATGGGAATTTTTCAAAAAGACTGTGTGGAACCTCACTGCAAAGTATGTTCCCATGGGCAATAAGTTTAAAAGGCTAAAAATAAAACCTATGTGGCTCACGGGCAAAGTTAAAAAAGCTATAAACAATAAGAAAGTAGCTTTTAAAAAATATAAAAATGAAGGAACACTAGTGTCGTTTAAATGTTACAAAGAATATAACAGGATATGTAAAAAGGAAATCAAGGATGCAAAAATTCAAAATGAACGACAGATTGCAAAAGATAGTAGGACAAACCCCAAAAAATTCTTTAAATATATTAATAGTAAAAAGGTGAAGTCTGAGCATGTAGGCCCCTTACAAAATAATCTAGAGTGGGTGACTGGGGACAAAGAGAAGGCAAATTTATTAAATGCTTTCTTCAGCTCTGTGTATACAATGGAGCATGGGGGAGCTCATGTCCAAAATGGGGGTGGGAGTGACACAGCCCCAAATCCACAATGGCTCAAAAGTGATATGGTCCAGAAATATTTAGACAGAATAAAGGTGGATAAAGCACCTGGACCAGATGGCATCCACCCACGGATCCTAGGTGAGTTGAGCTCTGTCATTTCAAAGCCACTGTATCTAATATTTAGGGACTCATTAATGACAGGAATAGTACCACTGGATTGGCGTAGAGCCAATGTGGTGCCTATATTTAAAAAGGGAACAAAGTCTTTACCAAGTAACTATAGACCTGTTAGTCTAACTTCTATAGTTGGGAAGATACTGGAACGTTTAATAAAAGACCACATGGATGAGTTCTTGCAGGAAAAAAACTATTTAAGCAGCAGACAACATGGATTCATGAAAGACAGAAGTTGTCAGACAAACCTGATTTCCTTTTATGAAGAGGTAAGTAAAACCCTGGACAGAGGCGTGGCTGTGGACGTGATATATTTGGATTTTGCAAAAGCGTTCGATACAGTTCCGCACACACGGCTCATGTGTAAGGTAAGGTCTACAGGATTGGATATATCAGTTTGTAAATGGATAGAAAATTGGCTGAAAGCCAGAATTCAGAGAGTCGTGGTTAATGATTCTTACTCTGAATGGTCCAATGTTATCAGTGGTGCACCCCAAGGTTCAGTGCTGGGACCCTTACTTTTCAATATATTTATAAATGATATTGGATCTGGGATCAAAAGTAACATTTCTGTCTTTGCAGATGACACCAAGCTATGCAGTGGAATAACGTCCTTGCAGGATGTCTCCAATTTACAAGCCGACCTCAATGCTCTGTCTAATTGGGCGACTGAGTGGCAGATGAGGTTTAATGTTGATAAATGTAAAGTTATGCACTTGGGGGCTAAGAATATGCATGCATCATACATACTAGAGGGAGTACAACTGGGGGGATCTGTAGTGGAGAAGGATCTGGGGGTTTTAGTTGATCATAAGCTCAATAATGGCATGCAATGCCAAGCTGCGGTTTCCAAAGCGAGCAAAGTCCTTTCTTGTATTAAGAGAGGTATGGACTCCCGAGACAGAGATATAATTTTGCCCCTGTACAAATCATTAGTAAGACCTCATCTGGAATATGCAGTTCAGTTTTGGGCACCAGTTCTCAAAAAGGATATTGGAGAACTGGAGAAAGTGCAGAGAAGAGCAACCAAACTGATAAGAGGCATGGAGGAGCTCAGCTATGAGGAAAGATTAGAAGAACTAAATCTATTCACTCTTGAGAAGAGGAGAATTAGGGGGGATATGATCAACATGTACAAATATATAAGAGGTCCATACAGTGTACTTGGTGTTGAGTTATTCACTTTACGGTCAACACTGAGGACAAGGGGGCACTCTTTACGTCTAGAGGAAAAGAGATTTCACCTCCAAATACGGAAAGGTTTTTTCACAGTAAGAGCTGTGAAAATGTGGAACAGACTCCCTCCAGAGGTGGTTCTGGCCAGCTCAGTAGATTGCTTTAAGAAAGGCCTGGATTCTTTCCTAAATGTACATAAAATAACTGAGTACTAAGATTTGTAGGTAAAGTTGATCCAGGGTAAATCCGATTGCCTCTCGGGGATCAGGAAGGAATTTTTTCCCCTGCTGTAGCAAATTGGATCATGCTCTGCTGGGGTTTTTTGCCTTCCTCTGGATCAACTGTGGGTATGGAGTTGGGTGTATGGGATTGTATTGTGTTTTTTATTTTGTTTGTTTATTTTTTTGAGGTTGAACTGGATGGACTTGTGTCTTTTTTCAACCTGACTAACTATGTAACTATGTAACTGTAACCCTATCTGTTACCCTAACCCTAACCCTAACCCTTACACTACCTGATCGATATAACATCATACTTGATGTTTTAGAGCACGTTATTCCAAACAATTTATGAATGTTAGGTGATTTATACCCTTTATGGATTAAAAACGGACTCTGCGACAACTACGTAATTTTCCATTGTAGTTTTGCCATGGATCCCCCTCCGGCATGCCACAGTCCAGGTGTTAGTCCCCTTGAAACAACTTTTCCATCATTATTGTGGCCGGAAAGAGTCCCTGTGCGTTTTAAAATTCGCCTGCCCATTGAAGTCTATGGCGGTTCACGCGATTTGCGCATTCGCGAACATATGCGCAAGTTCGCAATAGGCGTTCGCGAACGCGAAATTTTAGGTTCGCGACATCACTAGTGCCCTCCGGGAGCTTCATGATGTGTAGACTGGAGTGTTTTGAATAACTGGGGCCTTTTTATTCATTTTCCTGGTACTAAACAGTTTTACAGAAATGTCTGATAATAAACAAATGGTTCTAGTTCAGTGGGTCTCAACCTTTCTAGTTCCTCCTTCACATTTCTCACCAGTCAGCTGACCTCTAGTCTCTGCCCTACAGCCATGTCATGAACTAAATGGGCGGGCAAGGGCTCCAGGAGCAGCCCAGCTGAGTGGCCACTGGCTCCATTGACAGCCCTGTTGGATGGCTACGGAAAGGCTGTAAGTACAGCGGGCTTCAGGAACAGCCCAGGATTCTGTGACCCCTGGCAAATTGTGACCCCAGGTTGAGAACCACTGTTCTAGTTGTTGAAAGCACTACCGAGTCTCAGGCATGGTCAGTTTAACACTTTATTACTATATTTGTGTTTTGCCATTTTTTTTCTAACATTTTTTAACATGCGGACATTATCACAATGTTATATTTTTCATAAGCATATTTGTACTTTGATTGCTTTTACATAGCTGTGCCAAGTAAGAAAATGTAATTTGTGATCTTAAGTTACATCAGCATTCTCTGGGAAAAATTGTCTTGTGGTATTCCATGATGCAATGGTGACATCCTGTAAATAACGGGAAGAACTAGGTTAATATTTCCAATGCCTTACTCTGCGGTTTGTTACAGAAATCCTATTCACTGTATGCTTTATATATTATTTGGCGTACACATACTAGATATTGATGCTATATCTGTAGTTAATATTACTGTACTTTTCCACGTGGAATAAACTAATCAAAGGTAAATAAAAAAAAACCCTTGTAAATCTTATTTTTCATTTTTATTACAGCTAAACACAATAGACCTCAGTGGCAATCACTGACTTACAAAGGGGAATACCAAGCCAAGAGAAGAAAATGTGGGAACAACAGATGTAGATTTTCACAATGGATGTCATCACCACCCACCCTTATAAACCAGCTAGGACATCTCATTGGGACACCCTAATGCTGAAGGACATTAATTTGGTATCAGTGTGTAAAGTGTCAAAAGCTCAGCAGCCCTGTAGCTTACGGGTACTAAACTAATGTCGATAGGCAATTTTTTTGCATGCCTTTAACTGTGTATGTAGGTAGTCTTTTATGATTCTTGACACAACGGGATTGATTTACTAATACTGGAGTGCGCACAATCTGGTGCAGCTCCAGAGAAAAACCAACCAGATTCCATTTTTTGTCAAAGCCTAATTGAACAAGCTGAAGTTAGTAACTGATTGACTACCATGCACAACTGCACCCGATTTTGCAC
Source organism: Rana temporaria (assembly GCF_905171775.1). Classification (NCBI taxonomy): domain Eukaryota; kingdom Metazoa; phylum Chordata; class Amphibia; order Anura; family Ranidae; genus Rana; species Rana temporaria. The sequence continues at coordinate 316,945,087 of NC_053492.1, forward strand.
TATCCAGTTTTAAATAAATCAACCCCAATATATTAATCAGCTCACTTTATAAGAAAAATTGCAACATTGCATATATTTCTGTGACAACAATGACTTCAGTTACTTATGAGCTGTTTACAAATGGAGATTGAATATGAATTAATCATGAGATATGTAGGTCATGATGAGGCCTTGCAGCTTACACATGTGTTTGCAAATGTGTGCTAACGAAACCCCTGTTTTTATAACGCAGACTGTTGGACAGGTTAATTCAGTTGGTAAGCAGGCTGGTTGATGAGTTAGGCTGGGAATTTTCTCTGGTTTTGTCTTTCATGCATTTGCCCTAACATGTACTCCTTGCTGTGAAGTGTAGTTATAGGTGAGGGTAGGGGTCATCACTTTGTTACTGGTGTAAATTTGGTCAGGGGACACGCTGGGCACCTTTGTGCCATATGCATGCAGACTAAACCCCTGCTTTTAACACATACTGTTAGACAGGTTTATTGGGTTGTTTGCGAGCTGGTCGGTAAGTAGGCATGTTTTTTTCCTTAGATTTATCCTTGGCCCTGTTTATATCTTTTGTAGCCTTCCAATGCTGCTTACAACGATGGCCAGCTATAGATGGGGACAGTGGCATCTTTTTTGTTTCACCGTTGTGTATATTGGTCAAGCAATGCACTGACACCTTTGCAGCCATTGAGATACATGCTGGGTGTTTGGTGTGCTCCTGTACCTCTGATGCCGCGTACACACGGTCGTTTTGTGTGATGAAATAAAACAACGTTTTTAAAAACGTCATTTAAAATGATCGTGTGTGGGCTTCACATCGTTTTTTGTCTTCTAAAAAACTACCAAAAAAAAATTTGAACATGCTTCAATTTTTTATGTCGTTTTTCAAAATGTCGTTTTTTGTGTCATAAAAAATGATTGTGTGTGGGCTAAAACAACGTTTTAAACCTACGTATGCTCAGAAGCAAGTTATGAGACGGGAGCTTGAATGGAACAGAGTGCCGTCGTATGTGTTGTACATAACCGCGCTTTGCTAGAGCATTTTCAGAAAACTATGGTGTGTGGGCAATGTCGTTTTTTATGATGAAGTTAGAAAAACTTTGTTTTTTTTCATGATGAAAAACGTCGTTTTATTTCATCACAAAAAACGACCGTGTGTACACGGCATAAGAAGGGATGGACTCCCCTTCAGTCTACCTGCCCTCACCTATCCATCAGAATGCATGTGCCTCCACTGTGGGGACACTTACAAGTTAGTGTTAGGTACCACAGATACCAGGGTGCCGTGGCGAGACTCTGTGGCTTACGCATGCATTTGCAAATGTGTGCAGACTAAACCCCTGCTTTTAACGCATACTGTTAGACAGGTTTATTTGGTTGTCTGCGAGCTGGTCGGTAAGAAGGCTTGGTTTTTCCTTTGGATTTATCCTTGGCCCTGTTTATATCTTTTGTAGCCTTCCAATGCTGCTTACTGCTATGGCCAGCTATAGATGGGCGTAGTGGCATCTTTTTTTTGTATCACCATTGTGCTATGTGATGGGTGTCCAATATGCCCTCTGTGCCTTTAAGGAGGACCGGGCTACCTCCAGGCCCACCTTCCCCTTAGCTATCCATGAGAATGCATGTGCTTCCACTGTGGAGACACTCATACATTTAGTAGTGTTGGGACTGCAACATATACCAGGGTGCCGTGGCGAGACTCTGTGGCTTACGCATGCGTTTGCAAATGTGTGCTAACTTAACCCCTGTTTTTTAACGGAGACTGTTGGACGGGTTAATTTGGTTGGTAAGCAGATTGGTTGGTCAGTTGAGCTGGGAATTTTTCCTGTTTTTGTCTTTCAGGAATGTAGGGCCTACAAGAACAAGGACCAGGATATAAACACTGCAGCATTTATTCTTATTTCTGTTGTTGGTGTGCTTGTTCTTATATTGCAGCATACCTCTAAACTTTATGAAGGTAGAAACTGTAATAAAGTAAAGCCAACCCCTATTCAGATTATGTCTGGTTTTGGCCACCTGAGAGTGTATAACCTTCAAAAACAACAGTACATCTAAGTACTTAGGGTGTGCATCACATATTTTACAATGTTCTCCCTCTAGATAAACACCAACCTATGTAGGCACACTGCCATTCTGTGTGTTGGAGAGTATAAAAGTATATTCAGATCAATGATGGATACAATATATGGGTTTAGTAACATTGTCACTAAGTGCAGCTGGCAGAAAGCAGCTAATTATATTATAATTACTTTGTTATATTGCAACCAGTTGCTACAAAACTGTGTATGTAAAAAAAAAATGCTGTACTTTTTATAATTGTTATGCTTTTTGTTTAATAAAAATTATATACAATTAAAAAAAAGATTTTATTAGGGAACATTACATGCAAACAACAGTATTGCATGGTAATCAAAGGGTAAGAAATGTAAAAACAAACAGAAAATTAAGAACATAAACAAGAAGTTTCTTCTTTCAGACAGTGTGAATATTATGATCAATAAAAAAGGAAGGTAACAAGGTAACATGCTGGAGTAGCAGTTAAATTGGCATTCCATTATGAATATACAGTAACATTAAAACTTTCTGGATGTGGCTCCTAGACTCATATTTCCATGGTCATCGAGACAGGTATGCCAATTATTGGGGATGTGTCTCTGGATTCAATCTGCATAGCAGGAATTCGTAAAGAAAAGATCAATGCCCTGTACACACGATCGGATATCTGATGGAATCTAATCCGATGGATTTTTTCATCAGATATCCGATGAAGCTGGCTTTCATCAGTCTTCCCTACACACCATCAGTCAAAAATCTGTTTGTGTCAGAACACGGTGACGTAAAACACTACGATGTGCTGAGAAAAATTAAGTTCAATGCTCCCGAGCATGCGTCGACTTGATTCTGAGCATGCGTGGATTTTTGACCGATGGATTTCCCCACAGACGATCGTTTTTTTCTGTTGGTTTTTTAACCATAAGAAAAATTTAAAACAGGTTCTATTTTTTTCACCGATGGGGGGAAAAAAAACTATGTGGCCCACACACGATCGGTTCGTCCGATGAAATCGGTCCGTTTTCATCAGACGAACTGATCGTGTGTACAGGGCATAAGTTGACTTTCTGAACAATTGTGTCGGATGAAAGCTTTACGTTTTAGATTACAATTTTATATCAGTCGGAGTATCCATTGGTTCTGCATGACCTAAGGAAATAAGACACTTGTAGTGTGTGATAAGGCACACTAAGTGGGATATTATATATATATATATATATATATATATATATATATATATATAAATATATATATACATATATACAGGGCTTTTTTTCAGGGGGAACAGTTCCACCACCTCAGACCCTTTGGTGCCTGCTCACCACAATCACTTGTAAACACAGAAGTCTGGTTTCTGTGTTTACAAGTGACAGCTCTGCATTCTGTGTGTAACCATCTGAACTCTGCAATCTGTATGTAATGCAATCCTGGTATTTAATGCCCCTTTAAGACCCTTCTACTGTTTTTGAAATCTGAACGGGGGTCGTGGTTGAGTTCCTGCACCTATTTTCTGAGAAAAAAGCTCTGTATATATATATATATATATATTTATATATATATATATATGAAAAGTTGTGGAGAGTTGTCAAGCAGTTGTTAACCCACATTTAAAATCCTCTTTATAATTGGCATGAGCAGTTAGGACTGCAAAGGAGGCTGGTTAGGGGTAATAGAGAAGAGTTTGAGTTTGTATTTATCCAATTCAGCCCCGGAAAGATTTACCCCCTTCCTGACCAGAGCAGCTGACAATTGCGCGGTCGTGCAAAGTTGTACCCAAAAAAAAACTACGTCTTTTTCCCCCACAAAAAGAGCTTTATTTTGGTTGAATTTGATCACCTCTGCGGTTTTTATTTTTTGCACAAAAAAAAAAATACAGACAATTCTGAAAAAAAGCTATATTTTTAACTTTTTGCTATTAATTTCCCCCAAAAGATATATATATAAAAAAACGAATTTCTTCCACAGTTTAGGCCGATGTGTATTATTCTACCTATTTTTGGTGAAAAAAAAAGATCACAATAAGTGTACCTTGATTAGTTTGCGCAAAAGTTATAGCTTCTACAAAATAGGGGATAGATTTATGGCATTTTTATTATTATAATTTTTTTTACTAGTAATGGCGGCGATTTTTATCGGGACTGCGACAATATGGCGGATAGATCGGACACTTTTGACACTATTTTGGGACCATTGACATTTATACAGCGATTAGAGCTACAAATAGCCACTGATTACTGCATAAATGACACTGGCAGGGAACGGGTTAAACACTAGGGGGCGATCAAGGGGTTAAGTGTGTTCCCTGAATGTGTTCTAACTGTAGGGAGGATGGGCTCACTACAACATGACAGAGATTACTACTCCAGATGACAGGATTGCTGGCTACCGGCGAACATCGAGTTCGCAGGACGAGCATGCGTGTGCCCGCTAGGCGGCAAATTCAAAGGGACATACGGGTTCGCCGTTTTGCCTGCCTGTGCCATTCTGCCGACGTAAATCGCTGTGCAAGTGGTAACAAAGTGTTCCCATTCAGATATATATAAAGTGATAAGAAAATCAGGGACAAAAGTCTGCAGTCTCTGAAGAAGAAAAGGTATAATACTCCAATTATCCATACAGAAACTTGGCTATTTACATTAGTGAGTGAGATGCAGACTAGTTGAGAGGTCAAATTTTTTTTTTAGTAAAATGAAAAACACAAAGACCTCCAGTTCTCTTGTGGTTGAGCATAATTTGTGGATCATTTAATTCTTTGCGCCAGATGAAGTAGTGCAAGGGTCTTCATCGAGCAATACATGAATTCATCAGCACTTGATCCAAATAGTGAGGGCATAAAACCTAATTCAACTTTTTCCAACATTTAGATTAAAAACAGAGGGCCAGATCCACAAACAGCGGCGCAAATTAAGTTACTCAAAACTTATGTCATTTAAGTTACGGCGCCCTAATTTTTGTGTCGTAAGTGCCGTATCCACAGCGCATTTGCGTCCAAAATTGCGCAAGTGTAACTTAAATTCCGAGACGTAAGGCGGGGTTATTGCAAGTGGGAAGGAAGTGGGCGTGCTTCATTGTAATGAGCCGTGACCCCATGCAAATGAAGGGCCGGCCGTACTGCGCATGCGCGCGCGAATCTGCTCCTCACTGGGCATGTGCAGAACTTTGCTCGGCGCAATCAGTGAGATAGGAAAAAGGCCAAGCGTACTTAGTTTGAGGATCACCCTGTGTATAAATGGCCCCAAACAAACACACTTCCCTTGCAAAAGTATATCCCTGTGTTACCCTTCCTAGAGCAAGTTGCTTCTGCTCTGTCGTTTGTTGGTGTGTGTTGGTGAGTTGTGTGTGAGATAAAAGTGTTGGAGGAGTAGTAGAGTGTAGTTGTAGTTTTTTTTCCTAAGTGTATTTTCTGATTGTTTTTATTCTGAGTGTATTTTCTGTTTGTTTTTTGCGTGTTTGTTTTTGAATTTGTAGTAGCTGTCTGCTTGTGTGTTTTGATTTTTGGGTGTGTTTCTTCTGTGAGTATTTTTGTTTGTTTGTTGTGTGAGTATTTTTGTTTGTTTGTTGTGTGAGTATTTTTGTTTGTTTGTTGTGTGAGTATTTTTGTTTGTTTGTTGTGTGAGTATTTTTGTTGGTGCTGAGTGGTGGCTGTGATGGCACCCAAGCGCAGGAAGTTAAATTTTTCTGTCGTAGAGAAGCAGATACTTGCTCGGGCCATCGTCCAATATGGGCGTTATTTACATGGCCCTGAGAGCCGGAACACCTCCCCGGCCCAGAGGAAGGCGATCATCCAAAAAATCACGGATCAGATCAATTCGGCGGGGGGGGGGGGAGACGAGGACCCCCGGTGGGATACAAAAGAAGATCAACGATCTTAAGAGCCTGGTCCGTGACAAGATGGCCAAGATCAATGCCCATGCCACGGGCACTGGATGAGGCGGACCCTGCCCCATCAGGCTGAGTGAGGAGGAATGGGCAGTGGCCCTGTGTTTCCACCCACAGCAGGTGGTGGGCCTGCGTGGCTATCAATCAGATGTTCCTGTGAGGACAAGTAAGTTTTTGGTTTTTCTATCTGGTGATTAGCATGTGTGGGTGGGGGAAGGGAAGATGTGCCAAGTGATTGTTTTGTGTTCTCCACAGATGACCAGGAGGTTACTGGGTCATCAGGCCAGGAGGTTGCTGGGTCATCAGGCCAGGAGGTTGCTGGGCCATCAGATCAAAGAGACTCTGAGCCAAATGGAGACAAGCCTGGGTGCAATGAAGGAGGCAATCACTGATGGGGCCACAAACTCCTTGGCGGTCATCACATGCATTCCTGATTAAATAAGGGGTGTCACCCTCAGTTTTGGTGGAGTAGGGATCCCCAGGACCAGGGAGAAGTGATCCCAGGTCCACGAATGGTGTATGAATGCACAGTGACATAAATGGAGCCGTGGCGGGGCGTTACTGCTCCCAAGTACCATTGGGGGGTACTTGGATCTAATCCAATTCGATGTGCATGTGATGTGTCTGTGCTAGGGACCACAGTGGGTGTGCATGCATGCATTCTCATTGTGACATAATTAATGTGTGTGTTTACTGTGCAAAGATGCCTTCTGCGAGGCATCGCCTGGCTGCTGTTCCCTCAGCAGACCGGTTAGAGTTGGTTGGGGGGGATTGTCTGGTTCGGGGGTCAGGTCATCACATATGTCAATCTCCAGGCCCCTTCTCACTGCGAAGTTGTGCAGAATGCAACATGCCCCGATGATCTGGCTCACAAAGTCTGGGGAATACAACAGGGTACCCCCAGACTTATCCAGGCATCGGAAACTTGACTTTAGGAGGCCAAATGTGCGTTCCACCACTCCACGGGTGCATATGTGTGCAGCATTGTAGTTTTGCTCTCCTGGGGTTTGGGGATTCCGGTATGGAGTCATAAGATGAGGTCCCAGTTCATATGCAGAGTCACCTGGAAGGGAAAAGACAGGAGGATGTTAGTCATGCATGTGCCCCTCGTGATGTCTGCATCATGGGGGGGGACAGTCATACCTGACACCCATGTCACTCACCAACCAGCCAGCTGTCCCCATACACGTTCTGTTCCAATTCTCTGGAGATGTTGCTGTGACGGTATATGTAGCTGTCATGGCTGGACCCTGGGAATTTGGCACAGACGTGCCATATGAGGTATTGGGCATCCACTATCACCTGTACATTGATTGAATGCCAGTGCTTCCTATTTCGGTACATGTGCTCTGTCTCATGGGGGGGCTGTAGTGCCACATGTGTGCTTTCAATGGCCCCGATGGTGCGTGGGAATCCAGCAATTTGGCAAAAATCTGTCACTGTGTTCATTCGCTGGACCTCTATTTGATCTCATAGCTATCAAATAGACTTAAGCCCCAAAACTTAATATAATGTACCTTAGGGTGTTCACCAGACTTCCTGAATAATCCGCTGGTCCTCCACATAAATGAAATACAAATCCAACAAGAAATCACAGTTATTTATAACGATACCTCCGTTACATTTGGACAGACTGCAGTGGGTCTCCCCCCAGAAGACCATCACCATCCAGTTGTGTAAAGGATAACACATAATGGTGGCTCCGATATTCAAGGGGAGAGCTAACGCTTGCAGTCAAATGGTGGGTATCAGCAAATGGGAGGGCAAAAGATATGGGACAGAGCAGGTGATGACAGTGTGAGCAGGGGTCATCTGGTATGAATTCCAGATAGAGGCATCATCGGATCCCTGTGCGTACTGTGACAACATAGTGAAACATCAGAACAAGGGAATGAACAGAGGGGGGGCGGGGGTTGGGGGCAAACTTTTTTTTTTTTTTAAAAGGGAGAATTAAAGGAGCCTATCCTATAAAAAGGGTTTGTAACTGATATTTTCATTCAGGCCTGGATACCTCGTGGCCTGTAGAGTATAAATCCATTTTGCCTCAACCTACAGTGGGCTTTTGTCTGCGTCACCCCCTCATTGAGCGGGATATGTGTCAGGGCATAAAAACCCATCATTGTCCGATTATGGTCATGAAAGAGACCCATGTGATGGCTAATTGGTGTTTCCAAGAGTTTCTTAGAAACCGCCTGTAACGGAATGACCCGTGACACCCAGAGACCTTTGAAAGACGATGGGTACTCCTGTGCCAGCGTCACTAATAACTCTTATGTCTAGGGTCACCCTGTGTCCCTTTTGGGCATAGGGTGACTGAGGAATATTAATTAGAAATTACATGAGATGGGACATTACTGTTAATTCATGTATTGAGCCAGGAAATAAGGGACATATGATGGATTGTTTTAGCATGGACAGTAATCCACAATACATTCCTTAATGTCTGCAAAGAACTAATATGCTGACCCTACCGGTCAATAATGACTCATTCCTCTGTGTAGCACAGGCTGTTGAGATGCTAATTGAGTCTGTACTGGGGTGAGTTGAATTTGAGCTTGGTAGACAGCCTGGCTCCTCAAAGACCTGTCATTAAGTATGCTAATGCTGTTTCATGTGTGGAATTTGACTTCTCAGCTGTAGTAATTAGGTCATGTTAGATCGGTGCCCAAAATGTCTGACATAGAAATGTGTATTCTGTAGGTGAATCACTTATTGTCGGAGATGGAATGTCTGGGGAATAATTAGCTCAACGGGATGTCATTGTCTAAGAGTGTGTATTAAAGTGATGTGTGGGTGGAGAGTTCTTTGTTCCTTTGATTACTGTAACATGTTGTACTGTATATAAGACTGATGCCGCGTACACACCATCACTTTATGTGATGAAAAAAAATGACGTTTTTAAAAACGTCACTTTAATTGACTGTGTGTGGGGGAAAACGTTGTTTTATGTCTTGTAAAAAACGACCAAAAAAAATTGAAGCATGCTTCAATTTTATGTGTCGTTTTTCAAAAGTGCACTTTTTACTTCACAGAAATTGACCGTGTGTAGCAAAAAACGTCGTTTTCTAAGACGTTTTTTCATCCACGCATGCCCAGAAGCTACTTATGAAGCAAGCTTCAATGGTAAAACGTGGTGGAACGTAACCTCGCTTTGCAAGATCATTGTGAGAAAACGATGGTGTGTAGGCAACTTCGTCTTTGAAAATTGAAGTTTCAAAAACGTCATTTTTTACTTCACAGAAAGTGTCGTTTTTTTTCATCACATAAAGTGATGGTGTGTATGCGGCATCAGAGTTACCATTAAAAGTGTTCATACATTTTGACTCAGAGAACGGAACTTGTCTCATTATTTCTGGGGAATTGGAATGGATCGTGCCTGTTGGATGGTTGGAGTGTCAGATAAGCTGTCGCGGGGCGATGGAATGGGGATATCGTAAACGGTGGTGACCGTTACACCGCCGATACATGGTCACGCATTCTGCAGAAAAAGTTCCTCTTAAGCCCCATACACACTATCAGTTTTCCTGCAGGTTTTTCTCTTCAGGTTTACCAAAACCATGTAGTGCAAGGGCCTGCCTGATTGCATACAAATTGAAACTTTTGAGGTTTGACCTCATATTAGATAGTTTTGGTAAACCTGAAGAGAAAAACCTGCAGGAAAACTGATAGTGTGTATGGGGCTTTAGTCTTACCAAGACAAAGACAAATCTCCTGCGCTCCGGTATTTTTTTGGAAAGGTGTTTGAAGAAAAGGTGAAACTCAATAGCAACTCAATTAAAAGGTATCTTCCAAAGTCTTGCAGCCCTCCTCTGAATCGTTGGAATTCATAAAACTAAAGGAAACAAAAAAGGAAAAACGGAGGGCGCACCGACCTAGTGTGATACTGATTGGTGGATTTTATTTAAATAGTAAAAACAAATCATAATACTCACAAAGGGAGTGTTAAAAACAGGCCTTGAGTAACAATGCAGCAAAGAACCAACACCATCGGCATAACACGATATTCTTTCGATCCGTGACCGTGGCTAGGGCTGACGCGTTTCAGGGGAGAACCCCTTTCCTCAGAGCTAAATGGTCTGCAGTGCTTCCTCACCAAGGGACTTGTCTCAATAAATACTAACTTTAGGTAAGTGGTAAAGACACCCCTCCCATAAAGTAGGAGGTGCATGGCCGGAAACCCACCCACATGTCCACCACCTTTTCTTTCCCCTCTCTCCATGTCTATATCAAGCCATTCGTAGTATGAATACACAGTCCAGAATGCACTATACCCAGCAATGTATACAGAAATGTAAATACAAATAACTACCACAAGATGGCATCAATATATATACACACCACAATATGAAAGACCTTTTCAATCAGAGCACTCAGCAGGTTGCTGCCTCCAGGTACATGGTAAGTCAAATCAGTAAGGTGCCAAAGTGTAGTGAAGCATCTCATAATCAACACTTCCAATAAGGGGCTATGTAGTTGCTCATATGTGCCACACGAGCCCCACTTGCAGTGCTATGCCTACCTTCCTTAGACAAGGTGGCTACTGGAACGCACGCCCAACGTGGAGGAAGTCTTTTGCGCTCCAGCCGAGTCTGCGTTCCACTGCGCATGCGCGTGACGTCATCGACGCCGCGCGCGGCGTATATACGGTGACAATGCGCTCCAGCTTGCAGAACCAGCAGGCTGGAGCGTCTCGTTCCCTGCTAGATGGCACGTTCCCAAAGGGGAGAGTTAAACAGTTGCCATCTAGTGGTGAAAAGTGAATGCTGCCACTCAGTGTCGCCTCTTTAGTCTTACCGACATAGAAGGCCCTGCACTTCATGAGGTAAATGACTCCTATAGTCTGGCAGGTGGCTCTGAATTTCGGTGTCCAAGTGTCGCCATTGGGCAAATTAATACTAGCCCCTTTGATGATATATGGGCAGAAATTGCATTCCCACAAGGGAAAGTTCCTGTCTTGGTTGGCTTGGGGACCGTTTGTGTTGCATAGTGGCTAGAGACCACAGAATCCCTAATAGACAGGGATCATTTAAACGTAATTTAGGGATATACATTGATGTATTTGCTGATCTTTTCATCTGAGGTTAACAGGTACCAAAACGTATTATATATTTTTCTAATTGAAGCATGCTGACTGTTATAGCGGGTGATGATACGAGTTGTGCCTGACTTAGCTTTTTTCTTTTGACTTGTAGATTTGTGCATTAGCTTTGTTGTAGGCTTTACGTAAATAGGTTTTTGCATACCCCCTATCTCTGAGGTGGGCATAAAGTTGTTTAGCTTCCTGTTTAAAGTAATTTTCTTGCGAACAATTGCGTTTAAGCCTTAAGTATTGACTGAATGGGATACTATTTATTAGTGGTTTTGGATGTGAGCTTGAGGCGTGTAGCAGGCTGTTGCCAGCTGTTGGTTTTCTATATAAGATGGAGCATATGTTGCCCTCACTGTCCACGTATAGTTCCACATCCAGGAAAATGATTTGTTCCTGACTGAAACTATACGTAAATTTCAAGTTATACAAGTTAGTCTGTAGGCTTTCCAAAAATGTAATCAAATCTTCTTTTGATCCCGCCCATAACATCAGCACATCGTCTATATATCGATGCCAAGTGAGTATGTTCTCAGACATTTGGTCATTTGTGTCGCCTCCAACCCGCCCCCATAGCCACGCCCTGCACCTGGAGGTAGTGGGAGCGTTTGAAAAGAAAAATACTGTTGGTGAGGATGAATTCCAGCATCTCTATTATAAAGTTGTTATATTTCTGTGAATCTTTGTCGCGATCGCTCAAAAAACTTCTAACCACCTGTATGCCTTGCAGATGAGGAATGGAGTTATAAAGAGCCTCTATGTCTATTGCCACTAGCCAGACATTTTTAGGTATTGTCAGGCCGTCAGTAATTTTAAGTAGTTCAATAGTATCTTTAACATCTGAGAAAAGACTTTGCACATGAGGATATAGGTATTCATCTATTATTCTGCTCGCATTCTCGGTTAATGAGCCACATCCTGACACTATGGGTCGTCCTGGTGGGGGTATAACCCCCTTATGTACCTTGGGTAATGCATAGAATGTTGGGGTTGTTGGACTTTCTATGTTCAGGAATTGAAGTGTGTCATCGTCCCCATCCTGTGTGCCGATTCAGGATCTCATGATATTTCCTAGTGCTCTGTGAGATCGAAGAGGCCGGTACTGGTCTGTACCAATCGCTGTTTTTTATGATGTCATAGCACATCTTTTCATACCCCTGTCTGTTCATAATGACAATGTTGCCTCCTTTGTCGGAGGGTTTCACTATCATATCATCGTTGTTACGTATAGGGGACCCGATTTCCAATTAATGGTTTCGATATCTTTGGTGACCTGCAGGACAAATGCCCAAATATTGGGGTTACCCTGCAGGACAGGAAAGGATCTTGATTTAGGTTTGTATGTTTTAGGAACAACATATACCGGTTTGTTGGATCTGGATTGTATTGATGTTCCGAGTATCACTCCTGGTATCTGGTAAGTCCATCCCTCCTCCTCGGGATTGCTTTTGTCCCATAGGGACATCAGATCCTGTAAGGCTTGCATTTCCTGTAGGGAAACATTGTCAAGGATGGAATTATCATTACCTGGAGGAACTGTAGCATTATGTGATTATCATAAAGTACTTTGTACATTAAACGCCTTGCAAACAAATGTAAGTCTTTGACCAGTTTGAATTTATCTGCCTCTCCATCTGGGCAGAAGGACAAGCCCAGTTGTAGTACAGTTTCTTGGTCAGGAGATAGAGGATAAGTGGATAGATTGATAATATTATTGGTGTCACGACCTACACTTGCATGGGGGTCGGGACTAGATCTTTTAATTCTTGTTGTATAGTACGTGGGGCCAAGGTGATCTTTTTATCCATTACAAAGATAGGTGCAGTCCGTAGGTCTGCAATGGTATCAGAGCCCGAAGGGCCCAGATCATGCGAAGGTTGATAAGTCATTGGGGGTGCAGGAGTTCACTCCCAATGTTGCCGTCTTACAGGTAAACTCTCTCACAACAAACAAATACTATTGTAGCTGCTCCTTCACTCCTTTCCTCTGTTGGGCCACCTTTTTTCATTTGGCGCATCATGATTATTTGCAGATTGTTGTTTGCAATCTAAGGCTGTGGAGGACCCGCGGATTATTCAGGAAGTCTGGTGAACACCCTAAGGTACATTATATCAACTTTTGGGGCTTGAGTCTATTTGATAGCTATGAGATCGTTTGTTCTCTTTTTCTTTTTTGACCCTTATACCTATTTGAGTCATTTTTAGTATTATGACTCTTTACTTTATTTCATACAATGTTGCCCATTTCTCCTTTTTTCTTATCATAGTTTTCAAGTGAAAGACCAAACTACAAATTTCTGCCCTGGCTATATGAGCCACATACCAGCTGCTGTTGCGGTCATTCTGATTACATACATACTGGCTTCCCCAGGCATACAAGCTTATAAGTCTTACCCCATACACATGTAAGTGGTCTTCTCTATATATAGTCTATTTTTCAGTCAGATAAATATTCTTATGTCCTCCAGATGGTCTTGTGACTAACCTGGGCTCATTTGAACAGTATGGGAACTTTCCCTTTATAATATGGCTGCAGAACTTTATCCTTTTGTATATACATTTAGCGAATAATCTTTGGGCTTCTGATACAGTATATACACTGTTGTGCCCTCAGACTATGAATTTGGGGTCTAGCTTATCTGTGTCTCTCCTTCTAGGATTGATTGCTGGATATCACCATTTAAGGCTTACATGTGATGCACTGTTGCCCTGCCCCATAAGGCAGAGGCACCTGCCCCAAGGGGATTGGCATGGTTGCGCTATAAAGGAGGATTTCTGATTTCCTTTTGGAGGTATGGCTTTGATCCTTTTCAGTGGAACAGTACAGATTCTATGAATGTAACCTATAAATCGACATTGTATTTTATTTATGATTAATTAACCCTTTTCTTACCAAGAAATATCTAATGTAGTAACAAGATATGTTTATTTGCTTATTTGCTACCTATGACTGTTTTTCTAGATATTTATTGTGTTTCTCTGTACATTTTATGCAGATCGTTCATTCCCGTGTGTTCCTGAAGAAGCCCTGTACTTGGGCGAAACATGTAGAACTAATAGCACGGGTCGCACAAGGAAGCCTTTTTGCACTTGGTTGTAAAAGTAGCATTCCTGTCATTTTAAGATGTGTATATTTATGAAATATTTGTATGAATAAACTATATATTTTTAACAATTCATTTGACCAATCTATCGAGTTCTGTGGTTTTGGCTAAAGTTATTGTTATCTAAGGAATTAATAGAATATTCCAATCTGTATCTTTAAAATCCCACACCACACCCCGGTTCGGGGACCTTTTGACTATAACCTCATATAGGGATATAGATGCATTTGGACATTATTGTACAGTATAGAAGTGTATGCTCTATAATTTACTTACCAGAACAATATTAGGTTTATGTTGTTGAGCATTTGTATTTTTTTTTATGCTTTCTGAGTGCAGCAGTGCACATTTGATGATTTTTTTCTGGCACTAAGTGCAGTTTTTATATATTCACATTATAGCCTGTAAATAGTCCAAAATAGTGGGTATAATTCAAATGCTTGGGGTGGTGAGACAATGGAGGAGGAGAATAGGCAAGATAGATGTACAGAAAGGACCCTTGCTAATCTCTAGAATCAGCAGCAAGAGTAAAAAAAAGCCCTGATAAAGGGCTCATTACTTATTTATTTTAAGGAATAGTAAAATGCCCACACTGTTCCAGCTCCACTTTTCAGCCAAAGGGCACACTGAAGGCTGAACAAGCCAGGGCTTTCACAGCATACTGAGCAAGCTCCAGCCAATTCTCCAACCTGATGACCCAGAAGTCCTCAAAATTGCTCATTGTGTCAGATAAACCTACAAATCCAACACAGTCATCCACCTGTTCATGTACCTGCCGCAGGTGGGGGTTGCTGCTGGGCTTTGCCTGTAGGTGTCGCCAAGGTTGGATGAAGTCTCTACATCTTTGGTGTGCAGAAGCCACCAATCCAGCCAGTGTTCAGGCATCATATACTAATACCACCTCCTAACAATAGGACTGTAAAACGAAAACTCTAATGCCGCGTACACACTATTGGGCATTCCGACATCAAAACCATGGATTTTTTCCGATGGGTTGTTCGCGCAAACTTGTCTTGCATACACACAGTCACAAAATTGATCCACAGCTACAACAGAGAGGAACCGCTGAATGAATCATTTTTGTCTTTGCACTGAAAACGGGGCTGCAATTGACACCGGACTAGTGTGAACCCACCCTAAGGCTCCATTCACACCTAGGCGTTTTGTCGCCTGTAGCGCGACGCTATTGCAGCCTGAAATACGCTGGAGGGGTGATTTAACATTATCGGCTTTGGAGATGGTTCACATCTCCACGCCGAACGCCGAAACGCCGTACGCCTGAAGCTCAAAACAAGTCCCTGACCCTTTTTTTCAGGCGGCTTCGGCGTTCGGCCATAGCCGGCAATGTGTAAATCACCCCTCCAGCAAAAACCGCGGTAAAAAATGCCGCGTTTTGACGCCGAAAAAAAGGGACAAAACGCTGCAATTTGTCGCAGCAAATCGCGGTAAAATACGCCGCGTTCAGGTGTGAATGCAGCCTAAAGGTTAAAGCATCATCAATCCACTCTCTGAATCCACGTCATGTTCCCAGCTGAAATGTAGCTGCTTTTTGGTACAAGAACAAATTCAGGATAGTTTGAAGGTGTTTCTGTAACCACCCATGAGCCATTTAAGGTCCTTCAAAACCACTTCAAACCACCATATTTTTTCCTGTTGATTCTAATACAGTTTACAGAAATGGAAAATTTTACCTGTATTTTAAATTGAAATTTCGGCAAAAAATCTCGATACATTAGTAACAAATCCCTAATTTTCACATACTCTGTGTAACTGTTAATATTAGAGATTAAGGATAGAGATAAGAATAACAAAGAAAGTTTTTTAGATTTTAGGACTGCTTAAACTAAACTGGCCATAAACATGTAGATTTAATTTTGTTCAGCCTGCAGACTGAATAAAAGGAAATCGAAACAGATTTCTCCATTTACACATCTATAGTGAGGAAAGATGAATCTCACGGCTGGGTATTGTATTCTGACAGCAGGCACTGCTTCATAAAAAATCTAGCAATGATGGCCAGCTTAGTCTTTCTGGGAAAGGTTAATTTAATTTGTCAGCGATACTAACAAATTTGCTTTAATATTGCCCCAGCAGAGCTGCAGCGTTACTCACTCTAAAAGCATGCATTTTGTACCTTTGAGAATACAAAGAAATTATTTTTTTCCTCATACTGTTCTCTTGAGAAAGCGTTATACAAACTTATTTTGATTTCTTACTGCTACTTCATACAGGTGGTGTGGGCACAGCAGTTTCATCTTTTCCATCAGCCCACTTGTGTGCTAAAGCGGCCCTGGTAGAAATAATAACGCTGTTGGTGATGGCATGCAATTACTAGGTCTTAATAGTCTTAAAGCGGGAGTTCACCCGAAATTTTTTTTTAACATTCGATTTATGCTTATTTTGTCAAGGGGAATCGGGTAGTTTTTTTAAAATCGAAGCAGTACTTACCGTTTTAGAGAGCGATCTTCTCCGCCGCTTCCGGGTATGGTCTTCGGGACTGGGCGTTCCTATTTGATTGACAGGCTTCCGACAGGCTTCCGACGGTCGCATACATCGCGTCACGAGTACCTGAAAGAAGCCGAACGTCGGTGCGGCTCTATATGGCGCCTGCGCTTTCGGAAAATCGTGACGCGATGTATGCGACCGTCGGAAGCCTGTCGGGAGCCTGTCATTCAAATAGGAATGCCCAGTCCCGCAGCCCATACCCGGAAGCGGCGGAGAAGATCGCTCTCTAAAACGGTAAGTACTGCTTCGATTTAAAAAAACCTACCTGATTCCCCTTGACAAAATGAGCATCAATCTAATGTTAATAATTTACGTTTCGGGTGAACCTCCACTTTCAAAATTTATGATTGCTAAAAGCTGATATTCAATCGCCTTGGTAAATAGCACATCATTGTCTTTCTGTTAAAATAGGTTAAACAAATATTTTCTAATTACAAGAGCCATGTGTATCCTTACATGAATCTTGATGTGCTTTGTGTATTTCTTTCAGAACTGTGCAGTAATTCAGTATGAAATAGCCTGTAATAAAGACCGGTCAATGCTGCAGGGTGTTCAGGGTGGTTGATCTTGCATCTGCCACCCTGTAGTTTTCTGTAGGTAGTCTGTACTAGGAAGACCTGCACTAAGAGGACCTGCTGGGTCTCACCCACTGCACAGGCTATGGGTAGACCAGTGATGATGTCACCACTACTTTTACTTTGGTAATTTCTGGGTTTCCAAAGACATTTGTGGGTAGATTCAGTAAGATCGCCATAACTTTGCGGCGGCGTAGCTTAAGGAATTTAAGCTACGCCGCCGTAAGTTAGCGAGGCAAGTACATGATTCACAATGTACTTGCCTGCTAAGTTACGTCAGCGTAGCCTGAATCGGCGGGCGTAAGGGCGCCTAATTCAAATGTGTTAGGGGGGGGGGCGTGTTTAATGCTAATGAGGCTTGACCTCACGTTTTTTATGTTTTTTTTAAAGTGCGAATGCGCCGGGCGCCTACATTTCCCAGTGAGCATTGCCGCTACATACGCCGCACGGGCCTATTGATTTCGACGTGGACGTAAACAATGTAAATCCCGATTCGCGGACGACTTACGCAAACGACGTAAAAAATTTGAATCTCGCGGCGGGAACGGCGGCCATACTTTAACATTGTTATTCCACCTAATAGGTGGAATAACTTTAGGCCTGCTAATGCCTTACGAAAACGGCGTAAATCGACTGCGGCGGCCGGGCGTACATTCGTGAATAGGCGTATTAACTCATTTACATATTCTACGCCGGCCGCAATGGAAGCGCCACCTAGCGGCCATCCAAAATATTGCAACCTAAGATAGGACGGCGCAAGCCGTCCTATCTTAGATATGTTTAAGCGTATCTCTGTTTGAGCATATGCTTAAACATAGGTCGGCGTAGATTCTGAGTTAGGTCGGCTTATCTACTGATAAGCCGGCCTAACTCTTACTGAATCTACCTATTGGTGTACATAATGTGTAATTATATTCTTCGTTGCTATTGAGGAATATTTTTACATGAAAATATTTGTGCTTGGAGCTCTGCTTTAAATAATTCAAATGTTATAGTTAACCCCAGAATTCAGTTTTAACATTAGCAAACATTGCAAAACATACAGTGCCTTCGAAAAGTATTCACACCCCTTGAAATATTCCACATTTAGTCATGTTACATCCAAAAACTTAAATTTATTTTATTGGGATTTTATGTGATAGACCCAGAGCCGATCTGCTCTATACACTGACTACGCAAGCTGTGTAGGGCCCTGCCTCTGACTCATGGCATCACCAGGGTGGGGCCTGAGGGGGCCACATCCTCCCCAATTTTACTGTGTGTCCCTCCATGTCCCCCGCCAAGTTAAGTACTGTACTGTCTGCTCTGTTTGTTTGTCTAACCGAAACAATGGCCGCCAGCCGGCACCGCCGCTGGCTGAGTGTCCGCCCACTGAATCATGACTCGCTACTGTCAGTCTGTCAGGTGACGTAACGTCGCGTGAGTCCGTGACGGCCGCCACACGGTTGTTTATGGGAGTTGTAGTCCGCAGCGGCGTGCTCAAGCTCCCTGCTCCCGTGGGGGGGAGTCAGTCTGAAGAGAAGAGCGCAACAGAGCAGAGCCAGCCTACATGTTACAACTCAGTCCCATCGCTGTGGTTGGATATTTTGCCTGCCTCTGCCACAGGAAAAAACGGTAGGTGAATCAAGTAATAAAAGAGTTAAACTGGGCAAATAGTATGGCAAGAGTGGGTAAATTACAAAAAAAAAACCCTGATACTTGACATTTCTGTTCTTCTGTCCAGTAATCCAGCCTCCAGGATCCCAGAATATTAGTGCACTTTTCTCCTGCAAACAACTTCCTGGTCACAGCAGCCTCCAGCCTCCAGAATTGGTTTATTACTTTGATAGGATGCTCCATGCATTTTTGCAATCCGACTGTACTGTTTTTATACAAATTTTAGATTGATCAAAGCTATGTAATTATGAGGGCCTACGTAAACGAACCGTTCAATCTGTATCCAATCAAACATGCCCTATATAGATCTATATAGTTGTTAGAAGGTCTAAAGTAGATTGTGCTCAGATTATAATTTGTATGGTTATTCTGGTTCTGGGGCACTGTTTTTACTTGTTTTTATATTTCACAGGTCCTAGGGTACTGTTTTTTTTTTATTACCTTTGGCAGATCCTTTACCTTCTGCATGTCCCAGGAGGTACTGTTTTTTTTTTACCTTCTACCTTTTTTTAACCTTCTACCTGTCTTGGGATACTGTGTTTTATTACCTTCCATAAGTCCTGGGGTACGTGACGTGGCTGGCCTGGGTGCACCGCTGTCAGGAGGACCCACATGTCATGGTCGGCTCAGGTAGAGGGCGCCTTAGCAGAATTTTGCTTAGGGCCCCAGGGAGGTCAGGACCGGCACTGGATATACCAATACAAAGTGGCACATAATTGTGAAGTGGAAAGAAAATATGATAAATGGTTTTCAACATTTTTACAAATAAATATGTGAAAAGTGTAGCATGCATTTGTATTCAGTACAATACTTTGTAGAACCACCTTTTGCTGCAATTACATCTGCAAGTCTTTTTGGGTATGTCTTTACCAGCTTTGCACATTTAGAGAGTGACATTTTTGTCCATTATTCTTTCAAAAAATAGCACAAGCTCTGTCAGATTGGATGGAGAGCATCTGTGAACAGCAATTTTCAATTCTTGCCACAGATTCTCAATTGGATTTAGGTCTGGACTAACACATGAATATGCTTTGATCTAAACCATTCCATTGTAGCTCTCGCTGTATGTTTAATCCACCTTCAGGGTGCGCGCATCCATGGACCCCGCCAGCGCTGTCCACCAGGCCAGAAATGCAGTCTACACAAACCCTCATCCGGAGGTAAAAAGGGACTCCAGTGACTTACTGGGTTCCAAGTTCTATTGAGAGGATCCCAGGCTGGGTGCCGTTTGATTGGGGGGTCGGCTTGAGGGGAACCCGGAGGCAAGTTGTCCAACAGGGCTTGAACAAACCAATCGGGGATCTGGTGACCGGAATGTTGACAGGTACATTTTGCTGTCATCTGGTGACCTATGCTAAAACCTACTGGGAGGATTTGCTGGGGCCGACACATTTTCCGGGATTGGGTTGTGTTGAAGTACCCCGGACAAAAAGATCAGACCTTCACCGTGCAATCCACTACCCCAAGAGGAGACACAGTTTGGTTGCCTGACCCTTGTTATTATAAGTGAGAAACATGCAGACTTTGCATGGTTTACTAACTCTGCAGAAGTTTTGGGCGAGGACTTTGCCCCCACTCTGTTTGAACCTTTTCTCCCAGTTTCCCTTTTCACCCCTTCTCCTCCAGATCCACATAGACTTTCATGTGCAGAACTCTTTGGAGGGGTTTGGGTTCAGTCAGTTAGAGTGGGAACTTTATAGCAGCTCCGGAAAATTCAGCGGGGAAAAATAACTATTTTTCCATATTTTTATTACTTCCCTTTGCTGCTACTTCTGCACCTTTGATTTTTGAACTGCTGCAGTACCAGCGCACTGACCGCCAGGGGTCAGTGTTCTGCACCGTTACTTTGAAGAAAGAGAAAATGTAAAAGTTTTATTGTTTGATTTTCTTGCATAGAAAAGAGTATTTCTCTCACAGCACTTACACCTTAGGACTCCTTGGGAGGGAGGGAGGTTTTGTGCTAGGGCTCGAGTGCACAGCCTCAATCCTGACCCTGGAGGTTGTAAATACAAAAGAAAATTATTTTGATATCAGAATGCATATTGTGTATTTGTATGCCACTTTATTTTTCCTATACAGGTTTTTTTTGGACCCACCTACTATCAACACTGCGGAGAATGGGCAGCTATATAGATAGGGTTGTGTATGTTGTATGTCTTATGCTACTTAGATATTGTAATACAATGTGTGAATTCTGTCCTTCCTTCTTTTCCTTCTTTTCCTCCTTTTTCTGTCTGTTAGCAGGTATCAGGCCAGCATTCGGGCTCGAATGCTTTAGGACACTGGGGGACAGTGTCATTTCAAGTGGGGGGAGTATGTAGTGCCCCCTTACTTTAAGTATGGGCACTACGCTAAAGTTAGTGGGGAATGGGAGAGTTACTTTGCTCCCATTCACAATTTGCTAAAATCGGGACTTCTGTCACTCCAGAAACGTCCACTGGGTCAGTCTGTGCTCCAGGGATGCAATACCATCCCTGGCCAGCAGTTGGCGCCAGAGGGGTTCTGGCGGAGCAACTTTCCCCAGCAGCCAATTAGAGGAGCTTCTCCCTCGCGGGGCATACTGGGGGAGGGTATATCTGTGACAGGTGTCATGTGCTAGGCACGTTTTCGCGGGAGTCCCGGTTCCAGGTGCGGCATCCACCTTCAGGGTGCGCGCATCCATGGACCCCGCCAGCGCGGCCCACCAGGCCAGAATTGCAGTCTACACAAACCCTCATCCGGAGGTAAAAAGGGACTCCAGCGACTTACTGGGTCCCCAGCTCTATTGAGAGGATCCCAGGCTAGGTGCCGTTCGATTGGGGGGTGGCTTGAGGGGAACCCGGAGGCAGGTTGTCCAACAGGGCTTGAACGAACCAATCGGGGATCTGGTGACCGGAATGTTGACAGGTACATTTTGCTGTCATCTGGTGACCTATGTTAAAACCTACTGGGAGGATTCGCTCCATTTATCCATCTAGCTCACCTAAAGTAAGACACCTAGAGCCGGGTCTGTGAGAGAGATCTGTTCCTCCCAGAAAAATCCTAAGTGACACTTCGGCTGCCAGGCTTGTGAGAGGGGTCTGTCCGGGGGCACTTTACCCACTCCAACTAGAGTGGCGACGAATAATAATTTGGTACTCTATTGAGATAGGACTGCTCAATTAATATCCGGGCCTGACACTGCAAGGTTCTCCTTTTTCTTCATCAACCTGCTCTTCCCATTTAATGTTGATGTTGGCTGTGTTTGGCCTGGAATAAAGCATTGGAAAACCCTTTATTCACTGTCTGGACCTCCGCTCACTGTTCTCCAACTGCACACTAAGGTAACTCAATATGCCGATTCCAATAACAAATCAGCGGCTCCTGCGGGGGTAGCGCTAAAAAAACGTTTGGTTTGTCAGATGAAAACAGACTGTTTTCATCAGACAAACCGATCGTGTGTGGGCCCCATCGGTTTGTTTTCCACCGGTGAAAAAAAATAGAACATGTTTTAAATTTTTCCTATGGATAAAAAACTGATAGAAAAAAACATTTGTCTGTGTGGAAGTCCATTGGTCAAAAATCCATGCATACTCAGAATCAAGTCGACGCATGCTCGGAAGCATTGAACTTCATTTTTCTCAGCACGTCGTAGTGTTTTACGTCACCGCGTTTTGGCACGGTTGGATTTTTGACTGATGGTGTGTAGAAAAAACTGATGAAAGTCAGCTTCATCGGATATCCAACGAAAAAATCCATCGGATTAGATTCCATCAGATATACGATCGTGTGTACGAGGCTTCATAGTTGTCCTGTGGACAGATTCTCCCACCTGAGCTGTGGATCTCTGCAGTGCCTCCAGAGTTGCCATGGGCCTCTTGGCTGATTCTCTAAATTAAAGCTCTACTTGCCCAGCCTGTCAGTTTACGTGGACTGCCATGTCTTGGTAGATTTGCAGTTGTGCCATACTCTTTCCATTTTCAGATGATGGATTGAACAGTGCTCCGTGAGATGTTCAAAGCTTGAGATATTTTTTTACAACTTAACCCTGCTTTAAACTTCTCCGCAACTTTATCCCTGACCTGCCTGATGTGTTCCTTGGTCTTTATGATACTGTTTGTTCACTAAGGTTCTGTAAAAAAAACCCTGAGAGCTTCACAGAACAGCTGTATTTTTACTGAGATTAAATTACACACAGGTGGACTTAATTTACTATTTAGGTGACTTCTGAAGGCAATTGGTTCCACTAGATTTTAGTTAGGGGTATCAGAGCATGCCAAGCTTTTCACATATTTATTTTGAAAACCATTTATCATTTTTCTTCCACTTCACAATTACCGTATTTATCGGCGTATATCGCGCATTTTTCCCCTTAAAATAAGGGGAAAATCGTGGGTGCGCGATATACGCCGATAGCCGCTTCCCGCGCTCAGTTTGAATTCCTGCGCCGACATATACCGAGTGCAGTACACTCGGGTACATTCGGCTAGGCTCGGCTTCGCTCGTGCTCACGCATAAACGTCACAGAGCGTGAGCGCGAGCGAAGCCGAGCCTTGCCGAATGTACCCCAGTGTACTGCACTCGGTATATGTCGGTGGAGGCGTTCGAACTGAGCGCGGGAAGCGGGGACTCGACTTGAGGCGCGCTCTGGAGAAGCCGTGAGGACACCACCGAGGCCGCAGACGGACGCCGGACCGGACGATGGACGCTGGGAAGACACCAAAACTGTAAGTAATAAAATCATATAACATTTTTTTTTACAGGAATTTCGGGGGCAACTTTAGGGGTGCGCGGTATACGCGGGAGCGCGCTATACCGCGATAAATACGGTATGTGCCACTATATGTTGGTCTACCACATAAAATCCCAATAAAATACAGTTATGTTTTTGGTTGTAACATGACAAAATGTGGACATATTTTAAGTGGTATGAATACTTTTTCAGGGTACTACATATGTGAGAAAATGTGATTATTTGATTAGGCCCTTGGAATACTTTCTGTTCATCATACATACATAATTCGTTATTTCCAGTAGTTTACAGACAGCAGGTGATATTTCATGTAGGGCTTTCCCTGCCTAATCACTAGAAAACATGGGAACGCAGGCTGTACATAAAAGTGGAGTTCCACCCATTTTTTTTTTACCTAAATTGAAAAAAAATATTTTATACTCACCAGAAAGGGCTGTTGCTATGCGGAAGTAGCTGTTCTGCCTCTTCCCCCACCGCGGTCCTCTTCTTCTTCGTCCTCGGTCGCAGTGTCTTCTGGTGAATGGGGCGTGCTGCCTTCTGGTAACTGTGTGTATCCCAGGAGGCAGCCGCCCATTCACAAAGTGCCGTGCGAGACGCGCATGCGCAGTTGGAAAGCCGTAATGCTTCACTGCCTGTTTCCCTTAGTCAGGATGGAGGCGCCGCACTGAGCGATCGCTGTCGGGGGCCCATCATCGCGGTCACCTAGGACAGGTAAGTGTCTTATTAAAAGTCAGCAGCTACAGTCTTAGTAGCTGCTGACTTTAAAAGAAAAAAAATTTGCGGATGGAATCCCGCTTTAACCAAATGTATAATTCCCAGAGACAACCATTCGAATAATAATAAAGAAAAACACTCCACACCGCAGTTGGCGCACTTTTTGTAGCTGCTGACTTTTAAATGGGTGGAACTCCGCTTTAACAAAAACAATTCTGAATAAATCCTCTGCATGTTGTTATTTTTTAACTACATTCTTTATTTAATTTGGACAGATGGCCATTGCAAGGAATAGGTCAGAGTGGATAAATATAAACTGGCAAGTGCAATTGAATGTGAGCAGTAGCACATGTTTATAAAAAATGCAAACAGCAACCCTGATTAAAAGCAACAAACGGATGGTGTAAAATGTTAAAAGGATAAATTAATGTAATTGTTTCTCATTTTTAAAAAGGCTCCTAAAAATGTGTACAAGAAAAACTTTTTTTAATGAATAGCACAGTTTTGCTGCAAAGTAAAAATATGTTTTCAAATGAAAAAGAATCAGACGTAGGGCCTGCTCATACCAGGCTATCACTGTAATTTGTATAGCAACATAATTGTGAATGGCACCCTAATACATCTTCATAACATACATGTGCTGCAACACACTGCAGAGCAGTACAAAGCACGATTTGTTGTGGGTTGCATTCAGCTGCAATAATATGTAACCAACACCTACAGTATTTGTTCATGCATTGAGGTGTGTTAAAGATCATTCATGTGTGATGTGCATCAATGCATGAAAATGCATGTGCTGTAGTGCACTGTGTTGTGGTATGAATGAGCCATTAGAGTCCCTTGATCCTTATTCTTATGAACAAATGTGTTGTCTGTGCACAGGGAAGAAAGGCCACATTCAAAAAAAGCTAAATCACAATTAGTGCATGCTCAGTTACATTTTATTATCACTGCCTACTAAATAGCACTGTGGCCATGTATAGTATTGTTACTAAATACAGTGACTACAGTCTTATTTAACAAACAGTCAATACATTTCACATTACCATTTTTTCCTTTGCACACATAGTTCAAACCACCAAGATCACGGAGGGTATTATGCAACCATTAGGATAACGACATTTTAAAAATAGGTTAATTGAAGCTAGGTATTCCAATCAATAAGCCAGGTATTCCATTCAATGAGCTAGTTGGTATTCCAATCAATAAGCCAGGTATTCCAATCAATGAGCTAGGTATTCCAATCAATAAGCTAGGTATTCCAATAAATAAGCCAGGTATTCCAATCAATGAGCCAGGTACAGTATTCCAATCGATTTTAACCCTGTATGACAGAAGCACTCAGAGCAAGTAGCACAGTGAAGATATCAAATTAAAGTGGTATTTGCACGTTTTTAGGCCTGAAGATTACACAAAACCCACAAATATTATATATTTTCTGAAAGCAGACACCCTAGAGAATAAAATAGTGGTAGTTGCAATTTTTTATTACCGTAAAGGTTTCATTAAAAAACACACTAACTTGAACTTTTAACTACATTCTTCAGTATCCTATATTTTCTTTAGTCAACGCTTCAAAAGCCCCCTATACAGTAGGTATCAGTTTAATGTTACGGAGAAGGTCTGGTGTTAGAATTATTGCACTAACTCACGCAATATGTAACATGTGTATCGCAATCCAAATTTTCACGTGAAGGCACCACGACACATGCGTTTACGGTTGTGCGTGTGTATATTTGAGGGTGGGGGTCTATGTGCTTGGGTGCAACTTTCAAACAGTCCAAACAAAGAGTCCCCTATGTAATGATTTTTAGGTGACAGGTTCTCTTTATTGAGATATGCAGGGTCAAAAATACCCTGCATGTCTCCCCTGTGCTCCACTGAATGTTTTTCAATGCAGATCGCAACATTATTTCTCTGCAAATCGAGCTGGGGACACAGAGAGCTTGACCTTGACGTGACATCAGAGACGTCGCTTTCCAGGTCACAAGAAGATGAGACTGCAGGCCACACCCACCCAACTACATAACTTACCCAAGCATAACCCTATTAAGTAAGACACCAAATATTAATATGGCAAAAATTGGGCGCGGCACCTTTATTGGTTTACACACATATATTATTTATCACTCTTTTTTTATCAAACAATAACATCATCGATTCAACAAAATATCAGTTTATTTTCTGATCAGTTTTCGGAACTCGAGCAGCAATCCACATATTTAAATATCAATAACCAGTTCCCCCTAGTGCTTGCGACTAGGGCGGGTGTGAGGGAGCTCCTCTTTTCTTTCTCTGGTCACCGGGAAGAGGGAAAACTTTTTTCCCAACCATCCTGATATAGTAGTACATCATGAACGTATTGCTTGACGACCATGAGGCCGCTTTGCAAATTACTTCCGGGGCGACATGTCGGCAGGCCGCCCATGATGTAGAAACGCTCCTGGTAGAATGAGCGGTCACTGCCTCCGGAGCAGCCAAACCCTTATCCTTATAAGCCCACTGATTGACTTGAACAATCCATGGTGCAATGGTTCTGGAAGAAGCACGCAATCCTTTGTTTTTCCCATGGACGAGAATAATCAGATGTTCAGACTGGCGAAAAGAAGCTGTGGCTTTTAAATATTGTTTCAAAACTTCTCCAACATCTAGAGGGTGAATACTAGAGTCCTCAGCTGACCTGAACATTGGAAGAACAATCTCCTGATTCTCGTGAAAGACAGATGTTACTTTGGGATTTGATCATGGCACAGGAATCAAGACCACTCGATCAGGAAAGAAAGTTAGACATGGCCCCTTGAATCCTAAAGGGCCAATTTCGGAGACCCTCTTAGCCAATGTTATGGCCACCAGGAAGGCAACTTTAAGAGAAAGTTCCTTAATAGATAACTGGTACATGTATTGCATCTCTCTTATTGAGAAGAAATCCAGGACAAGGGGAAGGTCCCACTTGGAAACTGGTCCCACTTTGAGGTCTGAGCCTTATTGCTCCTCTGAAGAACTGCCTAGTAAGAGGGTGTCTAGCCTGGGATATACCTGTGAAGGCAGAAATTGCAGAGACCTGAACCAGTAAGGAGCTAACTGACAAGGACAGATACAGGCCTGTTTGTAGAAAGCCTAGGATATCCTGTATCTTTGGATCATTACAGGAACTATCAGTGGTGGAAACGTAGTCTGCAAATTTCGACCAAATCCTTTGGTAGACTCTGTTGGTACTCTCTCTTCTGGCATTCAGCAAAGTAGGGAATAGCCCTGCCAGGACTACCTAGGGCCTCCAAAACCAAGCAATCAGGCGCAGATGGGTTGGACATGGGTGTAGAGTCATTCCCTGCGACAGGAGATCTGGTCTAAATGGGAGAGGAACTGGATCCCGGAAGATGAGTTGCATCAACAGAGGAAACAATGGCCTGTTTGGCCAGTACAGGACAATTGCCACTGTCTCGGCTTCTTCCCACCTGAGTCTCGAGAGAATGACAGGAACCAGGGAAAAGCATAGGCCCTGTGGAATCTCCACTGGTTCGTCAGAGCATCCACACCGAAGGCCTGGGGACAACGACATCTCCTGTAGTACCTCCTGGGGAGGAAAACAGGTCCACCTCTGGTATGATTCCCAGAGACTGGACCCAATTAAAGACCTCGGTGTGGAGAGACCATTCGTTGTTGTCCAGGGATACCCTTGAAAGAAAGTCTGCCTGGATGTTCTTCATTCCAGGGAGATAGACAGCTGTCAGATTTGCCAAGTTCGCCTGGGCCCAGAATATGATCGGCTCTACTTCCTTCAGCAGGGGGAGACTGCGAGTACCTCTTGCTGTATGAGACTGCTGTTGTGTTGTCCAGCCTTAGGAAGACTGAGGCTTCCGTTGTCAAGTGGTGAAATGCTTGTAGAGCACAGAAGGCTGCTCAGAGCTCTAGAACGTTCAACATTACCCCTCGTAATGAGAAATCCCATTTGCCTTGAGCTACCTCTGTGAGAAAGAGCGTGCTCCAGCCTCTGTTGCTGGCATCCGTTGTGACCGTGATCCAGGAGACAGGTGCTATGGAGTGGCAATTGAGGAGATTCTTCTGCTGCAGCCACCAGGGAAGGCTCTCCCGCATGGAAGGGGTTATCCGGACGAAATAATCTTAAGACCCCGGATCCCACTGTTGGAGGAAACTCTTCTGAAATGGCTGCATATTCCATTGTGCCCATTTTACCATGGGGGCTGTGGCCACCATGGTGCCGATTATCTTGAGACACTGTGAGGCCCTGAGAAGAGAAGAGGACATTGCGAGACGATCACCAGAATTTTCTCCAGGAGCAAGAAGATGGTGCTCTTTAGTGTGTTGAATTGAGCCCCAAGGGATATCAGGAACTGTGTAGGTTCTAAATGGCTCTTTTCCCTGTTCAACAGCCAACCAAACTTGGTCAGAGTAGAGATGACCTGAGACCAATGTATTAACAGCTGCTCCCTGTCCCAAGAAAGTAGATCGTCCAGATAGTGATGTAACCGGATACCTCTGATCCTGATTAGTGCCACGACAGGCAATAAGAGCTTTGAAAATGCTAAGGCGATGTTGTAAGCCCAAACAGGAGACATGTAAACTGAAGGTGGACTTGATCTTTCGCAAAGCAAAGATACTTCTGAAATTCTTCTGCTATTCGGACATGGAAGATAGCATCCTTCAAGTCTATGGACACAAGCCAGTCGCCTGGCTGGATAGCTTGATGGATTGTGAGAAGAGTTTCCATCTTGAATTTCTCTTTTACAATGAAATAATTGAAGTGGGTCAGGTCTATGACTGGTCTCCAGGAGCCATTGTTTTTCAGGACCATGAAAAGGGGTGAGTAAATCCCTTGAAATCTTTCAGGGTTTGGAACATGTATGGTGGTGCCCTGAGTCTGCGTATGATAGAAGGACTTGTTTTTTTTTTCTTCTGAGCAAGGCAAGACTGTGGGTACAAACCAAAAGTGTGGGTGAACTGTTGAACGTCCAGGAATGACCTGAGGAGACCATTTTGACAGTCCAGTAATCCTTTATTGAGGCTGCCCAGACATGTTGAAACTGAAGTGAACAAGCCCCAACTTGCTCTGTCTGGGCCGGCCCTATATCAAAAAGACTTGAAGGCTTCATGTCCACCAGAAGATGCTCCCTTTGATGATTTTTGGCCAGGAGGCTGGTTTCTCTTCCAATTCTTCCTAAACTTACAGCCAGGCCTATAGTGGCGAGTGTCTCTTGCATGATTCAGATCTTGCCTGGGTTGAGATCTTCTCTGACCTAGAAGATGACGATCCTGGGGTAAGAACCCTGACTGGCACGGTTGAGGACACTGTCTAGCTTGTTCCCAAAGAGCCCTCAAAGGGAATCATGCACCATGCCTGCTTAGAGGCAGGGTCAGCTACCCATGGGCGCAGCCACAAGGCGCGTTTAGCTGTGATAGATGAGAGCATGACGCGTGCCACCAGGCGAATAATGTCAAAAGAGGCTTCCCCCAGATAGACCGACAACATCCTTGGTTCATGTACCGATGATTTCTTCGCTATCTCTTTAGAGACGCTTCCCAAGGATGAATCCACCTCATCTGTCCAGGCCTCCATCGTTTGGGACAAGGCTACAAGGGCCAGGGCTGGCTTACAGGCCATACCTGCTGTAATATAAATGTGTCTGAGATCTGTATCGATCGTCCTCTTCAAGCCATCCTTGAAAGAAATGGTGTCTTCCAGAGGGAGTGTGACGTGCCTCACCAATCTCATTAAGGCTGCGTCAATGAGAGGGGCCGACTCTAGATGTTTCACATCTTCACTTTTGAATGGGTCCATTTTTGCAATTTAAATGTTATTCTCTCCACGCCACCACATTTATCTGCAGTAATTTTCACCAAGTTCACCTAAAAAGGGGAAGTTTGGGCGCTCCTTCTTGAGGTGTTTGAATCGTTGGTATCTTTGTGTGTCGTATGCTGGTGTTTAGACCTAGAAGGGATGAGGAAAAAGAAAAAAGGAATTAACAGGCTCCAACAGGCTGAATAACCCAAACAGACAGGCAGTGTAAGGGTTGGCCACTAGGGGCGGTGACACATCCATAGCAGAAAGCTTGGTTACTGAAAGGATCAATTATACAATCAACACAGGGAGATACAAGCCAGAGCATGTCGTCATCATCAGCCAGTAAAAGCAGCATAAACCTCCTACCTTAGTAACACTGAAAACGTGCCCAGGGAAGCTGCCGCCTGAGCCCGCAGAACATCCCAAGTAATAGTTGTATCTTCCAGCTATTTAAACTTGATGCTGATGATATCACCGCGCCCCACACGAGCCTGCACTGGGTCCGACGGAGTTTTCGCGCATGCGTGACCGCCACCATCTTACCGGGACTGCACACGTGCGAACCAAGCCACCAACTCAAGGTGCAGACAGCCCGGGAAGAAGGGCATTACACTTCAGTTCTGGAAGATTACCCCTTCATGACCAGGCCACTACTTAAAATACTGTATCTTAAAAATATCTTAAAAATAGCATAATATGTGATTTTTTTTATACAATTTTCTTTCAATATTTGACATTTATGATAATATTTTGTATTTACTTAAAGTACTTACTTAAAGGCACATAGACTAAGCACTTTGCAAGTGAAATTGCTCCAGAGCTAAGTAATTGAGGGGAAGCTATGCTGACTTCCATCCTCAAGTCACTTACAAGCAAAAAATGCTGTTTTGCTTCCTTACGTGTGATTGTATGCGATTGGGTATTCTTTGTCAGGTTTTTTTTTTGCCATATGTGTCCCCATTGGAAGATGACCCCTCTATTACTTTTCTGGAGTCAAAATTTGGGATTTTCTTTTAATCTCACTTTCAACAATAATGGTAGGCAGGACAAATAGAAAGGGTGAATCTCCCTAATATCAAACCAAAATCAATCTGAAGCCTCGTACACACGGGCAAGAATCTCGTCAGGAAAAAAACTATGTTTTTCCTGACGAGATTCTTGGCAAGAATCTCTTGCCGCCCGAGTGTACACACAGTCCTTTCAAAAGAACCGCGGTTCTTTTGAAAGGCAAGAATACGGTGATGTCATCGCGTACGACGAGCATGCGCTCGTCACATTCGATGCCGTCGCCGCCATCTTGCTTCACCCTACCTATGTCGTGGAAGCTACTGCGCATGCGTCAAAGTCATTTCAAGCATGCGTGGGTTTCCACGGCGACAGGTAAGTATAAAGACGCTCTGGTTTCTCGTCGGGAAACAAGCCGACAAGAATCTCGACGAGAAAATAGAGAGCAAGATCTCTATTTTTCTCATTGAGATTCTGGGCAGATTTCCAGACGAAAAACACACGCTCGGTTTACTCGGCAAGAAAGCTCTGCCAGCAGTTTTCTTGCTGGTTCTTGATGAGAAAACTGAGCGTGTGTACGAGGCTTCAGTTTGATCGACTGAAATACAGAGGAGAGATCTGGGGTCCATATAGTGGACCTGTTACGGCCAATGCTATTACAAGGGATGTTGTTCATCCCCTGTGATGGCAATGAAGTGCAATAAAAAATAAAAAATAAAAGGTAAAGTTTCCAAATAAATATATTTCTAAATAAAATAAACACTTTTTTTTATAGCGTTCTTATTCCCCTGTGCTCATGCAAATACGAGCGCACGTATGTAAACAGTGATTGCATCAAATGTGTTCTAGCACAAGATCTCCTGTGTAGGGATGAGCCGAACACCACCCCGTTCGGTTCGCACCAGAACCTGCGAACAGACCAAAAGTTTGTGTGAACTTTAGAACCCCATTAAAGTCTTTGGGACTTGAACATTTGTAATCTAAAGTGCTAATTTTAAAGGCTAATATGCAAGTTATTGTCCTAAAAAGTGTTTGGGGACCCGGGTCCTGTCCCAGGGGACATGTATCAATGCAAAAAAAGTTTTTCCGGGAGCAGTGATTTTAAATGGCTTTTTATCCTTCAGAAATGACACTTTGTGCAGGGACAGTTCAAAGCACGGGAAACATGCGCTACTTTACAGGCATACTTTACACCCCCCAGGTATGAAATTTAAAGGAATATTTCACTTTTATTGTTTCACTTTAAGCATTATTAAAATCACTGCTCCTGAAAAAACTGAAGTTTTTTAAATCTTTTTTTGCATTGATACATGTCCCCTGGGGCAGGACCCAGGTCCCCAAACACTTTTTATGAGAATAACTTGCATATTAGCCTTTAAAATTAGCACTTTGATTTCTCCCATAGACTTTTCCAGGGTGTTTTGCGGCTTTTCGAATTTGCCGCGAACATCCCAAATTGTTTGCTGTTCGGCAAACAGGCAATGTTCGAGTCGAACATGAGTTTGACTCGAACTCGAAGATCATCCCTATTCCTGTGTAACTAAATGAGTAACCCGTAAAGGCTTTTTAAAGTGTCGCTAAAGCATGGATCATTTTATAGTAGTTTGTCGTCATTCCACGGGCATGCACAAGTTTAAAGCGTGACATGTTGGGTATCTATTTATTCAGTGTCTTTTATATTTCACCCAAATATTGGGTATTACATTGTGTTTGTATGCACTAAAATTCATTAAAGTTTTTTTATGCAGAAAACTTGCGTTTAATAAAACACTGTGCAAATATCATATGACATAAAAAATTGCAACAACAACCATTGTATTCTCCAGGGCCTCTGCATATATATATATATATATATACACACACATATAGATAGATATACAGGCGGTCTCCGGGTTACAAACAAGATATGGTCTTGATGATAAATCAGTGGGGTTACCTGTTTCCCCATAATAACACTAAGGCCGTGTACACACCAGCAAACATGTACGATGAAACCGGTCCGCCGGACCGTTTTCACCGTACATGTCTGCCCGGGGCTTTCTGTACGATGGCTGTACTAACCATCGTACAGAAAGGCGCGCGTAAACAATACGCAGGTAGTGTCCGCGGTGTCGCCGCGTCGATGACGCGGTGTCGCCGCGACAATGACGCGGCGACGTGGGCGGGCCTGCCAGTTAAATGCTTCCACGCATGCGTCAAAGTCATTCGACGCATGCGAGGGATGGCGGGCGCTCGGACATGTACGGTAGGTCTGTACAGACGACCGAACATGTCCGAGCGGGCAGGATTCCAGCGGACTGTTTTAAAACAAGTCCAGGAATATTTGTCCGCTGGGAAAAGGCCCGGCGGGCAAATGTTTGCTGGAATCCTGCACGCTCGGGCCTACACACGACCGAACATGTCTGCTGAAACTGGCCCGCAGACCAGTTTCAGCAGACATGTTTGGTCGTCTGTACGGGGCCTTACAGGTGTGAATTTCCCTTCCTCGGGGTAGATTTCCTCTCACTTCCTGTTGTCTCTTTCCGTTTGTAAGTAGGAGTCGTTTGTAAGACGAATGTTTGTAACTAGGGGGCCACCTGTATATATATTTGACCTGGATGGACTGGAGGTGGCTACTAAAGAAATGAGAAGAAATGTACCCAATGGGAAAAAATGCCTTTATGCTCTTCTATCCACATATTATGTTTGAATTCATATTATAATTTTAAACATTATTATTGTTCAGCATTGAAATTAAGTTGTAGGTGTCTTTTCTCCCATTAATTAATATTGTCATTCTATCTCGTAAAACACTAAAGCTTTACATATAATCTGTAATTCCCATGATCACAGGCTCAGGCTCATGTACAGGCTTATCCTTGTAGGGTAAGAAAAATGAACTTGCTTTCTCCAAAAGTGTTAAACGAATTATCTTATTCTGACGCAATACACATTCATATTTACCTAATTTACACTGGCCAGATTTATACTAACACCAAAAATTACAGAGTAGGAGGCTTACAGAAACTGAAAGATCCTCTTAACTCTTTTCTCATAATTGATTCCTGCTTGTCACTTAACAGCAATATATTGAATTGACAAAAAATGAGAAGTATGTGGTGACGTTAATCTCACTTAATGAATCCTTTATTGAGCATACTTACTGAGTGACTAAGCTCAGCTACATGGAGAGAATAGGCTCATGAATAAAACGGTATCACTGTGATGAAAAGAAAGGCAAGGCAAAGCTAAGCCTACATCAGAACAGTAGCCATCAAAGTCTGTGTCGTCATCTTATTTTTTCATTATATTCTCTTTTCCTTTCCTTTTTCTTTGCTCTGTTGAGAGAATATGCAATGTTATATCTACCACTCCTTAGCTCAGTTCAGACACCCGCTGGAAAAAGTACGTCAAAGATCTGGAACAGATTAATCAAGGCCCTCCCTCTGCTCCACTGTTATGTGTAGTAGACAATATTTTTATTGGCACAGTTAATTTCCAAGCCTGGAAGGCAGAATTGAATGATCGCTTTGACTCCACTAAGAGTCAATATAGAAAAAAAAATCATAATAACGCATGTAATGCTTACTATAATAGAACACATACTATTCAGTGTTTCATTTTGATCCTTTAGGTATTTGGGCTGCCAGTGAATGGACCACAATTAGACACTCTAGCCCATTACTTACAGAAGTAATTGTAAAGTACTCATAATTTGACTCTTAAAAAAACAAAACAAAAAAAAACTACTTACTAAAAGCACATAAAAATACTCAATATGCAATAATGTACAATGTACTTATTTGTTTCTAATAATGTAATTTGTTAACATAATTTCCATATATTGCATCATTATTTCTACTATATTTGTCACGAGCAAAGAATTTACAAAACATATAAATTAACACACTTGTCACAGGCAATTATTTTATATCCCTAATATTAGTAATATTAAAACAAAAAACATACAAAAATGATTGCCGCACTAACTACCTTTGTATCCCACCGAGATACTAATGTGAAATAAATTAATAAACAAACTTAAATATATACCGTGGCTAATAAGTAATCAGGCTTAATCCATATATAGCATAATGAACAAGATGAAAAAATATATATTAAGTGACATTCAATAAAGTGTTCAAAGCGGAGGACCCCCCAATTTTTTTTTTAAAAGCCAGCAGCTACAAATACTGCAGCTGCTGACCTTTAAAAAATGAACACTTACCTGTCCAGTGCGCCTGCGAAGTCCCTACTGTGCATGCGCAACTGCGTGGCGTGCCGTCACTGGTCCCCGCTCTCTCCTAGGAGTCTTCTAAAACTGTAAGTATTATCTTAATCTTCATACAAGTAATTATATTGTAACTGGGAAATGAGTGCTAGCAGGGTTGAAGGTTTTGCTCAGTGCACAGTGTGTCACATGTATGCAAAATTGGTGCAACAGCTCCAAGATGGATACCGCTGTGACAGATGTGAGCAGGTTGCCCTTCTGGAAGCTCGTATTAGAGATCTGGAGGAGCAAGTTGCAACACTGGGTAGAAATGACAACCTTGAAAGGGGTCCTCTGCTCGTTGAGCAAGTGGTCAGTAAGGTTGATGTGGAGGGTGGAGGGGAAAGTCAGGATTATCAGATAGGGAGATGGGTTAATGCAGTTAGAGGGAGTGGAAGGGGCGTGAAGAAAGGAAAGGCCAGTCCTGTATTTGTGCATCAAAACAAATTTGCCAAGTTGGGTGATGATGTGGAGGTGGCAAACACAGAGGTGGCAGCCCTAGATGTTACTGCTACCCCTAACAGCCGGGAGAGCAACCCATCTAGTAGAGGTGGGGAGGGGAGTGCAGGTAGGCCTAGACAGTTGGTGGTAATAGGGGATTCTATAATCAGAAGGACTGATAGAATAATTTGTCGCCAGGATCGCTTCAACCGAATGGTTTGCTGTCTCCCTGGTGCCAGGGTTCGGCATGTGGTGGACCGGGTGGATAAATTACTGGGAGGGGCTGGGCATGACCCAGCTGTCTTGGTCCACGTTGGAACCAATGACAGTATACATGGAAGGTGGAGGCTCCTTAAGAATCAATTTAAAGAACTAGGCTGCAAGATGAAGGGAAGGACCTCCAAGGTGATATTCTCTGAAATATTGCCTGTGCCATGCGCAACACAGGAAAGGCAGGGGGAAATTAGAGAGCTGAATGCATGGCTAAAGACCTGGTGTAGGAAGGAGGGATTTGGGTTTCTAGAGCACTGGGCTGACTTTTCATTGGGGTGCAGCCTATATGCTAAAGACGGTTTGCACTTGAATGGAAGGGGGTCTGCTGTGCTGGGGGAGAGGTTTATGGGAATGCTGGAGGAGTATTTAAACCAGGATTGAGGGGGGAGGGTGAATTAGAATTACATCGAGCAGACAGGTCAGTTAGTGGTCAGACATTAATGGAGAGTGGAATGGGGATAGATGGGGGGAGGGTTATGGCAGGTGACAAGAAAGTTCCCATGTTGCAAACAGCCATTGGAAATAATAGTGCCATTTGTACTACTATAAATTATATGAAAAACACCAGAGAAAAATGTAACAATACATTTAAGTGTTTGTTCACCAATGCCAGAAGTCTGCCAAGCAAAACAGGTGAGCTGGAAGCTCTGATGCATGAGGAGAGCTATGATGTAATCGGTATTGCTGAAACTTGGCTTCAATCCTCACATGACTGGGCTATTAATATTCCTGGCTATGCTCTCTTTCGGAAAGACAGGGTAAAAAGGAAAGGTGGAGGGGTCTGTCTCTATGTGAGAAGTGACCTCAAAGCAAGCGTGAAAGAGAACCTGGTTGATGGAGAGTGTGATGAGGCTGAAGCATTATGGGTGGAACTGCATACAGATGTGCGTAGTTCAAAATTAATCATTGGAGTTTGTTATAAACCACCCAATGTTAATGAGGAGGTGGAGACTCAGCTCCTTGCACAGATGGAAAGGGCTGCAAGGTCTGGGACGGTGATAATAATGGGGGATTTTAACTACCCAGAAATTGACTGGATTAATGGCACTTCTGGGACAGTTAAAGGACAAAAATTTAAAAACCTATTGCAGGACAATTTTATGGTGCAGTTTATTGAGGCCCCAACTAGGAATGATGCCCTGTTGGACCTGATAATTTCAAACCATGCAGAGCTTATTACTAATGTTCAGATAAAGGAACACCTGGGTAGCAGTGATCATAACATGATTTCATTTAATGTTAACTATAAGCAAGAAATACATACAGGAAATATTAAAACACTAAATTTTAAGAGAGCAAATTTTCCAAGGATGAGGGCTGCTCTCCAGGACTTGGACTGGGAGGGACTATTGGCACAGATGAACACAGAACAGAAATGGGAATTCTTCAAAAAGACTGTGTGGAACCTCACTGCAAAGTATGTTCCCATGGGCAATAAGTTTAAAAGGCTAAAAATAAAACCTATGTGGCTCACGGTCAAAGTTAAAAAAGCTATAAACAATAAGAAAGTAGCTTTTAAAAAATATAAAAATGAAGGAACACTAGTGTTGTTTAAATGTTACAAAGAATATAACAGGATATGCAAAAAGGAAATCAAGGATGCAAAAATTCAAAACGAACGACAGATTGCAAAAGATAGTAGGACAAACCCCAAAAAATTCTTTAAATATATTAATAGTAAAAAGGTGAAGTCTGAGCATGTAGGCCCCTTACAAAATAATCTAGAGTGGGTGACTGGGGACAAAGAGAAGGCAAATTTACTAAATGTTTTCTTCAGCTCTGTGTATACAATGGAGCATGGGGGAGCTCATGTCCAAAATGGGGGTGGGAGTGACACAGCCCCAAATCCACAATGGCTCAAAAGTGATATGGTCCAGAAATATTTAGACAGAATAAAGGTGGATAAAGCACCTGGACCTGATGGCATCCATCCACGGATCCTAGGTGAGTTGAGCTCTGTCATTTCAAAGCCACTGTATCTAATATTTAGGGACTCATTAAAGACAGGAATAGTACCACTGGATTGGCGCAGGGCCAATGTGGTGCCCATATTTAAAAAGGGAACAAAGTCTTTACCAAGTAACTATAGACCTGTTAGTTTAACTTCTATAGTTGGGAAGATACTGGAACGTTTAATAAAAGACCACATGGATGAGTTCTTGCAGGAAAAAAACTATTTAAGCAGCAGACAACATGGATTCATGAAAGACAGAAGTTGTCAGACAAACCTGATTTCCTTTTATGAAGAGGTAAGTAAAACCCTGGACAGAGGCGTGGCTGTGGACGTGATATATTTGGATTTTGCAAAAGCGTTCGATACAGTTCCGCACACACGGCTCATGTGTAAGGTAAGGTCTACAGGATTGGATATATCAGTTTGTAAATGGATAGAAAACTGGCTGAAAGCCAGAATTCAGAGAGTCGTGGTTAATGATTCTTACTCTGAATGGTCCAATGTTATGAGTGGTGTACCCCAAGGTTCAGTGCTGGGACCCTTACTTTTCAATATATTTATAAATGATATTGGGTCTGAGATCAAAAGTAACATTTCTGTCTTTGCAGATGACACCAAGCTATGCAGTGGAATAACGTCCTTACAGGATGTCTCCAATTTACAAGCCGACCTCAATGCTCTGTCTGATTGGGCGACTAAGTGGCAGATGAGGTTTAATGTAGATAAATGTAAAGTTATGCACTTGGGGGCTAAGAATATGCATGCATCATACATACTAGGGGGGGTACAACTGGGGGGGTCTGTAGTGGAGAAGGATCTGGGGGTTTTAGTTGATCATAAGCTCAATAATGGCATGCAATGCCAAGCTGCGGTTTCCAAAGCGAGCAAAGTCCTTTCTTGTATTAAGAGAGGTATGGACTCCAGAGACAGAGATATAATTTTGCCCCTGTACAAATCATTAGTAAGACCTCATCTGGAATATGCAGTTCAGTTTTGGGCACCAGTTCTCAAAAAGGATATAGGAGAACTGGAGAAAGTGCAGAGAAGAGCAACCAAACTGATAAGAGGCATGGAGGAGCTCAGCTATGAGGAAAGATTAGAGGAACTAAATTTATTCACTCTTGAGAAGAGGAGAATAAGGGGGGATATGATCAACATGTACAAATATATAAGAGGTCCATACAGTGAACTTGGTGTTGAGTTATTCACTTTACGGTCATCACTGAGGACAAGGGGGCACTCTTTACGTCTAGAGGAAAATAGATTTCACCTCCAAATACGGAAAGGTTTTTTCACAGTAAGAGCTGTAAAAATGTGGAACAGATTCCCTCCAGAGGTGGTTCTGGCCAGCTCAGTAGATTGCTTTAAGAAAGGTCTGGATTCTTTCCTAAATGTACAGAATATAACTGAGTACTAAGATTTGTAGGTATAGTTGATCCAGGGTAAATCCGATTGCCTCTCGGGGGATCAGGAAGGAATTTTTTCCCCTGCTGTAGCAAATTGGATCATGCTCCGCTGGGGTTTTTTGCCTTCCTCTGGATCAACTGTGGGTATGGAGTTGGGTGTATAGGATTTTACTGTGTTTTTTTATTTTGTTTTTTGTGGTTGAACTGGATGGACTTGTGTCTTTTTTCAACCTGACTAACTATGTAACTAACTATGTAACTATGTAACCTGTTTTGAGGTGAGAGGCTAATAATTCCTTTATCTTGGGTCTGCACAGCTACACTGGAGGATCGTGCGGTGGATTGCAGTACCATCTTCTGTCTAAAACATTATTGCACCTTTTTGGGAAAAGTTTGAAATTAAGCACCTTATCAACTTTATATTTATATACACATTTTTTGCACTTTTGGATTATTTTATTAAGCGCTGGATTTTACCTTGAACAATATTTTTGAATTTTATTAATATATTTATCATATTTTATCAAGCGCCGGAATTTACCTTGAACACTATTTATTCGAACTTTATTTATTAATTTATTTATGCTTGAACATTATTTTCATTCACTTTGCACAATTTTTGGTGCACATTGTTTTGATTTATAAACACATCCAGGTTTATGTTTTTTGTGTTCTTTGGACTTTTTATGATCATTATCATTCACTGTATCACTTTTTTTCACATCTGGTGATGGCACTGGAATTTATTATGTATTGGATTTTACACTTTATGACCCACTGTCATTTTAGTCTTCAGTAATTTCATCAATCTCACTATTCCTACCCTTCACATCCTAGTTGTGGATGTCATGAAGGGTTTCTGAGGAAACTAGGAGTGGAACACATTTTATTGGTTTCATCGGTCAATATCCATACGTTGCTGTGCGGTATTCGATATCTAATATATTTTTGTTCTCCACTGGCAAGCGCCACTACACCCCCCTTTTTACAATAGTTTTACACTGCCGGATCTTAAGATGCAGTACCGCGACCGCCGCTGGGGGCATTCATCGTCGAAATTACGCGTCGGGTATGCTAATGAGGAGTTACGTCGATCCTCAAAGCTTTTTCGCGTTCGCTACGTCGCCGCTACGTTAGTTTCCCGTCGCTTAGTTACACTTTTGTAAAGCAGCCCTACTTTTACACAGCAGGCGTACTGCTGTGTAAAGTATGGCCGTCCTTCCCGCGTCAAATTTTTTAATTTTACGTCGATTGCGTAAGCCGTAAGGGAATACGGAAATACGCTACACGCAGCGCCGATCAAAAAATGACGTCACGTCGCGCAAAGCACGTCGGGAAATTTGCCTCACAAGCATGCGCAGTATGTCCGGCGCGGGAGCGCGCCTAATTTAAATGGGACTCGCCCCATTAGATTAGGAACGCCTTGCGCCGGACGGATTTGAGTTACACCGCCGCAAATTTCCAGGTAAGTGTGTTGTGGATCGATACCTAACTTAGGAAATTTGTGGCAGTGTAACTTAAATCTGTTAAGTTACGTTGCGCTGCGGGGCTGTGGATCTGGCCCTTAGTGTACTGCGGAGTCCCAGACCGTTTAGTATCAGCAGACCGCAACTAACGAACGGAGGCAGGAGAGACCGCTCTGAATACCTACAGTTCCCGGCAGTGGTCTGAAAACGTGATGTATTGTTTTTTATTGCAATTGCGGTTTTAACAGGGGGTTGATTTATAATAAAAGAGTGATTACGGAATTACTGTCATGATCCGTGTTGTGGCTTCGGTCACCTGCTGGTGGCACTATTACTTCCAGCAACAAAGGGTGCAGTTCTGGTGGCCACCAGCGGGTGTCTCCCAGTAGATGGACTCTTCATTAATCAAGCTGCACTTGATGTGAGCTGCTGGAAGTATATAAGCCCGTCCTTCACTGAGGTTCAGGGCTTCAGTATCCTCTCTGCTTGCCTTGTTCCTGCCTGACCTGATCTGTTGCCTGAATATGTTCCTGACCGCTTTCTGCCCTGTCCTGGACTCTGTTTCCTCTACCTTGTACCCAGTCCCTAAATCCTGTCCCCTGATTCCAGCTTCCCCTTGCCACTGCTCCCTCAATCTGGCTGCCTGTTCTCCATAGTCTCTCATCTCTGCTTTGATTATGTATATATGCTCTTGTTTTTGTGTATATTAGTTAGTTTGGGCTCGATCGTTTTTTTAACTGATGGTGTGTACACACATCAGACCATCAGGCCGTTTCAGCGGAGGACCATTCTCATCGGATGGATCGACCATGTGTACGCGGCCTTAGGGACTTTCACAAGGAGTGGACTGAGGCTGGAGTCAGTGCATCAAGAGCCACCACACACAGACGGATCCTGGACATGGGCTTCAAATGTTGTATTCCTCTTGTCAAGCCTTTCCTGAACAACAAACAACGTCAGAAGCGTCTTACCTGGGCTAAAGAAAAAAAGACCTGGTCTGTTGCTCAGTGGTCTAAAGTCCTCTTTTCTGATGAGAGCAAATTTTGCATCTCATTTGGAAACCAAGGACCCAGAGTATGGAGGAAGAATGGAGAGGCACACACTGCAAGATGCTTGAAGTCCAGTGTGAAGTTTCCACAGTCTGTGTTGATTTGAGGAGCCGTGTCATCTGCTGGCGTTGGTCCACTGTGCTTCATAAAGTCCGGGGTCAACGCAGCCGCCTACCAGGAGATTTTGGAGCACTTCATGTTTCCTTCTGCAGATGAGTTCTATGGGGACGCTGACTTCAAGCAGGACTTAGCACCTGCCCACACTGTCAAAAGCACCAAAACCTGTATCAATGACCGTGAGATTACTGTGCTTGATTGGCCAGCAAACTCCCCTCACCTGAACCCCATAGAGAATCTATGGGGCATTGCCAAGAGTAAGACGAGAGATATGAGACGGAAAAATGCAGAAGAGCTGAAGGCCGCTATTGAAGCATCCTGGTCTTCCATAACACCCCAGCAGTGCCACTGGCTAATAGCTACCATGCCACGCCGCATTGAGGCAGCAATTGCAGCAAAAGGGGCCCAAACCAAGTACTGAGTACATATGCATGCTTATACTTTTCAGGTCCGATATTGTTCTAAGTACAATCCTTGTTGCATGTAATGTTCTAATTTTCTGAGATTGTGGATTTGGGGTTTTCATGAGCTGTAAGCCATAATCATCACAGTTATGACAAATCACGGATTGAACTATCTTGCTTTGCATGTAATGAATATCATAAGTTTAAGTTGCATTAGTGAAATAAATGAACTTTTGCACGATATTCTACGTTTTCGAGTTTCACCTGTATAGTAGAGGCTGCCCACCTAAATATGATAACATCTGGTCTGTATGCTTAGATTCTGCTTGATTTCCACCCCCCACAACTTTTTCTTTTCTCATGTGTCCTGAAGACTTGTCCTGTGGTGGTACCTGTCAGCACTTTATTATTTCCTAATTGTTCTTACCAAGTTTCTACAGATTGCACAAGTCTACTAATTGTGTACCAATGTATGGTACTTGAACTTTGGTATTATTATCTTCAGTTATTGATATGTTGTCATTTAGAAATTTTCTAATAAAAACTATTTATTTTTACATAACAAAAAATGCAGCCCAATTTTCAGCCCTAAAAAAAGGGCTGAAGAACTCAGCTTATACTCGAGTATATACGGTAATTGCATCATACATAGGCAGATCTTAGCTTGTTCCTTTTTTCAACAGAAAAAAACGACTAAAATTACATTTTGTATCCATCACTGAACATCGTGTAGGTTGTAAAACATTTTATGAAATTAAACATTTACATTTTTCAGCTCAATACCTTATGTTTTGCTCAAGATACATTTTAGATGAATGTCCCACAGTATTATTCAACTGCATTCTATTGAACGTTTGATGGACTATTGATGCCACTGTTATTGGCATTTCTTTTAAGCGCTTTTATATCACCTCAAATGTGAGTGTTAGGCCCCGTACACACGACCAACGTATATGGGTGTGAACCGGTCAGCAAGCGGTTAAACGCAGTTCCCACACACGGGTAAAGTATAGTTTCTGTGACAAACAGGTTTATAGGCAATACTTCACATCTCTAGCCAGAGCTACAGTCCTTTACAAAGTTTACAGTGCCTTAAAAAAGTATTCATACCCGTTGAAATTTCCCATATTTTGTCATGTTACAACCAAAAGTGCAAAAGTATTTTATTGGAATTGGCTGTGATAGACCAACATAGTGGTACATAATTGTGTAGCTCCAAGTATGAGGCAAAGCTAATCCTCCTATGTCTTTGAGTACCGTATATACTCGAGTATAAGCCGACCTGAGTATAAGCAGAGGACCTAATTTTACCACAAAAGAACTGGGAAAACTTATTGACTCGGGTATAAGCCTAGGGTGATAATGCAGCAGCTATTGTAAGCGGAAAAGAGGGTCAACAATGCCCATTTGCACGCCTCACTGTGCCCATTGCAACCTCACTGCACCATACCTCACTGTGCCCATTGCACTCTCACTGTGCCATACCTCACTGTGCCCATTGCAACCTCACTGTGCCCATTGCAGTCTTACTGTGCCATACCTCACTGTGCCTATTGCAGTCTCACTGTGCCATACCTCAATGTGCCCATTGCAGTCTCACTGTGCCCATTGCAGTCTCACTGTGCTATACCTCACTGTGCTCATTGAAACCTCACTGTGCCCATTGCAGTCTCACTGTGTCATACCTCACTGTGCCCATTGCAGTCTCACTGTGCCATACCTCACTGTGCCCATTGCAGTCTCACTGTGCCATACCTCACTGTGCACATTGCAGTCTCACTGTGCCATACCTCACTGTGCCCATTGCAGTCTTACTGTGCCCATTGCAGCCTCACTGTGCCATACCTCACTGTGCCCATTGCACTCTCACTGTGCCATACTTCACTGTGCCCATTGCAGTCTCACTGTGCCCATTGCAGTCTCACTGTGCCATACCTCACTGTGCCCATTGCAGTCTCACTGTGCCATACCTCACTGTCCCCATTGCAGTCTCACTGTGCCCATTGCAGTCTCACTGTGCCATACCTCACTGTGCCCATTGCAGTCTCACTGTGCCCGAGTACCTGAATTCTTGACATGCGTCCATTTTTTAAAAGTCGCGGCTTCCTCCTGGCGTTCTGTTCCGTGATAGGCATTTGACACTGTTTTCCGCCTATCACGGAGGTCCTCTCATCCTCGGACTCAGTTTCCCAGTAGACACTGTGTTCAGTGTTCCGCCAATCACGGAGATTCTTTCATCCTCGGACAAAAGAACGTCCGTGATTGGCAGAACACTGAACACAGTGTCTGCTGGGAAGCTGTCCGAGGATGAGAGGACCTATGTGATAGGCAGAACACAGTGTCAAATACCTATCACGGAACTGAAC
Source organism: Rana temporaria (assembly GCF_905171775.1). NCBI lineage: Eukaryota > Metazoa > Chordata > Amphibia > Anura > Ranidae > Rana > Rana temporaria. Next base: position 316,989,886 of record NC_053492.1, read on the forward strand.
GCCAGGAGGAAGCCGCGACTTTTAAAAAATGGACACCTGTCAAGAATGCAGGTACACTGACTTGAATATAAGCCGAGGGGGGTATTTTCAGCCCAAAAAAAAGGGCTGAAAAACTCAGCTTATACTCAAGTATATACGGTAATTGCATCATACATATTTATTTATTTATTAAAATGCTTATTGGGAGCGCAGTCATTACCAGAAGGCCTCGATGCGCTCATAGAACCAACATATACAAGTACAAAACACATCTCTCATTACTGTAAGATAACAATATAAAACCACATAATAACATTTAAAAGAACTAAAAATACTACTATCTTACCCTAATTAGGGCCATACACTTGAAGAAATAAAAACGTTTTTAAAAACTTCCTGAATTTTAATAAATCCTTCTCACGTCTTATGTATAGAGGTAGAGAGTTCCAGAATATTGAATCCTGCGCATCCAGCGTCCTCCCTCCACATTTAGTTCTTCTAAATTTAGGGACAGTCAGATTTGCCTGATCAGCAGATCTCAATGATCTGTTGGGAACGTAACAGGTAAAAAACGACTAAAATTACATTTTGTATCCATCACTGAACATCGTGTAGGTTGTAAAACATTTTATGAAATTAAACATTTACATTTTTCAGCTCAATTCCTTATGTTTTGCTCAAGATACATTTTAGATGAATGTCCCATAGTATTATTCAACTGCATTCTATTGAACGAAACGCGTTGGAATGGACTATTGATGCCACTGTTATTGGCATTTCTTTTAAGCGCTTTTATATCACCTCAAATGTGAGTGTTACTCTTTTGGTTTGGTTTGGTTTTGTTTCTTTTGGTTTGCCTTGGTAATAGTGCAGGTGCATATAATCAATCACATAAAATTCAAATCACAGAGCAATGAAATATGCAAATTGAGTGCAAAGATCAATCAAATAAATATGGGTAAATATAACTGTGAATTCCGTCACGTGAGGTGATTATATACAGTTCATTTAAAGTGATATCCCAACGTGTAGTGTTCTTCCACTGCCGTGGGTCACCATCACCAATGTGCTCACAGAACTCTCACCTTAACCACTTAGCTACAGGGCACTTTTACCCCCTTCCTGTCCAGGCCAATTTTCAGCTTTCATCGCTATCACTCTTTGAATAACAATTGCGCGGCCATGCAAAACACTACCCAAATTAAATTGTTATCATTTCTTTTCACACAAATAGAGCTCTCTTTTGGTGGTATTTAATCACCACTGTTTATTTTTATTTTTAAACAAACAAAAAGAGACTGAGAATTTTGAAAAACAAACAAAAAAAAAAACAGTTTTCATAGTTTGTTATAACATTTTGCAAACAGGTCATTTTTGTCCTTCATTGATGTGCACCGATGAGGCTGCACTGATGGGCACTGATAGGCTGCACCGAAGGTGCACTGATGGGCTGCACTGATAGGCACTGATAGGCAGCACTGATAAGAGCACACTGATGGGAACTGATAGGTCTCATTGATGGATACTGATGAGGTGGCACTGGTGGGCACTGATGAGGCTTCATTGATAGTTGGCACTGATGGCCACTGATAGGCACTGGTAGGTGACATTGATAGGCATTATGATAGGTGGCACTGATGATGAGGCACTGATGGGCACTGATCGGCAGCACTGATGGCCACTGATAGGTGGCAGTGGTGGGCATTGATAGATGGCACCAGTGAGTACTCGTAGGTGACATTGGTGGGCACTGCTTAGCAGCAGTGGGTCTGTAGTGTGCTGGACCGTTGTCCGGTAATACTCCAAACGGTAATCAGCTTTTTTTTTTCTCCTCACGCTGTCAGCACGAGGAAAAAAAGGCAGATTGTTGGCACTGTTTACATCACATAATCAGCTACAATTGACTGACAGCTGATAACGTGGTAAGGGGCAGGGATCTGTGATCAACTGAGTCTCATTGCCTCAGAGCGAGGCAGCTCATGCATGACAGGACATACATGGATGCCCTCCCGGCAATTTAGGCCCATGCTGTAGCCGTCTTTCGGCCATAGTGCGAGCGGTAAGAGGTTAAATAAGGCTTGTATGAATTCCATGAAGTGGTTTGGTCAGTCAGGGTGGAGAAAGCCCCCCTTATCCTCCCCAAAAGGTGACTCCAGATTGAGGTGATGTTCCCTTTACAACGCCAAACTCGTATGCATATATATTAGGATATAAAACAAAAGGCGCCTCCCATAGTGTAGTATGTTAAAAGCAGGCATTTGTTAATCTATAGAAAGCCACTTACATTAAAACTTTATCAGGGGAACCATATTGGTTGCTGGTGTAGTCTATTTATATAGTGGGGACAGGAAGTGTAAATGTTGCCATTTTGTTAGAGCTGCAATCGTGGATATCCAATGGACACTTTCTATGTGACCGACATGTTAAATCATGTTCACTAGAGGACATAGAAGATTGTATATAGTGACCACTATGTCGTAGGCTCCACTAACATTCAACACAAAGTGCCGATGGCAACTAAGGAACTAAACTAGAATAAATAAAATCATATAATAGTTGATTAATCTAGTCATCTTTCTTAGGGGAGAAGGATAGACACTTTACTCGCTCTTTATTAGCTTTTCATCCCTGTCTCATAGTTTCTCTAATCCTCACCCCCTCTCCCCCTTCCCCTGTCTCATTTCTCCTCCTACCTTTTCCCCCAACCTGACCCTCCTCCATAATTCTGATAGCTCTTTATCCCTGTCCCCCCCCCCCACATAAACACCCAGTCCTGTGCACCTCTCCCCCCCATACCGGTCCCAGTCTTACCATCCTGGTTCCTGGTTCCAGAAGTGCCAGCTCCATCATGCTTTGATTTTGTTTGTTCCTGTCTGTCCTAAGCCAGAGCACCTGGACTGGGTGTGCTGTTTACTATTATCCTAGCAGCTGTACTGATCAGAGCAGTGTTTTCTCTGAGCTACTAAGTGGCAACAAGGTCTATCATAGGCAACCCAACAGTTCTTATTTCTCATCTTTTAGGTCTAACAAGTAGTCTGTATATAGCCCACCTATACACTTGGAGCAGTTTGGAACATCCACAGACGGTGCTCCGTTATCCCCAGTACTCCAACTCACAAAAAAGCAATTGTTAAATTGTTTTGTCTCATAAAGATGATGTTCTCTTGCTGAGTTGTTATGTGTTGCACCCTCTAGGTAGGTAGGTGTTTAGAGTTATTTTTTTTGTCTTCGGGTAGGCAAATTTAGGCAGGCATGGCTGCCAGTTTGTTTTGATCTTTGCTAGTAGTTGCTCAGGATAGGAGCTGGTGACTCACGGGCAGCATCACTAAGACCTCCCACTTCTTTCTAGAGTTTTGTGGAAGGTACTAGAAAGAGAGGCGGAAAGGAGAGGTGGAGCTGCCTGGGGTGTTCCAAGTAGCCCTTACCAATCCCCAAGCTGAATCGGCAGGGGGCAAGCCTTCTTAAATACCTAGGGTCAGAACAGCTGGAAAGTTGGAGTTGTTCAGAGCTTGAAGGTGGAAAGCTAGGGGGGTGACATTGGGCCCAGGGCTCGGGTGCGGACGAGGCCCTTCAAGAAACAATGAAGGCGTCTTGGACAGGAGGCAAAGGAGGAACAAAGCGGACAGCAGGAGAGAGCATTTCCAGATAAGTCTTTAAGGAGAGAAAAAAACTGGTTGCAGCCAGGAGGGCTGGTGGGTGACATTGAGGAGGACTGGGGAGGCACGCCTGAGAGGACTGGGAGCATGCAGTCTGGGATGGGTGTAGAGCCAGTAGAGTGGACTGTGTTGTCAAGGGCAGTGGAGAAGGGCAGCTGCAGCCAGGAGAAAAACAAAAGAGTCTAAAGGCGCCAAAAACTGGCAATCCTTCAGAACAGGTATGTCATATGAAAAATAGAAAAACTGGACCCCAGTGCAGCTGGTTACTTCTGGAGAAGTGGACAACAAATAAACCAAAAAATCCAGAGCTCAAAAGGACCAGTGAAAATAGAACTATCGCAATTGCTATATTCACTAAAGTTCATTTATTTGTTGGATGCACATAGAAACAGTGGGCCAGATTCACAAAAGAGATACGACGGCGTATCTCCTGATACGCCGTCGTATCTCTGTTTCTATCTATGCGACTGATTCATAGAATCAGTTACGCATAGATATCCCTAAGATCCGACAGGTGTAATTGTTTTACACTGTCGGATCTTAGGATGCAGTACCGCGGCCGCCGCTGGGGGGGAGTTTGCGTCGTAAACCAGCGTTGGGTATGCAAATTAGCAGTTACGGCGATCCACGACGGTTTTTCGCGTTCGCTACATCGCCGCTAGTCTAGTTTCCTGTCGCAAAGTTAGTCGTCGTTTTTGGTGCCCTAACTTTAGTCAGCAAGCGTATTGCTGTCTAAAGTATGGCCGTCGTTCCCGCGTCGAAATTCAAAATTTAACGTCGTTTGCGTAAGCCGTCCGGGAATACGGAAGTACGCTACGCGCGTCGGCGTTTGAAAAAATTACGTCACTTCGCGCAAAGCACGGCGGGAGTTATGAAACGGAGCATGCGCAGTAGGTCCGGCACGGGCGCGCGCCTAATTTAAATGTTACCCGCCCATTCGATTTGGCCCGCCTTGCGCCGGACGCATTTACAATACACCGCCGCAAGTTTCCAGGTAAGTGCTTTGTGGATCGGGCACTAAACCTGAAAACTTGCGGCGGTGTAACGTAAATGGCTTACGTTACACCGGCGGAAATGTACGTGAATCTGGCCCTATATGTCTGCAGTCCAATGATACAAGAGTATCATTTTAACAACACACATGTTTGCATGTGCACTTTTTCCAGAGGAGTGACACAGAAAGCACTGAAACTAGAAGAGCTAGTATATATGCCATATATGAGAGCATCTTCAGAAGTGGCCACTGATGTTGGCCTATTTGCAATAATCAGCTCAAGTTTCCCATTCTCATGTGCATTATATTTTATGAGAGCTCCATCTAGTGGCAAGTTGGCACAAATTCATGTGAATGATTTAGCACCAATCTGACCCATGCTAAAATCATATTTAAAATGAAGAAAAGTACACTTTGAAAATAGTTTTTGTCAGTATTGCTTGGAAGAACAGGATTTTATATTATCATTTAGTCATCACTACATCTAATAACAACTATAGGGAAAAAATGAAAATCTCAGCATCTCCATACTACCTGCAGACACAACAAATTTATATGTCATGTATATAAACATAGATATCTCTATTTTTTCTTTATCATGAATCAATTTAATTTGCACATGGTTATCTGTGGGAGCTGACTTTACACTCCATGTGACCAGCTGCGTGCTGCATTAAGGAGACGCCTGTGTATCTCCCCTGTCACCAATGATCCCTCACTTTATTTGAGGCATCTACCTTATTGAAGTAATGGAAGATCTGGCTGGAGGATATATAATTTTACCCTTCACACCAACACAATTTCTGTACCCAGAGGGGCTATTCATGTACAATATACCAAGGTGACACTGTGGGGATAGAACAGACGTCTCTTTATAATCAGGTTGTACCAATTTATGTGGGTCATCCTGCATTTTTGTGTCCCCCGGGGTGGGTTGCTTCCCTGGACCGGGTTCTTGGCCACCTACCTGACACAGCATCCACGTTTTGTGATATATTCCATATACATTGTTTAATAAATTATGTGCCCATGTATGGCTCCTGAGGAAGCGGACACCAAGTAACCGCGAAACATGCAACATGTAGAGTTTATATACACTGCACAATATTTGATGTTTTGTATACATCATTGTAAATACAATGTTAATGATGAGCTGATTTATGGTTGTCACCATCAATATTTTATTGTAAATGTTTAGAAATTTTTACTTTGTAATAAAAATATTTTACATTATAAATTTGACTGTCTATCAGTTGCTCATACGATGCCATCATAGTCCAATATAGCCTCCCTTTTCTTTACATTGCTCTCCTCTGTTGATACAGTATATTTTATTAAACCTCTAGATTACATGCTGTATACCTTATAAGCAATATCCCATATAGACTCTACAGGATGTTAAGTCCTGATATGGGACCTAGAATTCAAAGACATTTTGAGTGCAAAAGAGCCTTCAACCCTAACTATGGGTGCTTTTGTCCTTAAAGGGTTATCCCACCTGTGAGAGAGGGCTGAAAAGGGCAGGAAGCAGCCAGCAGGAGTCCCTGAGCTGTAGTGTGGAACAGCACACAGTTGAGAGAGGGCTGTGAATCTACTGAGACACTACTGAGCTCCTAGGGACATTAAACTGGACCCTTGAAACAGGCAGGAACTTTAAAAACATGTTGTGGGACAGGTTTATGCTGGCGGTGAGCTGAAGTTTTATGTTGTGTATCAGAAGTGTGAATGGTTCTGTTTATTTAATGCTCTACTCTTCCACGATGGCTGCCTCACCCTCACTTTCCTCCTCTGCTCTATCCGGCACACAAATCGAGTCAGTGACCTCATCATCATCTCCTCCATCCTCATTAAAACTGGAGACAACTTGGCAATACACTGCGGCTGGGGGAACATGAACGACAATTTGTGTACCAGTGTTCTCCCCTCTCTGTAGGTTCTTGTTCCTGCCTTCTTCAACCTCAGAACCAACATCTGAATCGAGAACTGGCTATGCATCATCAAGGAGCAAGTGGCTGACGCTGTGTTCAAATAACTCCACTGACTCCTCCATGCCTGATGCTGGGGCTATGGCAGGAATAGCTGTGGACAAGGAGGCAGGTTTAGCCACTCTGGCAGCTGCTGGGGACTGCACACAAGTCTCTGCTTGGGTGACGGAGGATGAGGAGGGTGAGGATGGTTTAGTAAGCATGCTTGCATGCTGTGGCTGGAAAGCATGGGCAACATCACTAAACAGAGGAATTTATGCCCTGCTTGAGGACTGACTATGTCCACCTTTGCCTGTGGACACATACACTGTTGCCCCCCTTACAGTCCCTCTCTTTGCTGTCCTCCCAGACATGGAGGGAGTGGGGGGGGAGTGCTTATTAACAAAATGTAATAAAGATGTTTAAATGTGTACATGGATGCACTATAATTAATGGAAAGTGGTGTTTGGCACACTTTAATTTGAGTATTCACTACACAGACACTCTCCACGGATATACTGCAATATACTGCATCAAACATGCAGTAACACACAGAACTATATGCCGTTAAACTTGCAGTAACGCAATAAAATATATGGCATCAAACTTGCAGTAACACAATAAAATATACAACGTTAAACTTGCAGTAACGCACAGACCTATATGGAGTTAAACTTGCAGTAATGCACAGAACTATATGGAGTTAAACTTGCAGTAATGCACAGAACTATATGGGGTTAAACTTGCTGTAACGCAATGAAATTCACAGCGTTAAACCTGCAATAATGCACAGAACTATAAGGCGTTAAACTTGCAGTAACATAATTAAATATATGGCATTAAACTTGCAGAATGCACAGAACTATATGGAATTAAACTTGCAGTAACGCAATGAAATATATGGCGTTAAACTTGCTGTAACGCAATGAAATATACACCGTTAAATTTGCAGTAATGCAATAAAATATACTGAGTTAAACTTGCAGTAGCGCAGTGAAAAATATACAGAATTAAACTTGCAGTAACGCAATGAAAAATATACAGCGTTATACTTGCAGTAAGGCAATGAAATATACTGCATTAAACTTGCAATAACGCAATGAAATATACGACATTAAACTTGCAGTGACGCACAGAACTATACAGCATCAAACTTGCAGTAACGCACAGAACTATTTTTATTAATCACAGAACTATATGGCGTTAAACTTGCAGTAGCGCAATGAAATATACAGCGTTAAACTTGCAGTAACTCAGAGAACTATATGGCGTTAAAGTTGCAGTAACAGGCAGAACTATACAGCATTAAACTTGCAGTAACGCACAGAACTATATGGAATTAAACTTGCAGTAACGCACAGAACTATATGGCAAATAAAACTTGCAGTAATGCAATGAAATATAATGTGTTAAACAGTCACTACACTCACACTGACTGGACTATCCCTACATTTATACCAATGTAAATATGGTCGCACTACACTCACAATGACTGAACTATCCCTACATTTACACTAATAGAAAGATGAATGGTTGCATTGCACTCACACTGAACTATCCCTAGATGCACACAAAACTGATATTCTTCACTGAAAATAGAATCAGAATAGCACACTATAGCACACTAACTGTCTAATAGCACTGAACAGAGCCCTGTTCTATCTCTCTCCACGTCGCTATTTCACTACAAATGGCCGCTATGGGAAGAATACTTTTATAGTGTGGGGCGGGATTAGGACCAATGAGCCATGATTGTATACAGTCATCATGACAGCATCCAAACATTGCTCTGACAGCGCCCTGTGCCCTGATTGGACGACGCTTTCATTGCTTCAGCCAATCAGGGCTTTTAATGCACTGTGTAGCAGCGCAGTGCATTGTGGTTGTTCGTCGGGGATGAAAATAATTTGGTTGTTCGGAGAACGTCCAAAAAGCCAAAGTTTGGCCCAAACTCATGCTCGGGCCGAACCGTTCATCCATCCCTAGTCAGCACCTACTGTAGCTGCTGATGTTTTTTAAAGCTGGGGAGAATAAACCACAGAAGTATGATGCAGACTGGAGGAGGAGGGACATCAGTTTAAGAGTAGCTTCACGTTTGTGAAAAAACGAAATAAAAAAATTATGTATAATATACTATACATTTGTAAACAAGCTATGTTGCATTTTAAGGTTATTAAACATTTTATTTTCGATTCACAGTGCTTAATATTGTGCAAACTTCAATTCAATATGACAACTTGGAAAAAATAATATTTTTCTGCTTGTGTGTGTGATTGGTTCGCTGATTTTCCTAGAAGTCTACACATAAAAGTCAGATTTTAGGCACCCCCTGCAAACCAACCTTGGCTTGATCTGCTGCTTTAGAGGCCAGAGGTAAAACACATTTCTTACACAGTCACAGTCGTTTTCTGGTGTTTTACCTAGGTAGAGATACTAGATGTAAAAAAATTAAGAGGATATTCAGGCTGTATAGAAAACTAAAAGTCAGCACCTACAAATACTGTAGCTGCTGATGTTTATTAACCACTTGTGGAACGCCCAAAGTACATTTACTGCAGCAGGGCGGCCACTCTGCGCCAGATCACGAACCTAGTACGTGATCTGAGGCAGATTGTTGTTTTGTCGGAAGGGAAGGTATTGATCCTGTGTTTCTACAAAGCAGCAAGACAGATCTAGTCAAAGCACCTCCCCACAGTGAGTAAGTACAGGCTAGGCACACAGTTAATCCTTTGATGGCAACTGATGTTAACCCATTCCCAGCCACTGTCATTAGTACAGTGACAGTGCATTTTTTTTAGCACTGATCATTGTATTGTGTCACTGGTCCCCAAAAAGCATCAAAAATGTCAGTTAGGTGTCTAATTTGTCTGCCACAATATTGCAGTCCCGCTATAAGTGCTGATTGCCACCATTACTATTTCTGGGAAAAATAAAGGACAAAAATGTATTTAGTTTATTTAGTTATTTGGGTACAGTGTCACACAACCCTGCAATTGTCAGTTAAAATAACGCACTCTATGACATGCCCCAGAAGGCTGTGGGCATAGGGAGAGGGGGTTGAACTTCCACTCAGATCACCTATGTGATCCAACCAAAAGTGGGAGTGGGTACCTGCCAACACCAGGTACTGTACACGCTCCCCGCTATCGGAAAAAGAATATAAATACAGAATATATATAAATATATAGATAGATAGATAGATAGATATCCAACAGTGATGGGGTGGTGGGCAGAAAAGCTAGATTTCTCTTTTATGTGAAGTGTTAAATATGTTACAAAGTGACCTATTTTTTGTAAAAATACAGTTATTAAAATGAACCCCTATCTGTAACTGAAATGAGTACATTGTTGATATGTAACAATATAGAGACACTGTATAGAGCAATAGTTACATTTATGAAGTAAAGGCAAACAACAGTATTATAGCTGCAGACAGGGCAGGACTTAGGGTGGTGGGGGCCCCTGGGCTTGAGTGTTGAAGGGGCCCCCTGGAGCCGAGAATTGGGGGGGATCGAAGTTGTTGAGCGGGGGGGGGGGCGAATTGAAGTTGTTGAGCGGGGGGGAGCGCATTAAAGTTGTTGAGCGGGGGGGGGATTTTGCAGTTGTTGAGGGGGGGAGTGCCTCTCACCTGTGCCAACAGCCGGGGCCACAGACTGTCATTAGCCCGGCTCTCGGCTTTCTTCCTGTCAGCAGCCACAGTCCTCCACACACCACTCCGGTTCCTCCTGCTTCCGTGCTGCCTCCTCTTGCAGTGCGGGAAAATTAACCCTTTTGCGGGAAGAAGCTGTCTGTGCGGGAAAGTCCCACAGAATCCGTGCGTGTTGGGAGGTATGCGCAGGGCCGCCATCAGGAATTTTGGGGCCCCTTGCACAGCTTAAGGCATGGGCCCCCTGAAGCAGAGAACCTAGGGGGGGTGGGGGTGCTGCCGCCTGAAATTGAGAAGCGTGGGGGCTGCCGCAAATTGAGAAGCGGGGGGGCCTTTACAAAAAAAAGAAGAAATAAAGAAGAAAACAAATATATATAAATATATGTAGCCATCCGGGGCCCTGGGGACCTCTGGGCCTTTTAATAAAAAGAAAAAATAAACCTCTGGGCCCTTTAATAATAATAAAAAAAAACATTTATAAAAAATACATAAAAAAAGGGAGGTTGCCAAACCCGGGGGCCCTGGGGACCTCTGGGCCCCTGGGAACCTCTGGGCCTTTTAATAAAAAATAAAAAAATAAACAAAAATAAAAAAATAAACATTTATAAAAAAAATAAAAAAGGGGGGGTTGCCACATGGGGCCCTGGGGACCTCTGAGCCCTTTAATAAAAACATATATATATATATATATATATATATATATATATATATATATATATATATATATATATATATAAATGTCATTTTTTTTATAAAAAAATAAAAAAGGTGGGTTGCCATCCGGGGGCCCTGGAGACCCCTGGGCCCTTTAATAATAATAATATATATATATATATATATATATATATATATATATATATATATATATATATATATATATATATATATATATATACATATATATATATTATATATATATAAAAATAAAAAATATATAAAAAAAAAACATTTTTTTACAAAAAATAAATAAAAAAAAGGGGGGTTGCCGTCCGGGGCCCTGGGGGCCTCCGGGCCCCTGGGGACCTCCGGACCCCTAAAAAAAAAAAAAAAAAAAATTTTTTTTTTTTTTTTTTTTTTAAAGGGGGCCCCCTATTGGGTGGGGCCCCTGGGCTTGAGCCCAGTCAAGGCCAATGGTAAGTCCGGCCCTGGCTGCAGATATGTGACTTCTGGAGTCTGTTATAGTCTGCCTGAGAGGAGAATATTATAACGTCTGCTGCAGGCAGGAGGAAGCATTTGCTCAGTCTATTTTAGACATTGAGGGGAATTTACTAATACTTGAGCAGACATAATCTAGAGCAGCTGGGTATGGCAACCAAATCTAGATTTCATTTTCAAGACAATGGAACAAGCTGATGCTAGAAGCTGATTGGTTGCCATACACAGCTGCTCCAGTTTTCTTAAATCCCCCCTTTCAACTTTACACTGTAATATTTTGGCAGGTCAGAAAGTGAGAGGCAGCAGCAAGGGGCTGAGACATATACACATGAAGAGGACATACTGGTCTATCGTGTTTACTGCACGTCTTCTTTTTTCTCCATTCAAGTCAATGGGAATGCAAAAGCAGCTTTTGATGATGCACTTTAGAAAGAAGTATAGGTAAGGGGGTCAGGTCAACATCAGGTCAAATGCATCTGTGAAGGCACTCTGATGGAATTCAGACATGTCTTGAACTGATCCCAAAAGCCTGAAAATGTGCTGCATTTGTCCATTGACCCAACAGCCCTTAGGCTACTCGTCAAACATGATTATTTGTCATCTCTGGGCCAAAAAATCCATTAAATAACAAAAATGGTGCCAGCCTGCCAGGAAGAAAAGTAGATTCTTGTTTGGGCAAAGAGGCATTGCAATTGTATTGAGACATATAGGTAGATTCACAAAGAGTTAGGCCGGCTTATCAGTAGATAAGCCGGCCTAACTCTGAATCTACGCCGGCGTTTGTTTAAGTGTATTCTCAAACAGAGATACACTTAAACAAAGCTAAGATAGGCCGGCTTGCGCCGTTCTATCTTAGCTTGCAATGTTTCTGTTGTCCACTAGATGGCGCTTCCATTGCGGCCGGCGTAGATTATGTAAATGAGGAAATACGCCGATTCACGAACGTACGCCAGGCCTACACCGTCGCATTACGTCGTTTCCGTAAGGGATAGGCCGCCTAAAGTTATTACACCTATGAGGTGGAATAACAATGTTAAAGCGGGAGTTCACCCATGTATTACATTTTTTTTTCTCCCCTTAGATTCCTGCTCGTTCGGTCTAGGGGAATCGGCTATTTGTATTAAAATATGAGCAGTACTTACCCGTTTTCGAGCTGCATCTTCTTCCGTCGCTTCCGGGTATGGGTCTTCGGGAGCGGGCGTTCCTTCTTGATTGACAGTCTTCCGAGAGGCTTCCGACGGTCGCATCCATCGCGTCACTCGTAGCCGAAAGAAGCCGAACGTCGGTGCGGCTCTATACTGCGCCTGCGCACCGACGTTCGGCTTCTTTCGGAAAATCGTGACGCGATGGATGCGACCGTCGGAAGCCTCTCGGAAGACTGTCAATCAAGAAGGAACGCCCATTCCCGCAGCCCATACCCGGAAGCGACGGAGAGGATGCATCTCGTAAACGGGTAAGTACTGCACATATTTTAAAACAAATAGCCGATTCCCCTAGAGAAAACGAGCAGGAATATAAGGGGAAAAAGTGCCCTCTAAGGGTGAACCCCCGCTTTAAGTATGGCCGCCGTTCCCGTCGCGAGGTTCGAATTTTTATCGTCCGCGAATCGGGATTTACGTAGTTTACGTCGAAATCAATAGGCCCGTACGGCCTACTTAGCCACAATGCGCACTGGGAAATGTAGTCGCCCGGCGCATGCGCAGTGTCAAAAAACATTAAAAAACGTGAGGTCAAGCCTCATTTCCATACAACACGCCCCCCTCCAAGTCATTTGAATTAGGCGCGCTTACGCCCACTCGTTTTAGACTACGCTGCCGAAAATTAGCAGGTAAGTGGTTTGAGAATCACTACTAGCCTAACTAATTTACGGCGGTGTAGCCTAAAAAGACTAGGCTAGGCCGCCCCAAAGTTAGGCGCCCCTACGTGAATCTACCTAATAGTCTGTAAAGCCTCGTACAGCCTCGGAAAACTGCCAGGAGAGCATATGGCCGGGAATCCCAGCCGTGTGTATGCTCCCTAGCAGTGTTTCCGTCAGGAAAACAGCCGGGAATCCCGATGGGAAATAAGAGAACCTGCTTTCTATTTTCTTGTCAGGATTCCCGGCAGAGTGTTTCCTGCCGAGAAAACTGGTCGTCTGTATGCTTACCTGCAGGGTAGAAACACCATGCATGCTCGATAACACTTTTACGCATGTGCAGTAGCATACAACGATAGTGTGGGGTGTAGTAAGATTGGGGCGACGGAATCGAATGTGACGAGACACCGGCTCATCGTAGTTGATGACGTCACCGCGTTCTTACCATTCAAAAGAACGGTGGGTTTTTGTGTGGCCGTGTGTACACACACGGCTTTTCAGGGCAAGCCTGCCAGGAATCCCGTCGGGAAAATCGACGTTTTTTTTCCCAACGGGATTCCCAGTCGTGTGTAAAGGGTTTAACTGTTACTTCTCCCCACAATGTAGCATGCATTTATTATGGAAAAAAATGTAACACTAAATCTGATTTAATTCTATCCTGTACTTGGTAAATTGATGATTTTAATAGGTACCTGCTTCCCACTTCTGTTTTGGGCTCCGCGGTGGTCGGAAACAGTTCTCCTCCCTCCGTCCCCCCTGCAGTCTTCTGGGACACTGACAGGTCCCATAAGACTGTATCCACCATTCACAATGCACATTCACAAAGCTGTAACAGCCAAGTTCCCATGATGAAGATGCCCGGCCGAAGACAGCGGGTGAGACCGACTGGGTCGAGCACACCGCTGGATCGTGGAACAGGTGAGTGGTTGTTTTTGTAGCTGCTGACTTATGTTTTCCACAGGTGACTGGAGCTCTTCTTTAACTTAAAGTGTTACTAAACTCACAACAGTAAAATCAGTCTGTATATGCAGTAAAGAATGCTTGTTATACTCAATGTGGAACCTAAGGGGTTAATCCTCTGCATTATGTAAAAAGGATGTTTGATCCTGTCTTCTATGACCCTCCCCTTCTTTCACTGTCCCCAAATAACCTGCTGATAGTACAGAGCCTTGGAGGCACTCTGCACATGCTCAGTTTGGTGTGTATTGCTAGAGAGTTTTTTTTTTCTTGGGAGGGTGCATGTGATCAGCACAGGGCCAATCAGCACTGTCCAGACAGAAAGTCAGGGGTCATGCAACCTCATAGGACAATCAGGGGAGAATGACAACCCCTCCTATAAGCTTTAACCAGTGCTTGGCTGGATACTGATAGAAGTCACAAGACTGCTTTATACTGCTTGATGAGAAAAGGTATTTAGCAGTTAGTCCTGAGTTTAGTAACACTTTAACTTAAAAGAAAACAAAAACGTATTTTGTCTTTGTTGATTTAATAAGGGATTTCCCCTCACCTCTTGTCCTGCTGTACTCAACCTTTTTTACTTGACAGGAAGTAAAGGCATCTCTTCAACAGTCTCCAACTTAAAACCCTAAGGCCCCGTACACACGTCCGAGGAACTCGACGGGCAAAACACATCGTTTTGCTCGTCGAGTTCCTTGTGAAGCCGCCGAGGATCTCGGCGAGCCAAGTTTCCTCATTGACTAACGAGGAAATAGATAACATGTTCTCTATTTGGCCCAACGAGATCCTCGTCGGCTTCCTCGGCAAAAAGTGTACACACGACCGGGTTTCTCAGCAGAATACGGCTCCGATCGAGTTTCTGGCTGAATTTTCCCGAGAAACTCGGTCGTGTGTACGGGGCCTAACAGGCTTTTTGCTCTTCCCCCTTCCAATACAAAACCACAAAAGAAAATAGTTATAAATGAACTTAAAAAAATAAACTTCTTGCATTCCTGGCAAATATGGTGCTGCATTCCTGGCAAAGTGTGCTGCATTCCTGGCAAATGGTGCTGCATTCCTGCCAAATGGTGCTGCATTCCTGGCAAATATGGTGCTGCATTCCTGGCAAATATGGTGCTGCATTCCTGGCAAATATGGTGCTGCATTCCTGGCAAATGGTGCTGCATTCCTTGCAAATGGTGCTGCATTCCTGGAAATGGTGCTGCATTCCTGGCAAATCGTGCTGCATTCTTGGCAAATTGTGCTGCAGTCCTGCCAATGGTGAGTGCATTTCTGGCAATGGTGCTGCATTCCTGGCAATTGGGTGTGCAGTCCTGGCAATGGCGGGTGCATTCCTGGCAATGGTGGGTGCATTCCTGGCAATGGTGTGTGCATTCCTGCAATGGTGGGTGCATTCCTGGCAATGGTAAGTGCATTCCTGGCAATGGCGGGTGCATTCCTGGCAATGGTTAGGCTAGATTCATGGCAAGAATATTATTTTTTTCTGGCTATTAAAATGTATTAACACGCGATTGTATATAAATGTGCGTTTGTGCTCGTTTACGTGCTTTTGCAATTTTTTTTAACCCAAATGCTACTCTTCAGAATGCACAAGTTATGTTTTTTTTCTGTCTCTAATTGCTCTTGCTTCTAAACATTTCCTCCTAGGCTAACATAGAGGGGCTTTTACAGGCAGAGAAAAAAACTAAAATGCTTGCAAAACTGGCATTTTTGAGCTGCAGTGTGCATGAGGCCTGTATCTCATGTTAATAAGAATGAATTCCATATTTCTGTTCCAAGAAATGGCTGTGGCAAACCTCCATCTCTAAATAGAAATGTTTTAAGGTGTTTTGGTGATTTCCTAAGGGCCCTTTCACACGGACGTGTCCCTGTACAGGCTCCACTTTGCTCAGCAGGGATCGCTTTGTCGATCCCTGCTGAGCAGGCAGATGACAGGTCTGTCTCTGCACACTGTGCATGGACTGACCTGTCCCCCTATGGGGGATCTGATGAAGACAGACCGTAGAATCCGCCTTCATCCGATCCAATCTGCCAGATGGATGGAAAATAGGTTTTCATCTGTCACACTTTGGCGGATCGGTGCGGGGCGGGGGGGATGTCAACAGACATCCCACCCTAAACGGTCCGCCCGGGTGAAAGGGGCTTAAAAGGCAGCATCAGGAAAATTTCAATTTAGCAAAAATTATATGTCATTCCAATATGTAAATAAGTCAATGTGGCAAACTTTTTTTTTCTGGTTAACCACTTGACGTCTGGATGATTTTCTCCCCTTCATGACCAGGCCATTGTTTGCGAAACGGCATTGCATTACTTTTGGTTTAATCAAGTTTTATTAGCAAAATGTTTACAATATATGATCACAGTTTGACAAATCTGAATTATGACACATGACGTGTGATGTAAACTGAAAGGTAATCACTGCGTTCTGGGCCGGACTTACCATTGGGCTTGACTGGGCTCAAGCCCATGGGCCCCGCCCAGTAGGGGGGCCCCGCCCGTTTATGGTTAATTTTTTTCAATAATATGCCAGTCATTTAATTTTTCATTTAAAGTGTGTTGATTGGTCTAGCATTTTTACCTGTTCTAGGGACATTGATCATTTTTGTCCTCCGTCCAAGTAGAAAAACTGGCTTTCTTTTATTATTACCCTTGTGAAGCTATTTTTGCAATATTATGCCCGGTGTCTGTCTTTTTGCTGGATGTGGCATGTTACTTTGTCTCCAATTGCTGGATTTGCCCTTTGAATACATTGCACTTTGACTTGTGTCAGCATTTTTTTGTGCCCATGCGCAGTATACATCATGTCCTTTGGGACAACGCTATGTTTACTATTGATTGCAAGTAAATTGATGGCGGCTGGTGAAGTTTTAGGATGGGGGGGCGCAATACCCCGCCCTTCCACATTTGGTCCCTCCCACTTCTCATAAGCCACACCCCTTATAGAATCCACCGCTCCGTCCCCTGTATTCCACTTGCTTCCACTCAATGTCAGGAGTATACAGCTCAGCGTCACAGCACAGAGTATACAGCCCCAGCATCACAAACCATGGTATATAGCGCAGCCTTACAGATCGGTGCAAACAAACTAAAATATGACACTGTTAGTAATGAAGGACTCGAAATGGGCAGGAGATTACTAGAGACTGCGGACATACTGCACAAGATTATCAGAAACTGCGGACATACTGCAAAAGATTAACAGAGACTGCAGACATACTGCACAAGATTACCAGAGACTGCGGACATACTGCAAGAGATTATCAGAAACTGCAGACATACTGCAAAAGATTAACAGAGACTGCGGACATACTGCACAAGATTACCAGAGACTGCGGACATACTACACAAGATGGATTATAGTGGATTCTATAAGGGGTGTGGCTTATGCCTGTGTATCCTGGAGGTCTATGGACCTCAAGTCACATCAAAGTGGGACAAAAGTAATGCAGGGACTACTTCACACAGATATGAACAGTTCTCATTGGAAATCATCGGGTCCAACTTATCCTGCAACTTTCCAGTCCCAAGTCGCAGGACAATTTGCAAGCGGGGGGTGGTGTGGTGTTGACGGCCGATATTTTCCCTGCACATTATGTATAAAAAAAGTTTTTTTTTTTAATAATTGTGGGGGGGGGGGGGGGGTGGTCTGGTGGGGTAGTGTTACCGGCCGCTATTTGTGTTGTAATTAATTTTTACATAGAAAATAAGTGTTGTTAATAAGTGGGTAAATGAATTATAAAAAAAAGTCCATACAACATCATAGCAGGCAGGCATAGCTCAGCTTACCTGCTCCTCTCCTCGGTCGGGCGCACTGAGCTCAAGCAGTCCCGACGTCACTTCCTGTTTTGCTAGTGACGTCGGAACGAGCACAGAGACGAGTGGGTGCACACTGAAAGCGGGTGCACCCGCTCGGCGATATCAATACCTGTCCATCGCGCCGGAAGCAAGTGGCGCGATGGAGAACGCCACAATGCCATATTTTGGCTTCCAATGTAGCGCCGCGTCTGCAATCCCGTGATTGCACAGACTTGGCGCTACTCTTTCTGCACTGTACCCGGCGTCCGGCGCGCGGACACAGTGCACATATGAGGCCCTTTTTTGGATTTTTTTTTTTTTTAAAGGGACAGGTTTAAAAATTTTTTTTTTTTTTTTTTTTTTACTGACTGGGGGATGGGGGCGGCGCCCGGGCGCCCCTATGGACGGGCCGCCACTGAATTCCATACCTGACTTTTACCTATAGGTAAGCCTATATTAAGTCTTACCTATAGGTAGTGTAAATATCTCCTAAACGTGCGCCGTTTAGGAGATATTTACTATATTTTCAGGCAGTGACATCACTGGCACATGTGCTCTGAATGAACAGCCACCCGTGCCGTTCCTTCTAAACCCTGTGGCATGAACGGCGGCTCCCACACGCATGCCAGTCACAGAGCCGGAGCCGGCGAACCTGGAAGCAAGACAGGTGAAAATGGAAGCTGCTGCAGTGCTGACATTGGAGAGCTGGAACAGCTTTGTTTTAAGGTAAGTTTCACATATTGTGCTAGTATACGAGGCATTATGACTTTGCCTTGCAGGGAGAAAAAAATGCGCTGTCACACTTTGAATGACAATTGTGCAGTCATGTAACGCTGTACCCAAATGAATGATCACCTCTGCGGTTTTTATTTCTTGCGCTATAAACAAAAGAAGAGGGACAAGTTTGAAAAAAAAAACACAATATTTTTTACTTTTTGCTATAATAAATATCAATTTTAAAAAAAAAAAAATGTTTCCTCAGTTTTGGCCGATATGTATTCTTCTACATATTTTTGGTAAAAAAAATCGCAATAAGCCTATATTGATTGGTTTGCGCAAAAGTTATAGTGGCTACAAAACAAGGGATAGATTTATAGCATTTTTTTTAATATATTTTTTACTAGTAATGGCGGCGATCAGCGATTTTTATTGTGACTGCGATATTGCGGAGGACACATCGGACACCTTTGACACATTTTTGGGACCATTCACAGTTATACAGCGATCCCTGCTATAAAAATGCATTGATTACTGTATAAATATGACTGGCCAAGGGAAGGGGTTAACACTAGGGGGCGATCAAGGGGTTAATGTGTTCCCTAGGGAGTGATTCTTACTGTGGGGGGA
Source organism: Rana temporaria (assembly GCF_905171775.1). Taxonomy (NCBI): domain Eukaryota; kingdom Metazoa; phylum Chordata; class Amphibia; order Anura; family Ranidae; genus Rana; species Rana temporaria. The sequence goes on from NC_053492.1 coordinate 317,009,234, forward strand.
GAAGACTGACTGGGGGTGGTGACCGATCTGTGTCCCTATGTACAAGGGACACACCATCGGTCTCCTCTCCCTGACAGGACGTGGATCTGTGTGTTTATACGCACAGATCCACGGTCCTGCTCAGTTACTGGGCAATCGCAGGTGCCCGGCGGCAATCTTTTTCCGGTCCTGCAATCCCACCGCCCACACTCATACCTCCCAACTTTTTGAGATGGGAATGAGAAACACCTATGAGCAAAAGTATGAAGGCATAGGACACACCCCCGTCACACCCCCTGTTAGGCCCCCTTAACCTCCTTGGCGGTATGATTATGTCAGATTTTTGATGCTGAAAGCGGTACAATTGTTTTGCATGGAAATTTGGCGTTTTATATTTTAGGCCTGCAATTCTTAGGAATAACACACTTAAATCTGTCCAAACAAGAGTCTAGTAGACATCCCGGGTATGATAAAGTTTGAAACACAATATCATAAATTATAATATAATAAATAACTATAAATAATTATAACAAAAAAATTATATAATAATAATAATAAAAATTATTCAATAATGTAATCAAATCAAAAACACTCAAATTTGCTCAGTTGCAGAATTGTCGCTGACATTACTTTCAGTGTTAGAGAAGCCCGTAGCAAATATGAAGTATTAAGTGCAGGGCTGGCATGACTTGGTAGCTAGTACAGCACTATGGGGTTAAAAAATTATGGGGTGGCCAGAGTTAATGTTTTCCCCAAGGTAAGAGGGGCTTAGGGGAGGTCTCCAGATCAGTTGCCTACAAGCGTGGTAGAGAAAGCTTGTTCAGGTTATTAACAAAGTGACGACTTCTTCTGCGCCAGTGGTGCACTTGTTGCATCACCTGGTGTTGCGTTGTTTGCAATTGAATATTTTTCTGTACGCAGTACACATTCCAGGGACTACTAACACTGTGGCTGATGCTTTGTCTCGGTTTCAGTGGGACAGGTTTCGGGAGTTGGCACCGGGAGCGGAGCAACACGGGGATTCCTTGTCCCCAGCATCTTTGCCACCTGGCGTTGGAGACATCGCAGGTCTAATACGTAATTCTGTGAGCAGTGGCACATGGACTGCATATGAGAAGGTCTGGCAAGAGTGGGGCGAGTTGCTAAAAAGAGTGGGTCAGGTGTCTGAGAACAGGGTTGTATCTGTACTGTTATTTTATTGGTTTGTGTTTTGAGCGGGGGGTGTCAGCTTCAGCAATGGATCGGAAGATGGCTGGTTTAGCGTTTTTGGTTCAAATTGACAGGGGGTGGGGATCCCACAAAATCCTTTGTAGTGCGACAGGCTTTAAAGGGTCAGAGGAAGGGTAGGAAAGCCCGGGACAGTAGGTGACTGGTCACATTCCCCATGTTGCACCAGTTGCTGATTCAGGTGAGTAGGGTGTGTTTCTCCAGTCATGAAGCCCGCCTGTTTAGGGCGGCGTTCACGCTGGCTTTTTATGGGACCTTTAGGTTGGGCGAATTGCTCAGCCCCTCTAAGAGGGCAGGGGAGGTATTCTTGCGCGTGACGTTCATTGTGAGGATACTGCGGTGGCGATATTTCTGCGACGGTTTAAGACGGACCAGTTGGGAAAGGGTAAGTATGTTCATGTATACAAGGTCCCTTTGGCTTTGGTTTGTCCAGTAGCGGCGGTTCGGGGGTTGGATGGGTTGTCCTTATCGTGTTCCAGTTTCGTTCAGTGTTTCGGCGGTGTTTGGTAGCGGAGGGGTATGACCCTTCAGACTATTCATCACACTCCTTCCGCATTGTGGCTGCCACTAAGGCAGCCAGATGGGGCTTGGACAAGTCTGTCATTAAGCGGATAGGGCGTTGCGAATCTTAAAGCTTTAGGTTGTATGTTCGCCCTCATTTGGTGTAGGTTGCTTAAGGCAATGGTTATCAGTAAGGTTGTAAGTAAGCTGTTGTGGGGTTGTTCGTGGTTTCCATGTACTGCAATTTTTCCTTCAGGACATCCAGTGGGCCTTGTGTGGATCATGGGACATTCCTATGTCTTTTGGGGGGCAAAACGGCGGATGTTCGGCCTAATGGCTGCCATTTTGAAGTTCCCAGGGAGTTGGCGATTGTCCGCTGGATCGGAGTTCCGGGCATGTTGTGGAGCAAGGTGTTGCCTGAAGTTCACAAGTATGCCCGTCTGGATCGTGCCTCAGATGTCTTGGTACTGCATGTCGGGGTAATGATTTGTGTATAAGGTCCATACGGCACTTAGTCAGGGACATCAAGTTCGATGTGCTTCGTATTCTTACTGACTTTCCCCAAACCCTGGTAGTGTGGTCGCACCTCTTGGCGATGGGCTCAGTCTGTGGAAAAAGTTAATAGGGCTTGCATCAAGGTTAATAAGGAGGTGGGCAATTTTGTTGTAAGGAATGGAGGGTTGGTGGTCCGCCATAGAGATTTGGAGGTTGATACTGTTTGGTATCTTAGGGGGGATGGAGTTCATCTCAACGTCGTGGGCATCGACTTTTGGTGCTTGGCGCTACAGGATGGCATCCAAAGAGCCCTGCGTTGTGTGGGTCATCCACAGGGGTAAGGTTTCACACCTGTGGGTGGTGGCTGTTGGGGATCTTTGGAGGGAGTACACATTTTGACCAATTTGGCATAAGTGGGGGACCCATCAAGGTATGGGATCCTCGGTTGATGCCAGTTAACCGTGGTTTAGCTGGCATCGGTTGATGGGTATCAGTGTGGGGAAGGTTCAGAGTGCTATGGTCCTTGAGTTGGCGCACTGCAACTGGGATCTTAGATGGTCACGCTGATACAAAGGAAATTTTGGTCAATGCCTTCAAGTATCCTTAACAGGGGACAATGGTATCTTTGAAGGATTGTTGAGTGTAAATAAAGAATTTTCGTTAATATGTTTGGTTAATTTGTTAATAAAATGGCTGATGCGGCTAATTTTACTCCAAAAGGGATGTTGCCTGTTTATTTCTAGGTTAAGGTAGAGTTTGGTAAGATGGCAATAGGCAGTTTATCTGGCTTACTCATGGTGCCGAATTTCCCCACAAATCACTATCGCTCAATTCTGCAAGTGATTCTAATTTATTATTGCTGTTTTCTAGCTGGTCTAAAACCACTTTTGACATAAAGGAACACTTTTTGGTTGCTATGGACAATCTCCAGTTTCCAGGCAGAAAAAACTGTTAGGTAGATTCAGGTACATCGGTGCAAACTTGCTGCGGCGTAGCTTAGCCTGTTTAGGCTACGCCGCCGTAAGTTAGCTAGGCAAATACATGATTCTCAATGTACTTGCCTGCTAATATACGGCGGCGTAGCCTAAAGCGGGCGGGTGTAAGGGCGCCAAATTCAAATGTGTGGAAGGGGGGCGTGTTTAATGTTAATCAGGCTTGACCTTACGTTTTTGAAGTCTTTTCGTTACTGCGCATGCGCCGGGCGCCTACATTTCCCAGTGTGCATTGCGGCTAAGTATGCCACACGGGCCTATTGATTTCAACGTGGACGTAAACTACGTAAAACGCTTTTCGCGGACTACTTACGCAAACGACGTAAAAATGTTGAATCTCGCGGCGGGAACGGCGGCCATACTTTAACATTGCTATTCCACCTAATAGATGGAATAACTTTAGGCCTGATAATGCCTTACGGAAACGGCGTAAATCTACTGCGGCGGCCGGGCGTACGTTCGTGAATCGGCGTATCAACTCATTTACATATTCTACGCCGACCGCAATGGAAGTGCCACCTAGCGGCCATCCGAAATATTGCAATCTAAGATAGGACGGCGCAAGCCGTCCTATCTTAGATATGTTTAAGCGTATCTCTGTTTGAGCATACGCTTAAACATAGGTCGGCGTAGATTCTGAGTTAGGTCGGCTTATCTACTGATAAGCTGGCCTAACTCTTTCTGAATCTACCTATGTATTTATAATATAAACGTGCATGCAGGTCACTGGACAGACCACTAGGGACAAAGGGGATGTGTAATTATTTTATACAGTACTGTAATCTGTAAGATTTAGGCTTCATTTCCATGGACGTTTTTACAGCCACTTTTCTGAGCGTTTTTTGCAGCTTAAAAACAGCTCTCCATGTTAGTCTATGGCCTCAGGCCCACCATGACGTTTTTGAGCTGTAGATGGCTGAGCCGTTTTTAAGCTGCAAAAAAAAAAACAGGACCAGTGCGTTCTAAAGCTCCAGAGTAGAGCTGTAAAAACGCCAGATGTTAAACGCTCAAAAACGCTCAAAAACGCACAAAAACGCTCAAAAACTCTACCACTGCGTTTTTGAGCTCCAGCTCAAAAAAATTTAATAAAAATGTTTGAAGCCTAAGGCTTCATTTCCATGGACGTTTTTACAGCCACTTTCTTTAGCCTTTTTTACAGCTTAAAAACGCCTGTCCATGTTATTTATTTTATTTATTTATTTTTATTTTTTTGAGCTGGAGCTCAAAAATGCAGCGGTAGCGTTTTTTGAGCGTTTTTGCGCGTTTTTGAGCGTTTTTTAACGTCTGACGTTTTTACAGCTCTACTCTGGAGCTTCAGAACGCACTGGTCCTGTTTTTTTTTTTTCAGCTTTAAAACGGCTCAGCCATCTACAGCTCAAAAACGTCATGGTGGGCATGAGGCCATCGACTAACATGGAGAGCTGTTTTTAAGCTGCAAAAAACGCTCAGAAAAGTGGCTGTAAAAACGTCCGTGGAAATAAAGCCTAAAGTATACTGTATGTGTACTGTGTTTTTACTTTTTTGAATCTGACGCCGATCTCTGCCCCCGTGCGTCGTAACGTCGCAGGGAATGGAGCTCGGCGTCACTCGGGCACTGTGCGAATCGAGCGAGGAGCCAGCTTGATAACACAGCGGGGAGACATCACAGGATCAAGGGGACAAGGTAAGTAACCATGCCTGGATACTGGCTCGGGGTTACTGCTATAAGAACTGAAATTTCACCCCGAGCCAGACTCGGGAATACCGCCAGGGAGGTTAAAGGAGAATTGTACAAAAAACAAGATTGGTTAAACCCACAAGTGTTTTTTTACCACTACTATTCCTTTTTATTGGCTTTTGGAATTTACAAATGCAGCAATTTAGAAATCGAATGAATGGCACTGGAAAACACTTTTTGATGGATAAAAAGTGCATTTAATATACAACATATAGATAGATCAGACCAAAATGAGGGACAAATGAGGAGGAATGAGGGACAGAGGGAGATTGCTCTAAATCAGGGACAGTCCCTCGAAATCAGGGACAGTTGGGAGCTATGCACACTTAGGCTTTCACACTGGGGAGGCTTGAGAGGTGCTTTTCAGATGCTTTACATGCGCTATTTTTAGTGCTAAAACCCCTGAAAAGCTCCTTCAGTGTGAAAGGGTCTAACAGAAGAACGAAACAAATGAAATTTTAGCTTAATGTGTTCTGTATTTTGTATAAATAATACTATTTCAAAAAGGTTTATCACATTTTCTACTATTTGTCTAAAATATTATATTTTATCAGAAATGTACTGTGTAGGATACGTTGTGTGGAAAATAGGCTTGTCATACTTTAGTTTATTGAATCAGTTCTGATTGTTCTTCTACTTCAGGTCAGTTTTCTTGTCATCTGAGCAATTTTTCCCCAAGGTCAAGATTGATACTGCAATATTGCTTCCTGATTCTATTTTTAAGATTGCAAGCAAAGAACAAATTGCTGCAAAAGCTCAAGAAAACGAAATGCAACTTAAAGTTTACATAAATTAATGTCAATATATACTGTAGTATATATAATGTTAAGTATTTGTGCAACAAATTGTATTGAAAAATTCACTAATTATATCTTGCAACTACACAAGTTAATAGGCCAGTAGAGAAATGTTGTTTTAATATTATTGCTATACATTTTTAGAAACGGATATTCACATTTTTGCCCAAAAAAAAGATATGCTCATGTGTGTTAGGCTCCACTCACACCTGAGCATATAGATTTACTGGTGTTTTTAAAGGGGTTGTAAATCCTATGCATTAAGGTGAAAAAGCATCTGACAGCTACGGCCTTCCCCCAGCCTCCCGTGTTACTTACCTGAGCCCGTTCACCTGCTGCGTTCGCCCCCAATGTCCTCTTCGCCGCTCAGTCTGACCGTTGATTGGCTAGAGTGGATGGATTGATAGCAGCCATTGGCTCGCGCTGCTGTCAATCACATCCAATACAGAACCTCAAAGACCATTCCGGGAGCCATATATAGTAAAGTTCAAATGCCAGGAAGTGCAATATGGATGATATTGCTGTAAAACCCTGCATTAGTTTGACATGTCCACGAACCATAAATGGTCAGGGTTCACCTCCAAACTATGAAAGACCCAAACTTGAATCCTTAATCCATTTTTTACAGCAATATCATCCATATTGCACTTCCTGGCATTTGAACTTTACTATATATGGCTCCCGGAATGGTCTTTGAGGTTCTGTCTGTGCTGATTTAACCATATCCCTCCGTGGATGATTATATAAGGATTTGAGCTGCATATTTGATTCCATCCCATGTTGTGGCCATACTGCCTGGATATCCTGCTGTGGATTGCACAATAACGCTGTTATTTATCTATTATCTGGTAAGCCTCTTTCCATGTGGTGGTGGCTCACTATAATCATCGGTGCACTGGGTGTTGTCTGTTCCAGGAACATCAATATATTTTTTGGACTTTTATTTCACATCATTATTTGTGTTATTCACAAGGACTTGAGTGTCAGTAATTAGACTGGCGCGATTTTTTATTTTTTCTTATTTGAGCAGAAAACACTCGTAAAATGCTAGCTTCTATTGAAGTCTATGGGGCCAAAAACACTTGAAATCTGCCAAAAAGAAGCTTGTGTACTTTTGTGAGCTTCAGGTGTTTTGCTTCAGGCCACAGAACTCTCATATGTGAACAGGGCCCATTTAATCAATGGGATTTGGCTTGTTGAGCATTTTGGAGTTACAAGCTTCAAGCAGAAAATCACTCAGGTGTAAACGGGCCTTATGGACATACTATTATGCATAGCTCCCAACTGTCCCTGATTTCGAGGGACTGTCCCTGATTTCGAGGGACTGTCCCTGATTTGGGGCAGTGTCCCTCTGTCCCTCTTTCCTCCTCATTTGTCCCTCATTTTGGTCTGATCTATATAGTTGTATATAAAAATGCACTTTTTATCTTTCAAAAAGTGTTTCCCAGTGCTAAACCTTTCATCCATATTTTAAATTGCTGCATTTGTCAATTTTAAAAGCCAATATAAAGGAAGGAATAGTAGTGGTAAAAAAAAGCACCTGTGGATTTAACCACCTCAATACCGGGCCTATTTTAGCACTTCTCTCCTTCATGTAAAAAATCATAATTTTTTTGCCAGAAAATTACTCAGAACCCCCAAACATTATATATATTTTTTAGCAGACACCATAGGGAATAAGTGGGGGGTAAAATTTCGCACCAATATATAAATTAATAAGTAATAAAAAAGCTGCAATCCAAAAAAATTCTGAGGGGTACCCACAGTATTGGGAATGTGTGAAGGAAAAAAGATGCGCTAATTAGATAAATAAATAAATAAATAAATGTGAGAAGGATTATGAAAATCAGCGAATCAACCTCAAACACCTAAATACATTAAATAATAAATAAATGAATAATAGTGGGATAGAGGTGAATATTATACAATAATATATAAAATAATAAATAAGTGTCCAATAAATGTATAGGACTCCTAGTCAAGGAGATCAAACAAAATATTGTGCATAAACAATCCAAATGATAGTGAAAAGGATTTTGCAGGATAAGTCCATAAATCTGTGTAGACTTCCTCCTCCACCAAGGAATAGAAATAAATCACCGCAAACAAGTGCTCATGGATGGCACATTACCACAAAATATTGATCTCCTTAATCAAAAGGAGATCGAAATAAGCATGGGTTCATATATCATCAGATTCCTTAAAGGTCGATATCAGCAGATCCAGCATCCAGCCTCACAAAAAATAAGCCAAAAAGAGATCGCCATAGTATAATAACGTTTAATAAAATCAAAGTTAAAAGACAGGCAACGCCAAATGGCCCCTTACTTGCGAGGTGCCTTAACCCGGCACTGAGGCTGGTCTGCGTTGGATGATTTGGGGGAGAGGTCCAAGCTGCAGGAAGGATACAACGGCGTGCGTTCCACCTGTGTGTATGCGAGGACCAGCAGAGCCGAAACCGGAAGTCCGTCTGTAGGAGATAGCGTGACCAATGCGCCTCGACGTACGTTTCGAGATTGACTCGTCGTCAGGAAGCGTCATTGGTCACGCGTATGGGCCATTAATATAGGCCGTCCAATCAGATTAAAGTGGGAGGGACAAAAAGATAATGACAGCCTCAGTCCCGCGCCAAGCAACAGATGCATACAGCAATGCATTGGCCAATCAAATCCTATATGTACAAAGAGATATAGACTAATACAATTGTATCACAACAATCCTAGGCTACTAGACAATATTATAGAAAGAATAAATAATGCCTATAATCGGATAATATTATACATAAAAAATATACATAAAAATCATATTTAATTATATTAAATTATAAAATCACATAGAATAAACTTAGATGGTAAAATGTGATAAAACCAAATAATAACAATTTAAATTGGTCTATTCATTGGTTATAAAACAATTTAGATCAAGATCAATGTTTAAACCCAGAGGTCGCATGGTTCGCAGCCGATGCAACCATTTAGTTTCGTTCTGGGACACTGTCTTTTTGAGATCTGTACCTCTCCAATTGCTAATTACCCTGTCAATACCATAAAATGTTAAAAGTCGTGGGTCTCTATTGTGACACTCATCAAAATGTCTAGATACGCTGTGGTTGGGGAATCCCTTAAGAATGTTCGCTACATGCTCATTGATAGGCACCTTAAGTTCTCTAGTGGTTCTACCCACATATTGTAACTTGCAAGGGCATTCCAGAACGTAAGTCACGTATCTGGAATGGCAAGTTATTAACGGTTCAATGGTAAATTGTTCATGTGTGACATTAGATTCAAAACCAAGGCGTTTTTTCCCCACTCTATTAGTACTCTTGCATGATCTGCACCTAGTACAATAATAAAATCCTGGGCTATCAAGAAAAGTCAAAGGTTTGTCAGGTGGGTCAGGGACATTTTTTGCAATTTTATTGCGTAAACCAGGAGCTCTCCTGTAAATAAAAGATGGCTTAGATGGTAAAATTTTGGCCAGATCTGTGTCCTGTAACAAGATAGGCCAAAACTTTTTGACAATCTTCTCTACCCCTTTATATTGTCTATGGAATCCAGAGAGAAAAGGAACTGTGTCTGCCCGTTGGGGCCTCTCTCTGGACTCCAATAAAGATTGTCTATCCATCCCAAGCACCTCCTTTTTGGTATTTAGTAGGGATGTTGTAGAATAACCCTTTTCTTCAAACCTCGTGATCAAAAGATCAGCCTGTTCTTCAAAATCTGTAGTTGAACTACAGTTTCGCCGGATACGCATAAGTTGTCCTTTTGGGACAGCTCCCAACCACTTGGGGTGGTGGAAACTTTTAATAGGTACGAAGCCATTGCGGTCCGTAGGTTTAAAGAAAGTTTTGGTAACAATTCGATTATTTTGTTTCATTAAAGTAAGATCAAGATAATTGATACAGGTAAGGCTGGATTCTGCAGTGAAATGTAGGCCATAAATATTGTTATTCATCCTAGACAGGAAATTCTCCAAAGAGACCTGGGACCCCTCCCACAACATTATAATATCGTCAATATAACGTTTATAATAAGTTAAGGGCTTAAAGTTTTCCTTATATATGGTCTCCATCTCCCATTTATTAAGCAAGATATTTGCTACACTAGGGGCATAGCGAGCCCCCATCGCCACCCCCTTTGTTTGTTTATAATAATTTCCTTGTACCCAAAAATAATTATTACCCATTGCTTGTCTAAGCGCCTCCACCAAAAAATGAATTTGCGATAATGGTAATGTAGATTTCTCTGTCAGACTCTCAGTGACTGCCAATAAGGCGTCGTTTTGTCTAATGTTGGTATATAATGACTCTATATCAACAGTAACAAGCCATGTATCTTTGGTGGTAGGAACAGGGGCTATAGATTTAATTAACTCTCTGCTATCCTTTAAGTAAGATTTGCCCTGAATCACCAAGGGCTGAAGATAGGTATCGAGGTATTCCCCTACGCGAGAGTATAACGAGCCGATACCGCTTATAATGGGTCGACCCGGAGGGTCAATTCTGCTTTTGTGTATTTTTGGGAGAATATATAAGACCGGGGTACGTGGTACTTGAGGGATCAAATACAGTGCCTCCTTCTTGGTTAATATCGAGCGCAAAGCTCCATCATCAACCCAAGAGGTAAGTTCTTTTTTAAGTTTGTTAAGTGGACCACCAGATAATGGATGGTATGTCTCCACATCAGCCAGTAATCTATGAATTTCACCATAGTATTTATCTTTATTTAATAGCACCACCCCCCCCCCCCCCTTATCCGCAGGGCGGACTACTATGTTTTTATTGGCTTCTAGCTGTTTAATACCCTCTTTAATAAGGCCATCAGTGTTATAATTGCCTTTGACCTCCATATCCTTAATTTCCTCCTGTACCATATTCTTGAAAACTTCAACATGGTGATGAGTCCCTTTCTTGGGATTAAAAGTGGAATTGTTTTTTAGACTAGTATGTTGATATTCAGTAATCTCTACTTGGGGAATATAATTGTTTTGTTGGAAAAAATGTTTCTTGATGTTGAGTTTCCTTACGTACTTCTCAACATCAATGAAAATATCAAATTTATTAATATTTTTAGACGGTGCAAATTTCATACCCTGCGATAGAACTGTTAATTCAGCTTTTGAAAGCTCAATTCCTGCTAAATTGTATATACCATCTGTTAATTGTCCCTGGGCCTTTTTCTTTCTGGTTCCCCCCCTGGAGCCTCTTTTCCTGATTTTTCTACTGGGGCCTGTGTAGTGGGAGGGATCTTGTAGGGTTCCTTCCATCCTCTCCATTCCCCCCCCGGTGGTTGATTTTGATATTGATTATTTGGTCTTCCTCTATAATTTCCCCGGAATTGGCCTCTAGGGGGCCTAGGGGCATATTGGGAAGGACCTGGATGATAATAAGAGTAATTATAGTCCATAGAGTGATTATCCAAAGGGGCGAATCTATTGTATGTAGGTACGCCATAAGGGGCTCCATAATATTCATTATGGGATGGATAGTTGCCCTCTTGGGAGGGAGGGGGAGGCACCCCCCTACTTCCCAAATACCCTTTATTTTGGGATGGAGTTCTTACTTTTTTAGGGGTAGATACTTTAAGATTGGCCTTCTTGGTTACATGACTGACCACTTTAGGCACTTCAGGTTCTCTCTCCACCAAAGATTCATTTGTGACACCAGGTTCAAATTGAAGTTGCCATTTGTAGACCTTAAGATCTTTGTAATCCTTAATGTCCCTCTGGTATTTCTTCAATTTCTTTTGTTTTATGTCACCGTCATATTTAGATAACTGAGCGTGGAGCTTTTGGGCTCTATCCAAATAATCTTTAGTACCCATATGGGGTTTCATTTGTTCTTTGAGATCTGCTATACTTGATTCGACTAAGAGATTTTTTGCTTTACGCCTTCTGATCATAAGCTGCATTAGCTTCTGTTCACAAGCATTGAAAAATTGGAACCACTCGTCCAACAGAGTGGGGTCCTCAATACCATCATTGGGGTGTACATCCCACCTCAACCGCCTTGGTTTTGAATCTAATGTCACACATGAACAATTTACCATTGAACCGTTAATAACTTGCCATTCCAGATACGTGACTTACGTTCTGGAATGCCCTTGCAAGTTACAATATGTGGGTAGAACCACTAGAGAACTTAAGGTGCGTATCAATGAGCATGTAGCGAACATTCTTAAGGGATTCCCCAACCACAGCGTATCTAGACATTTTGATGAGTGTCACAATAGAGACCCACGACTTTTAACATTTTATGGTATTGACAGGGTAATTAGCCATTGGAGAGGTACAGATCTCAAAAAGACAGTGTCCCAGAACGAAACTAAATGGTTGCATCAGCTGCGAACCATGCGACCTCTGGGTTTAAACATTGATCTTGATCTAAATTGTTTTATAACCAATGAATAGACCAATTTAAATTTTTATTATTTGGTTTTATCACATTTTACCATCTAAGTTTATTCTATGTGATTTTATAATTTAATATAATTAAATATGATTTTTATGTATATTTTTTATGTATAATATTATCCGACATAATTCCGATTATAGGCATTATTTATTCTTTCTATAATATTGTCTAGTAGCCTAGGATTGTTGTGATACAATTGTATTAGTCTATATCTCTTTGTACATATAGGATTTGATTGGCCAATGCATTGCTGTATGCATCTGTTGCTTGGCGCGGGACTGAGGCTGTCATTATCTTTTTGTCCCTCCCACTTTAATCTGATTGGACGGCCTATATTAATGGCCCATACGCGTGACCAATGACGCTTCCTGACGACGAGTCAATCTCGAAACGTACGTCGAGGCGCATTGGTCACGCTATCTCCTAAGGACGGACTTCCGGTTCCGGCTCTGCTGGTCCTCGCATACACACAGGTGGAACGCACGCCGTTGTATCCTTCCTGCAGCGTGGACCTCTCCCCCAAATCATCCAACGCAGACCAGCCTCAGTGCCGGGTTAAGGCACCTCGCAAGTAAGGGGCCATTTGGCGTTGCCTGTCTTTTAACTTTGATTTTATTAAACGTTATTATACTATGGCGATCTCTTTTTGGCTTATTTTTTGTGAGGCTGGATGCTGGATCTGCTGATATCGACCTTTAAGGAATCTGATGATATATGAACCCATGCTTATTTCGATCTCCTTTTGATTAAGGAGATCAATATTTTGTGGTAAGGTGCCATCCATGAGCACTTGTTTGCGGTGATTTATTTCTATTCCTTGGTGGAGGAGGAAGTCTACACAGATTTATGGACTTATCCTGCAAAATCCTTTTCACTATCATTTGGATTGTTTATGCACAATATTTTGTTTGATCTCCTTGACTAGGAGTCCTATACATTTATTGGACACTTATTTATTATTTTATATATTATTGTATAATATTCACCTCTATCCCACTATTATTCATTTATTTATTATTTAATGTATTTAGGTGTTTGAGGTTGATTCACTGATTTTCATAATCCTTCTCACATTTATTTATTTATTTATTTATCTAATTAGCGCATCTTTTTTCCTTCACCATAGGGAATAAAGTGGCAGTCATTGCAACTTTTTATTTCGCACTGTATTTGTGCAATAATTTTTGGGAAAAAAAATGGTTTCATGAATTAAAAAATAACAAACAGTAAAGTTAGCCCAATTTTTTTGTATAATGTGAAAGATTATGTTATGCCAAGTAAATAGATACCTAACTTGTCACGCTTTAAAATTGTGCACACTCAAGGAATGGCGCAAAAAACTTTGGTACTTAAAAATCTCCATAGGCGACGCTTTCATTTTTTTTACAGTTTACCAGTTTAGAGTTACAGAGGAGGTCTAGTGCTGAAATTGTTGCACACAATCTAACGCACACAGCGATGTTTAAACAACATTTACATATGTGGGCGGGACTTACGTATGCGTTCGCTTCTGAGTGCTAGCTACCGGGGACAGGGGCGTTTTAAATATTTTTTTGTTTTGTTTAATATTATTTTTTATTTTACTTCATTTTTTTATTTTGACATTTACATTTTTTTTACATTTTTTTACGGCATGCAGTGTTGAGGTGGTTAATTACCCATTTTTTTTTTGGTTATGTCTGCTTTAAGGGGCATGGCAGAGGGCGTGTCATATGCCTACATATGTTTGCTAGTAAGTGTCCCTCATTCCCATCTAAAAATGTTGGGAGGTATGTATATGTAAATGTATTTCTGTTGTGTATTGGAGATGCAGTCGTTTAGCTACTAAGCATTCAGAAAATAAAACAGTAATTATTCTTCTCTGACTAAAGTTGCCTGTCCACCAGAAGTTAGAAAAATGTTAAAACCGAAGGGTGGGTTCACTTACAGGAGCTTCCTTTTTGTTTGTTTGTTTCAAGAAGAAAGTTGGATAACTATGTAAGTTAAAACTTTAGACACGTTATATTTTATTTATAAAATGCTGTATGTGTATGCAATGTATAGATACTATTTAGATGCATGCACAATATGAGGAAGAAATTTCTCTATAAGAAATACCTGAAAATCTTTCTGTAAGATATATTTTAAAAGAAAACATCTCTATCCACTGGGTGGCAATATATCCCCTATTTGCTTTTATCCACTGGTCTGTTTAACCAGTAATAGAATAGTCTGCTATAGTCTATGCTCTATATTATACTCTAGCTTTTTTGTTATGCCATACACTGAAAGTTAACGTAACATAGTTTTGACTATGACTTGTATGCACGAAAATTATGTTTCTACTGTTCAAAACAATGTTGCTTTGTTAGAGTAAAACATTTTAGTAATTCTAGAAAACGCTAAATATTGAAAGAAACTTAAAAGTGTCTCTAAAGTCTGCTGTCAGTTAAATCTTTTGAGGAGGGAGTGGGGGGCATGGCCAAGCTGCAATATGTATGTCTATTGATGCACACAGCCTGGCTCAGGAGTGTTGCCATGCAGGTGCCCCCTCAGTGCATGGCTTGCTGAGGGGGCACTTGTAGGAAGAAGGACGAGAGTAGACATGTGCACAACAAAAAAATTTGTTTTGTTTCGTCTTATTTCCGTACATTAGTAAAGATTCGTAATTTCGTAAGATGCAAGTTTTCATATTCGGATTCATATTCGGATTTGTTCGTATTTTCGTAACAGTTTTATTTTCGTTGATACTGAATGATTCGTAATTCTGTCTAATTTATTTTCTTTGATTCAAAATTCGTAATTTTGTTAGATAATAATTTTCGTTTATTTGGTACACTACTCGTAATTTAGTAATTATTACTTTTGTGAGATTGCCTTTTCCGTTGATTCGTAACATTGTTTTGTTTTCGTTGACTCGTGTCTACTACTGTGCTTCGAATGCATTCGTACTTTCGTAAATACATTGCGGTCATTCGCAATCTCATATTTTAGTTTAATTTTCAACACGCGGCTATAGCCTCCTACCGTGCTTCGAATGCATTCGTACTTTTGTAAATACATCGCGGTCATTCGTAATGTATTTTAGTTTAATTTTCAACACGCTATAGCCTCCACCCCTGTACGCCATTTTGTGTAATCGGCGCCCGGCACGGTAATGCGTTTCACGCTGGAACGCAGCGCGTCGACCGCATGATGACGTCAGCAACTGGGCCCCACGTGCGTTCCAGTCTGGAATGCGGAAGTGCCAAATGCAATCACCCTTGGATTCGGCACACATGCCGCTCAACTCTAAACAGAACGGTGTGTATTGCAGACGGCCTTCTATTATTGTCAGCCGTAGCTCGGCCACGCTACAAAGACCGGTGCCATCGCTCCATCAACCCAGGCTGGAACTCTATGACTATCTAGCCACTACCTTAACCACATCCAGGCTGCCTTTGCTGGGTACACCCTTAGGATATCTTCCACCCTGAGTCCCTACACTGCGGAATCCCATTGCTACTAAACTACAACAAGACTCATCCTCTGCAAATGGATAAGTAGCCATTGTTTCACTTGTAGTGCATACGAATCATCTGCTACATAAATTGCAGCTAATCAGCTGCTGTAATCAACTCTGGCTTACTAAGTACTAATATACTACTTGAGATTGTCTGTTGTGTTCTTGGCTGCTTACTGTGGAGTATCTCAAAGGGACATACAACTCTCAAATTACCTGAGCTATATTTGCCTCTCTTACGCAACTATCCGTTGCTTACGTCTCCCTTAACCACTTCCCGACCTCCTCATGTACATTTACGTCGGCAGAATGGCACGGACAGGCACAATCACGTACCTGTACGTCCTCTGCTAGACGTGGGTGGGGGGTCCGATCGGGACCCCCCCCCCGGTACATGCGGAGGTCGGGTCCCCGGAGCTGAAGAACGGGGAGAGCCGTGTGTAAGCACGGCTTCCCCGTGCTTCACTGTGGCGGCGCATCGATCGGGTGATCCCCTTTTTAGGGGAGACTAGATTGATGACATCATTCCTACAGCCACACCCCCCTACACTAGTAAACACATACACAGTGATCCCTAAATGTTACAGCGCCCCCTGTGTTTAACTCCCAAACTGCAACTGTCATTTTCACAATAAACAATGCAATTTAAATGCATTTTTTGCTGTGAAAATGACAATGGTCCCAAAAATGTGTCAAAATTGTCCGAAGTGTCCGCCATAATGTCGCAGTCACGAAAAAAATCGCTGATCGCCGCCATTACTAGTAAAAAAAAAAAAAAAAAATGCAAAAAAACTATCCCCTATTTTGTAAACGTTATAAATTTTGCGCAAACCAACCAATAAACGATTATTGCGATTTTTTTTACCAAAAATAGGTAGAAGAATACGTATCGGCCTAAACTGAGGAAAAAATTTTTTTTATATATGTTTTTGGGGGATATTTATTACAGCAAAAAGTAAGAAATATTGAATTTTTTTCAAAATTGTCGCTCTATTTTTGTTTATAGCGAAAAAAATAAATACCGCAGAGGTGATCAAATGCCACCAAAAGAAAGCTCTATTTGTGGGGAAAAAAGGACGCCAATTTTGTTTGGGAGCAACATCGCACGACCGCGCAATTGTCTGTTAAAGCGACGCAGTCCCGAACTGTAAAAACCCCTTGGGTCTTTAGCCAGCATATTGGTCCGGGGCTTAAGTGGTTAAAGGAGTTGTAAAGGAAACATTTTTTTTTGCTCAAATGACTGTTTACAGGGTATAGAGACATAGGGGCAGATCCACGTACCTTCGAGCCGGGCGCAGCGTATCTAAGATACACTACGCCGCCGTAACTTATTTATTTTATTTCTAATCCTCAAAGAATTTGCACCGTAAGTTACGGTGGCGTAGAGTATCTCTGGCGGCATAAGGGCGAGGAATTCAAATGGATGTAATGGGGGCGTGTTATGTAAATACGTCGTGACCCGATGTAAACAACGTTTTTTTTAAACTGCAAATGCGCCGTCCGTGGGGGTATCCCAGTGCGCATGTTCGAAATTAAACCGGAACCAGCCAATGCTTACGACGGTGACATCATTCTACGCAAATTCCTATTCGCGAACGACTTACGTAAACAACGTAAACATTTCAAAATTGTACGCGGGAACGACGGCCATACTTAACATTGAGTACGCCTCAGAATAGCAGCTTTAACTATACGCCGGAAAAAGCTGAACGCAAACGACGTAAAAACAATGCGCCGGCCGGACGTAAGTTCGTGGATTGCCGTAACTAGCTAATTTGCATACTCAACGCGGAATTTTACAGAAACGCCACCTAGCGGCCACCGAAAAATTGCAGCTTAGGTCCAACGGCGTACTAAGACGTACACCTGTCGGATCTAGTCGTATCTTGTTTTGTGGATACCAAAACAAAGATACGACGCACAAAATTTTAAATTACGCGGCGTATCAAGAGATACGCCGGCGTAATTTCTTTGTGGATCTGCCCCATAATAGTTAACTGATTCCTTTTAAAAACTATTAAAAATAGATAAAAAACAATCATATAATGTACCTTTAGTTTCAGTTTCGTCTTTGCATGTTATCCTGCCTCTGTGCTGTATAGAGCCATAGAGAAGTGAGGGTTTTGAAAACGAAACTAGAAGCTCCCAGTACTGTGTTCCAAAGGAAACAGACAACCAGGAAGTGTCCAGAATAGAGCAGAATTACAGCAACATCAGAGCAAAAACGAACAATGAGGACATGAAACCAGGACTGCAGTAAGGTAAAGAAAGCTATTTAGCTAAAAAAAAAATTCCTTTAGTGACCCTTTAACTACTATGTGCTTGACATAAGCTGTTACTTGTTTAAGTACCTATGCCCTAAAGTTACTGAACATGTTCGCCTTAACTTTTCTATGCTAAGTGTTGAAGGTATTTCATACCTACTTCCTTAGTGGCCTAATGCACATCTTTATGTTAAAGTGATATGATGTAGAGAACCCCCAAACTCCTGTTCTCTGCTTGGAGTGACGCCTGGGGTCCCGTACTGATAATCACTTGCATACAGAAGTGCATTGCAATCTTCACGTGTATTGTATAGGCGTGACGGACCATCAGTCAGCTTCATCGGTTAACCGATGAAAATGGTCCATCAGACCGTTCTCATCGGATGGACTAATCGTGTGTACTTCAGTCTCCTCCTCAACTGAATCTAAAAAGATTCAGGAATGCATTGTGACACAAAAGAGATAAGCTGATTGGCTAAGATATTAAGTAAGGTACATCACTCACTACACTGCCCATTCGAAAGAACGAATCGAGAACACGAAATTCCGAACAGACAAAGAAACAAATTTATGAACATACAAATGAAAATACAAACATACGAAATAACGAACATACATATTAAGATGCACTTTCTTACACTGTCCATTCAAAGGAACGATCTAAGAACACGAACAAACAAAATTACGAACATACAAAATTACAAACAAAGGATTAAAATACGGAATGCAAATCATTCGTTATAGATGTCATTTTTGTTCTTTTACTGTTTTGCTGTTTCGTATTTTCGTAAGTTTGTCCACTTGTAAGTTCGTATTTTTGCATATTCGTTATTTTGCTTATTCGCAATTTCATAATTTTCGTATTTTGGTTCTTACAGCTATTCGGATGTTTGAATTGATCCGAATGTATGAATACTGACAAATTCGTACGAAAATCCATTCGTTACGAACCGAATCACACATGTCTAGACCAGAGACCGCCGGCGGGAAACATTAAAAGAGAATGTAAGAAACCATTTTCGAAATTTGAAAATTCGGATAATCTGATAAAATCTGATAATTCTGAATTTCGAAAATTCGAAAATTAAAAAAATCGAAAATTAAAAAAATCGAAAATTAAAAAAATCGAAAATTAAAAAAATCGAAAATTAAAAAAATCGAAAATTAAAAAATTAGCAAATGAAGAAATTAAAAAATTAAAAAAATCGAAAATTAAAAAATTTGAAAATTCGTAATTCAAAAAATGTTCGTATTTACGAAATGTTCGAATCTCGGAAATTCTGAATTTCGAAAATTCAAATTTCAGAAAATCCAAGTTTCCGGAAATACGAAAATTGGAAATACGAAAATTCGGAAATCCAAAAATTCGGAAATGAAAAAAATTCGGAGATACGAAAATTCGGAAATAAAAAAATTCGGAAATTTGGAAATCCGAAAATTCGGAAATCCGAAAATTTGGAAATTGAAAAATTTGGAAATTGAAAAATTTGGAAATTGAAAAATTCGGAAATCCGAAAATTCGTAAATAAAAAAATTCGAAAATAGGAAATTTCTGAAATAAAAAAATTCGAAAATACGAAAATTCGGAATTAACGAATTTTGAGAAATTCGTTAAAAAACTAATTACAAACTAAACAAATTGCACATGTCTAGATGGTTTAATAAACAAGCTATATAAAGAATTCTCAAGAGTCAACTGTGTACTTTATCACACATGCTGAAAAGAAAACCTTGACTTTACATTCATACTGATTACTTTTTCTTCAAAGTTTAAAAATATACTCCAAACATTTAAATCACACCTAGAGAGAACCTAGCCTATCCACTCAAAGCTTCTGTTTAATATCCTATCCAGGCACAATTCTAAGGTAACAGTTAATTCCACTCCCTTTTGTCAATAATCTGGGAGTCCACTTTTGCTTTCTTAAAAGCTACATACAAGAAACATTCCTAAATACTTCTAAAGGCTTGTTCTTGTCTCTTATATACACATTTCAGAACTGAGACATCTCTGTGAGCCATAAGCAAGATTAAGTAGGTGAGGTGGTGGACTTCAGGACCACAAAAAAGGTGAGTATTCCTATTTAGTGTGGCAGGTCTCAAATACACAAAAGCCCCTGATGTCACATACACACGATCGTAATTTCCAACAAGAAAAGTTCGATGTGAGCTTTTGTTTGGAAATTCTGTGGCCATATCGGACTTTTTCTGTCGGAATTTCCGACAGCAAAAATTTAAGAGCTGGTTCTCAAATTTTCTGACGTGAAAAGTTCTTGTCGGAAATTCCGATCGTCTATATGCAATTCCAACAGGCAAAAATCCTAAGCAATGCTCGGAATCATTGAACTTCATTTTTTTCATCTCGTCGTAGTGTTGTACGTCACCGCGGAATTTCCAACATCATTTGTGTGACCGTGTGTATGCAACACAAGTTTGAGCCACAGTTCAGTCAGAAAAAAATCCACGGTTTTCTTGTTGGAATTTCCGATCGTGTGTATGCGGCATGACTCTGCCAAAGTAACATCCTGCTCATCACAATAATCGAGTAAAACCGGTAACTTCAAAAGGTATGTTCCTTTAACGGGGGTTGATGACTATGGACTAGAAAAGAAGTTCAGAGAACCTTCTAAAATGAATTTTATTTGTTCCTCCTTCAAATCTCCTCCAACTTTTGGTGGCACCATGCAGGTCATACTTAAAAGACAGCAGACAACTTATAGCTGAACTAATGGAGTTTAGGACCTAAGAAAGCGATATTCTAGTGACCATTGATGTAAACTCACTATATACAAACATCATCCAAAGAGACTGCATTAGTAGTGTAGAATGGGCATTATATAATCAAACAGATTTGAAGGAGGAACAAATAAAATTCATTTTAGAAGGTTTGGAAATGGCAATGAGTCACAACTTCTTCTGGCATAAAGGAGAATACTACACTCAAACAAAGGGAGTAGCTATGGGGGCCAAATACGCCCCCAGTGTAGCAAACCTTTTTCTTAATCGGTGGGAGGAAGAACAAATCTTCAGTGTGCAGAGAGTTAATCTATCCCTAATCTATAGATGACATAGTCATTATATGGAAGGAAACAGAAGAAGAACGGCAAAGTTTTTTTGACGAGATCAATCAAAATGCATATGGCATTACCTTCACAGGCACCTGGAGCAAAGAGAGCATAGATTACCTTGACCTCCAAGTATATCAAAATAATGGAAATCTAAACACTAAAACTTTCGTCAAGAAAACAGACAGAAATGGTTACATTCCAACGAAAAGCTGCCACCACCCGCAGTGGATAGGTAACATACCCAAAGGGCAACTCATGCGAGTGTACAGAAACTGCAGTAACTTGAATGAATATGAACAACAAGCAGATACCATCATCAAAAGATTCATAGCAAAAGGATATAAAGACTAAACTACTAATACTATAAGAAAAAATCAAGAACATTAATAGAACCACCATGATAGAAGGTACCACTGATACCAGAAAGAATAAAAATAAGAACCTTGATATTGCCTTTCTCACAGGCTTCAACAGACAACACAAAACCTTTGAGAAGGTCATAAAGAAACATTGGCCGATCCTCCAATCTGACAACATTTTGAGAACTATCCTACCATCAAAACCCTCTTTCATTTATCGCAAAGCACAGAATTTAAGGAATAAACTGGTGCATAATGCACTTGACCCACCAAAACAAATTAAGATCCTCAAGAATCTAAAAGGATTCTTCAAATGTGGGCAATGCCTTCCCTGTAGGACTAGTAAAAAAACGAATAAGAAAACACCAAAATTCACTTCAACAAGCAACGGTTCTGAGCATAACATAAAATAATTAATAACCTGCCATAGTACACATGTAACGTATGTCATAGAGTGTCCATACTACAAACAGTACGTCGGGAGAACCACTGAAACTGCATGTTAGAATAAGAGAACACATAAACAACATTAAGAAAGGTTTCCCAGCACAGGAGGGGGCGGGCGTCAATGAGGACGTGACGTGCGTGAGGGTGGGAGGTGCCGGAGCGCTCCATGGCTCGAGGTAGCGTGTGGCGGAGATCCGACCAGCCAGCAACGGACTGGTGGATGCCAGCGTGAGAGGCTGACACCCCGTCGACCGAAGTCGGAGACTCAGCCCCGCCAGCACGACCTAACACCCAGACGGGACCCAGGATGCAACTGAGACTCGACGGACCGAAGCGTCTGAAGCCCGCGATCCCTTAGCGTGGCGGGTCGGGACAGACGCATAGCCGCGCTGCAAAAAAACATCAGGACAAGAAGGAGGAGATCAGCTGAGAAAATCGGAGCAGCGGCGGCGGCGGCGGATTGAAGAGAGGGTCCCGAGGTTGGGTGAGACGCTCAGTTGAGCCGAATAGGGTCGGGCGCCATCCCGATCCCCCCCTCCCCCCGGGGGCCCCCCCGCTCTCCCTCCGCCTGGTCTGGTGATTCATATGTAAATGCACTCTTTCTTTAAGCTCCGGGAAGTAACTCTTGGCAGTGACTTATGGCTGGAATAACGGGGAATGGTGTTAAACTGGTACTGAATTGGTAACTGAACAAGGAGCTGGAATTGTCCCACATATAAGGGGGTCACATATACAAAATCTCTCAGGACATATGTAGTGCTTGCCCAGGAAAGAGAATCTGGGCCACGATCCCGGATAGAACACGTGAATATGTGGAAGCTGGCATTGAGGTCTGAGTGGATTGAGGCGCAGAAATTATTGATAAGTGATTAGTGGTCATAAATACACAACTTTTTCAGGACATTACTGGTGTAAAATCCACAGGTGACTGCCGAAGCCTAGCTAAATTCCAGAACTTATGAATGGGGAACAGAGAAAAGGGGTATGAAGATCCTCCTAGACATAAACGTTTTTTTTGATTGCCTGAAACGCTAGTAGGGGGTAGACCCCCCAGTGTATGGTGAATTTGGTCTGAGGAAACACAGGTTATAATCTATAAATACACCATGGGTACCCCCTCTCTCCCCCTTACAAGAGGATAATTCCGTAGCCACAACAGGACTGACTAAAGTAGTAAACAACCTGGGAAATGGACAGGAAACTGATAGGACTTATCAGGAAAACGGGTCTGAAGGGTTGAGAGTGGTACCCCCTCTCTGGTTTTCTTTTGTTGTTTCTTCTTTCTTTTGTTTCTCTTTTCTCTTCGTGGTTCTCTTCCCATAGATAGACCACCATATTTTGTTGCTTGTGTGCTGAACGCCTTAATCAGAGACGGCTCGACCACTGGGAGCGTGTGGAAGAGATAGGAGGGAGGAGGAAAGGGGAAAGAAAGGGGGAGAAAGTAATAGATATTTTTTCGGGTTGTGGTCTGAGCTAGGCAGAGCATAAGAAATAAATTTTAAAACTTAATAATTTTCAAACTGGGGAAGAGAATTAGACCATCCAAAAGCAAGATGAATAGATCAACGAGAGGTGTTACCACAAAACCAACTAAAAACAATCCGGGGAATAGCTCCATTCAGCAATATATGACTCAAGAAGGTAGCCTTAAAAGCCCAGGACTCGCAAAAAAGGATGAAAAAAAGAAGAATGATACAAGGAAAGGAGTAAGCAGTGCGGAGAGCTCTAAAGGAGAAACGACAATGGAAAGTGAGCAAGAGCACAATAAATCAGAAGAGCAAGCCCAAGACACACAACCCCCCACAAAGGCAGAGATGAACGCAATGATGCTGAGGATGGAAAATGTCATAAGAACAGAAATTAATAAGGTAAGAACAGACCTAGGAGGGCTCCGTGAGAGAGTGGAAGAAACAGAAAAGAGAATAGAGGAACAGGACCAGGAAATAAACATCCTGAAAAAGCAAGTAAAGGCTCTGAGTGAAAATCAAAGATTGGTAGCATATCGGATGGAGGATCAGGAGAATCGCAATAGGCGACAGAATCTCAGAATTCGAGGGATAATAGAAGAAAAGGGTGAAGACCTTAGAGCTACTATGAACACAATTTTTAACCCCTTGCTAGAGAGATCAGTAGCATCGAAGCCCCTTAAGATTGAGAGAGTGCACCGTGTGGGGAACCCCCAACAGACAGAAAGATTTGGGAGGGGGGGAGTTTTGGGGGGGAGGGGGGGAACAAGGGTAGGGGACCATCTGAATGACTCCACAAGAATCTCTTCCAAAATCTTTAAAAA
Source organism: Rana temporaria (assembly GCF_905171775.1). NCBI lineage: Eukaryota > Metazoa > Chordata > Amphibia > Anura > Ranidae > Rana > Rana temporaria. Next base: position 317,033,263 of record NC_053492.1, read on the forward strand.
AAAAAAAAAATATATATATATATATATCTATAGATGACAGATATTAAGTTCCTTTCATACAATGTAAAAGGATTAAACTCTCAGATCAAGAGACATAAAATTCTCTCCGAGTTAAAGCAGTATAAGGCAGATATCGTCTACTTACAAGAGACCCACATAACCCTAGAGTCTAATATAAAGCTGTACTCATCTGACTATCCCGTTTGGTATTACGGGGACACAATTTCATTGAGATCTCGTGGGGTAGCCATAGGATTTGCAAGAGATGTTCGATACACATTGGTGGACAGACAGATAGACCCAGAGGGGAGATTCCTATTCTTGAAAATTAAACTGGGAGGGGAGGATTTTACCCTGGCAAACGTATATGCCCCCAATGTGAACTCAGTTAAATATATGAGTAAAATACTTAGAAAACTTAAAGATTATGAAGTGGGACATGTAGTGTTGATGGGAGACTTTAATTTTTGCATGAGCCCGACTCTCGATAGTACGTCCCAGGTACAGGGGACTAATTGTGAGCATCTTAAGTCACTGAAAAAACAAATGTCACATAATCAAATGGTGGATGTATGGCGAATTTTGAATCCCAAGACTCGTGACTACACGTTTTTTTCCCCTGTACATGGGACTTACTCGAGGATTGACTACATCCTCGTGGACCATAGACTTTTGGAGAGTGTGGTCGAAACAATTTGCGAGATTATGACGATCTCAGATCATGCCACTGTAACCATGAAAATAAGTACATCCATACGAAAAGCTAATCCACCTGAGTGGAGATTGGAGGAAAGCCTGCTGAGAGACGAGGATGTGGTCAAGAGAGTACAGAAGGAATTGGAATTTTATTTTCAGGAGAACGATAGGGAGGGTATCTCAGGGGCCTCCCTTTGGGACACCCACAAAGCCTATATACGAGGAATTTTTATTGCAGAGGGGGCAAGGAAAAATAAAATAAGAACGAGTAAACTAAAAACACTAAGGGAAGAAATACATAGGCTGGAACAGGAACATAAAACCCAGGGTCAAAAGAGGGAAACACTTTGTGAACTAACTATAATAAGAGACGAATATAGAGCTCTAGCCGAGCAAGAAACTAAGAAATTTATAGATGGGACGGTGAGAGAAAGATATGTCTGGGGAAACAAACCTAGTAAAAACCAGAATGGTAAAAAAAAAGAAAACTAGGAACTTTATAGAAAAAATCAAGAATAGGAACGGGAATTCGTCTATGTGACAAATAAAATAGCAGACTTCTTCAGAAGCTATTATGAAGGATTATACGATGTTCCACAAAAGATCAGGGATCCGGGTGAGAAAGAGGACAAGATAAGAGAAGTATTACAGCAAGCTAATCTACCAAAGATAGAAGAGCACGAGACTGCTAAAATGGAAATCAGCGATGCTCTAAAAAACACTCCCAAGGGGAAAAGTCCCGGGCCAGACGGCTTCACGTCTTCCTATATACAAAGGTTCAGTTCCATTCTAGTACCTAGGCTATGTCAATACTTTAATGGGTTGGGGGAAGACTATGAGATGAGTAGAGAGGCATTAACAGCAACGATTACTGTTATAAAAAAGAGGGAAAGGATAACATGCTTTGCTCAGGTTTTCGACCCATCTCACTCCTGAACGCAGACACCAAATTGTATGCTAAAATTCTCGCCGAACGAATGAAGGGAATGATGACAGCCATGGTCCACCCAGACCAGGTTGGCTTTATACCCGGAAGGGAGGGAAAGGACAATGGGGTCAGGGCACTCCTCCTCCTTCGGCAGATTAAAGAAAGAGGGACCCCCGATCTACTCCTGTCTGTAGACGCCGAGAAAGCGTTTGACAGAATAGACTGGGGGTTCCTGATACAAACATTAGAATCCATAGGAATAGGCCCAAGGATGATCAAGTGGATTAAAACTCTTTACTACCATCCCTGCGCAAGGATTAAAATCAACGGTTCCTTATCTGCACCCTTCGAGATGAGAAATGGGACCAGGCAGGGATGTCCCCTGTCCCCCCTCCTTTTCGTCCTTTCATTAGAACCCCTACTGGCAATGGTCCGACAAAATCCTGAAATTTACGGAGTAGAAGTAGGAGAAGATGAGCATAAACTGTCTGCCTTTGCCGATGATATCTTATTTTTTATTAGCAGTCCCAGAATCACCTTGCCGAAATTAATAGCTACTTTAAAACAATATGGTGAGGTATCAAACTTTAAAATGAATACAGCAAAGACGGAGATCTTAAATGTTAATATCCACAAAGAGGAAGAACTATACCTACAGAAGAAATACAACTTCTCATGGCAGAGAGAGATAAATTATCTGGGTATAAAATTGGCAAATACTCTTAAGAAAATATATAGAATAAATTGTATCCCCCTTCTAGACAAAATCAAAAGAGAAATTAAAACTATATACAATAGACCAATCTCGTGGTTTGGAAGGATAAATGTGGTAAAAATGGTCCTAGTCCCAAAAATTATATATAAATTTCAAATGGTCCCAATTTACCTGCCACCGTCCTACATTAAAACAATTAATTCCCTTATAATGAACTATATTTGGAATAATAAAAAACATAGGATTTCCGCCCAAATTTTAAAACGGACCAAGAAAAGGGGTGGTTTAGCTGTACCCGACATCAGACTCTACTATAATGCTGCGGTCCTCTCACGGGTTATAGAATGGGCTAAAGAGACCCAGGATAAAAGATGGATTAATGTCGAATGTACACTAGCCAGGGCACAGTTAGGGAGATTAATTTGGAATCCACCACAATATAGATCCTTACACACGTCAGCACATGCAATTACACATAACGCTTTGAGAATATGGGACAGACTACACAAACTATTAAAAACAAAATTTAATTCACCTCTCATAGATTTAAAAGAAAATGAATACTTTGCACCAGGGATAAAAGAGGTAGGCGGAAATTGGATTAGAAATAGAACTCAGTTAAAAGATATAACACTTAGGCCGAGTACTCACGAGCAGACATGTCCGATGAAACCGGTCCGCGGACCGTTTTCATCGGACATGTCTGCCCGGGGACTTCTGTTTGATGGCTGTACACACCATCGAACAGAACTCCGCGCGTAAACAATACGCGGGGCGTGTCCGCGGTGTCGCCGCGTCGATGACGCGGTGTCGCCGCAAAAATTACGCGGCGACGTGGGCGGGCCTGCCTTTTAAATGCTTCCACGCATGCGTCAAAGTCATTCGACGCATGCGAGGGATGGCGGGCGGCCGGACATGTACGGTAGGTCTGTACAGACGACCGTACATGTCGGGGGGGGAAACCTGTCCGATCCGCCCGAAAATGGTCCTCTCGTGCCTACACACGGCCAAACATGTCTGCTGAAACTGGTCCGCGGACCAGTTTCAGCAGACATGTTTGGTCGTGAGTACGGGGCCTTAGGCCCCGTACAGACGACCAAACATGTCTGCTGAAACTGGTCTGCGGGCCAGTTTCAGCAGACATGTTCGGTCGTGTGTAGGCACGAGCATGCAGGATTCCAGCCTTTTCCCAGCGGACAAATATTCCTGGACTTGTTTTAAAACAGTTCGCTGGAATCCTGCCCGCTCGGACATGTTCGGTCGTCTGTACAGACCTACCGTACATGTCCGAGCGCCCGCCATCCCTCGCAATGCGTTGAATGACTTCGACGCATGCGTGGAAGCATTTAACTGGCAGGCCCGCCCACGTCGCCGCGTCATTGTATACGCGGAAAAGGCCCGCGTATTGTTTACGCTCGGCTTTCTGTACGATGGTTAGTACAGCCATCGTACAGAAAGCCCCGGGCAGACATGTACGTGAAAACGGTCCGGCGGACCGGTTTCATCGTACATGTTTGCTGGTGTGTACACGGCCTTTAGGGTAAAATAATGACACTTCACGATATAAAACATAAGATAGAATCCATGACGCTTGACGAGTGGAGATACTTGCAGTTATCATCATTCGTCAAGCACCTCCCGCACCCTTTGCGTTCACGAGAGGAGTACACTATACTGGAACAAATGTGTATTACCGAAAGCTCAAAAGGAAATATCTCCAAAATATATAAATATCTGCGGAAAACGGATGAGCCGGACACGCTAAAATACATCCAAAAATGGGAAAGAGAACTAGGAGTCCCAAGGGGGAAAACGACGGTAGGAAGAATCCTTAATATGACCCACACCTCTGCGGTTGATGTAAGAACCGCAGAGATGAACTTCAAATGTCTGACGGGTTGGTACGCCACCCCAGATAAAACCTGTAATTTCAGAGAAGGACAGTCAGAGGAATGCTGGAGAGGTTGTGCGCTAAGGGGGACGATGGCCCACCTTTGGTGGGACTGCCCGAAGATTAAAACCTATTGGAAAAAATCCTGACCCTGATAAAAGTTATAAATAAAAAAGAAATAGAAGACAACCCATGGGTAGTTCTTTTTCACGGGGGGGAGGTCCCAGTGAATGAATATAAGGGATCACTGATTCCTCATTTGCTGAATGCAGCGAAACGATTGATCCCCAAAAAATGGAGGGATTTGGAGAGTCCGCAAATGTGGGAGTGGATTGACTCCGTGGAGGATACATACAGGAGGGAGAAGCTAAAATATGGCGCAGATAAGGACAAGGCAGGGTATAAGGATATTTGGGCATCATGGATAGAATTTAAAAAATCTTGGAGTTTTGCAGAAAATCTGAGAGAGGAATAGGAAAGCTGTTCTAATAAAGAGAAGGAATTCGTTGGGTGGAGTCGTGAGATGGTCGGGGGGGGGGGGGGGGGGAGGGGGTGGGGTGGGATGGGGTCTCTGGGGGGGAGGGGGGGATGTCATGTAATGTTGATATCATTTTTGGTATTCCGTTTTTGCCTTAAATGATCTAGTTCCCCTTATATGTGGAGGGGGAAAAGGATAATTAATAATAAAAAAAAGGGGACCAGCATATAAAACTTATTTAAAATAATTTATTTATCCACATATGATGCTAAAACGTCTATGGAGACGATGGGAATCCATCTTCCATGAGAAAAGTCACCAAGAGTGTTTACGTCTGAGCGAAAAAAAAAGAAGAAGAAAGGTTTCCCAAAACACAGTGTCTCAAGACATTTCAGGGATTTTCATATGAAAGATCCCTTCTGCATGGTGTTCTATGGCATTGACAAAATTAAGGGCCACTGGAGAGGAGACGATAAAAGAATAAAGATTTCACAAAATAAAACTAAATGGATTTTCCAGTTTGAGACTCTCCAGCCAGCAGGAATAAATATAGATTTAGATCTGAACTGCTTCCTCACTAATTTTTAGAACATAACTACCCTGTTTCTCCGAAAATAAGCCCTATACCGAAAATAAGACCTAGCGTGAGTTTTTGGGATGGCTGCAATATAAGCCCTATCCCAAAAATAAGCCCTAGTTAAAGTCCTTGTAAAAACATGTAATCCGTTCTGTAAAATGATTATATAATGTGCAGTGTGTCTCCCTTTTATAACTTTATTGTGGAAAATACCTTATTTACAGCACTGCTGGGTGCTCACGTGACCCGCTGGAGCTCTTCTCCTCTCCTCCCGGCTGATGTCAGCTATTTTTTTTTTCAATAAAACTTTATTAAGCCCCTACCCACTGCAGTACTCAGAGTGGGGCTGACGTCATTGGGGATCTTGGCCCCTCCCTCTGCAGTATTTGGAGTAGGGAAGAAGAGCTCCAGCGGCTCACGTGAGCGGCAAGCGGCACTGTAAGTAAGGTATTTTCCACAATAATGTTACACAAGGAGACACACTGCACATGATATTATCTTTTTACAGAACAGATTACATCATTTTATAAGGTCTTTAAACAAAGGTTTATTTTTGGGATTACAGAATTTCACAATGCTGACTCCAGAGCTGACAGGGGGAGAATTTTTTTTGTACATACCATAAATAAATAAGACATCCCCTGAAAATAAGACCTAGTGTGTTTTTTGTAGCCAGATTTAATATAAGACCCGGTCTTATTTTCGGTGAAACATGGTATATTCACATCACAAGTCATTTTTAGTATTCTATTTCAGACTATACTGATATGTCCACTTTCATTCACCAAGTATCATTTGTCCATAAACTCATCTTCTAATGGTTTCATACTACAGTTCACACATGTATTCCCATCTACTGCTATGTTGTATCTGGTTTTATGTATTACATTTGTTTTAATCTTTTTTAATTACTATTTTTATGTCTATTTTATGTCTATTTTTGCATATTAAATTGTGGCATCTAAGGTTTTGTTACAAACATGGAACTCATGGGCTGCCAAACTATATCCATCCCCTTTTTTAACCACTTCCACACAGGGCACTTGTACACCTTCCCGCCCAGACCAATTTTTAGCTTTCAGCGCTGTTGCACTTTGAATGACAATTGCGTCATACAACACTGGACCCAAACAAAATTTTTATCATTTTGTACCCACATATAGAGCTTTCTTTTGGTGGTATTTGATCACCTCTTGGATATTTATTTTCTGCAAAAAAAAATAAAAAATTGACCGATTTTTTTTTAAAAAAAATCGTTTTTTTTTTTGTTTCTGTTATAAAACATTGTACATAAGTATGTTTTCTCCTTCACTGATGGGCACTGATGGTACTGCACTGACGGGTACTGATAAGGTGGCACTGATGGGCACCGATAAGGTGGCACTGATGTGGTGTCATTGATGGGCACTAATATGCGGCACTGATGAGCGGCACGGATGGGCACTGATAGGCGGCACGGATAGGCGGCATGGATGGGCTTGGATAGGCGGCACGGATGGGCACGGATAGGTGGCACAGATGGGCACAGATAGGCGGCATGGATGGGCATGGATAGGCGGCACGGATGGGCACGGATAGGCGGCACGGATGGGCACTGATAGGCGGCATGGATGGGCACTGATAGGTGGCACGGATGGGCATAGATGGGTACTATCATATGTGTTGTACTAATGGATGCCAATCAGTGACAAGCAATGCCTGCCAATCAGTGATGCCCATTGTGGGCACTGATTGGCATCCATTGTGGCACTGATTGGCATCCATTTTTTGTGTCCTTCTCATCCCTGGTGGTCTAGGGTGGCATACCTTTTTTTTTCATCCCTGGTGGTCCAGTGGGCATCCCTGGTGGTCCAGTGGGCATCCTCGAGGGGGGCTGTGCTGATAATCGATCAGCACAAACCCCCCCTGTCACAGGAGCAGCCGATCGGCTCTCCTCTACTCGCGTCTGACAGAAGCGAGTGAGGAAAAGCTGATTACCGGCTTTTCCTGTTTACATCGTGATCAGCCGTGATGGGACATGGCTGATCACGTGGTAAAGAGTCTCCGTGATCGGAGTTGCGGGGTGTCAGACTGACACCCTGCAACAACGATCGCCGCGATGCGCGCCCTCAGGGGCGTGCAGCGGCTCAAAATCCTAAGGACGTCATATGACGTTCAGTCAGGATTCTACAACCACTTTGCCGACGTCAATATGTCATTGGCGGGCGGCAAGTGGTTAAACATAATTTTTAAACATCATTTTCATGTATTGGCTTTCATCCCCTTAAGCGGGCGCAGCAGTTTGCTGCAAGCTTCTTTCTCCACGGCCGTCATGCTCCCTTTTCGGTACTAAGGTAAAAGGACTTCGGTCTCCTAAAATCCACCCTAAAATGACTGCGGGAGTTTGTTCATTCAAGCGGACTTCGGTCTGCAAAATCTTTCCCAAAATGGTTTGACCCAGTGCGCAATCGCACATGAGATTCCATGGACTATATTAAGCAGAGAAGTGTAGCCTGACGTTACGCTCCTGATGACGTCAGACAGACGAAACGAGTAGGGCGGAGTCAGAGGCACGTTGGTCTAACACTTCCGGTCTGGGCTGCAAACACAGTTTGTTCAGCGCCAGTTGACTTTCCTTTTTGCCTATTTTTGTTTTTATGTACAATGTAAGTATTCAAACGCTTTGCACATTAAACTTTATTTTTAACGGACCTACACTATAGGCATCCTTTCTTCTCCCGTATAAAACACCTTGGAGGATTGCAAGCAGCGCCCGGAGCTGGCCCCGGCTATCCCCAGGCTGCTACACAGTGGCACTTATACTGTGACTGCGTCATACCCCAGGAGGGGGAGAAGTATCTGGTGAGTGCAACTTTGCAAGATCTGAAGGGTTCACCCAGCAACGTTGAACTTTTTAAGCACAAAGTTACTTTATCACTTCTTTTGTTTTCACAAATCTTAATTTGATTCACTGGAATGATTTTTTCTCGACTCTATTTATGCATTCTAAAAGGATTTATTTTTGCATTCTTTCACCTAATTTTTTATTCAAATACCCAGCCGAGGGTTAAACATTTATCCATTTATTCATTCATTGTGTTTGATGTTATACTTTGCTCACTGTGGTTTGTTGTCACATTCACAAGCAGCATCAGTCTAGCACCTACTAACACCCGGCCGAGGGTACATTGCATCATTAAACACCCGGCCGAGGGTCTAACACATATATACACATTTATTCTTAATTTTTTCATTTTTGTGTTATTTATTTTCCATGCTCCACACTTCATTTTATTACACATTTTTCATAGTCAATACCCAGCTGGGGGTAACACCACATTTATTCTGAATCCACTTGGATTCCCCTGTCTTTCATCAGAACAGCGCCATACCTACATCCCCCCCTTTTTCTCTTATTTTTTTTTTACTCCACCTAGTGGTAGTAAATCAGTAGGGGCAGCAGTTCTCCTCACCAGCAATCTCCACTCGCTGTTGTGTGTTGTAGAACTAGTAAATCAAGCGCACATGTAATGTTATGTGGTTTTACTATTCAGCATCTGCTAAGTACAGGTTGAGTAGCACAGCAACATATAACATGTAGTATATTATTTGTAAAAGAAAATCTGTCCTTCAAAATATTGTCCCTTTTTACTTTAACCTTTAATCCTCTAAAACATCAGCAAACAAATATCTACTAGTCTAGTCCTCCATGGGATTGGACAAATTCTTTCTAGCCTATCCATAGCTTGGATGGGTATACAGTAGAATATAGTTGCATATTTTCTAATCTGGCATTTGTCTCTGTGTTCTGGAAGAAATTGCAAACCAAACGTTATTTAATCTTCTTAGATTTAAGCTGAATTTTACGCATATCTAAAAGAGGCTTATCCTTTTCTTTTTTTTTCCAGAATCCCGACTCACATTTATCTGTTTAACAGTTTTCAAGTTTTACGCAGAATTTGTAATATACATTTATTTCTGTACAAAATCCTCTTATATTAAAATAATTAATTCTAGGACAAAATTAAATAAACACACTTTATGCCATCAGGATAATGATTTGTTTTTAATATGGAATATTCCAGCCTACAAGCTTGTAACAGTCAAACTGTTTCAAAATCAGATCAACAGCTGTTTTTTTCCATACTCCTGGCTGTACAGCTGGCAACTGACAGAATTGGGTGGATACATGTTTGTTAAGGTATGCAATTTAATTTACTGCAATACACATTTTATTATTGTAGTAGTAAAAAAAAGTGCTTGAAAAATAATAATTTCCTAAAACGTTCATTGTTAAATATTTAAACAAAATAAATACAGTTGAATTGTCTGATTTACAGATATTGGGTATCTGTAAATATGACTGAATTCACCACAATTCACTGGACCTTTTTTCATTAAACAAACTGCACGCTGACAGAGGTCTACAAAAGGTTTATATACTAAAATTTACAAACCCAGTTTCACTGGATTTAACTGAGATTTATAATAGTAGTAATTGGAAAATGTGGTGCTGGAACAGTCCCACTGACCCTATTCCATGTTCTGGTTGGAATTAAAAACAACTGTGATTGACGGGCATGACCGGATGTTGGTCTGAACAGAAGCATGTGTGAATAGCTCCTGCCATCCTGATCCCCCTCAGCTTTCTGACTCCAGCAGGCCTGCCTTGTTCCCTTCACAGTCCTCAGAGCCTCCCAGCTTGTTAGAGCGCCGCCCAAGGCCGCCATCGTGGTGCTTCATCATCCTGCAGCTGCCTGAGGGACAGACCACGGCTCCCGGAGCGGCGGCCAGCTTGCTCCACACAGTGATGGCCCCAGCAAATACTCCTGGCCTCCCTGACCACCCTGAGCCCAGTTTTCTCCTGCTACAGCTGCCGGACCTCACAGCTGGCCAACTGCTGCCTGCAGCTTTCCTTGTGACACTCCTATACAGCGGCATAAGGGGGAAATCGAGCATCCAGCCGAGTAAGCAGCGGCCATCTTGATACACCCGGGCGACCACTTGCAGCCCTCCTACCTCCTCTGCACCCACTCCAAGGCACCAATAGCAAAGCTCTGGCCTGGCAGATAACGAGGGGTGGGTGGGGAGGGTTTATTGTCCTCCTCTGCAAGACATGCAGCGGCTCTAGCTCCTGGTGCCAGTGACAGATGTGGTGGCCACCTTGCTCCACCCAGCGGTAATATCCACACTCAGTCTCTGTCTCCCTGACTCACCTGCACCTGGCCCACTGACACCAGTGTTGCCCAGCCAGTCAAACTGCCACCTACAGCCTCCATAGCAACATTCCTCTGTCCTTATGGTCAACTGAGGGACGTGTCACAGCACTTAAATTGTGCATAGCGGCCATCTTACTACACCACAGCACTCACTCTTGGCCCCCTGTCTCATTTGTCTCTGACTCTTACCTTACCCCAGCTCCACAGCTCTTCTGCCTGACAAGGAGCCATCTGATGCCTCCAAAGAAGCGATCTAAGGCAAAACAACAGTCCAGGGCACAAACTGCAACCCTATCCAACTGCGTGGATTCCACCTTACTCCAGAAACTACAGGCCTTATTGGTGAACATGGAGGACAGTTCCCCTGCTGACACCCCAGCACCCCCTCACCCCACTCCCCCCACAGATGACACAAACATGATCTTAGCTGCGATTGAAAGCAGTAGGACATCTCTATTGGTATGGATTGATCACCTGGCGGAGGAGTGCAATCTAATCCGTAATGATTTGGATAAAATGCCGGGGCGCCTCTCAGAATCTGAAAGTGGAGGATAGAACGGGACAGCATACTGACCAGCTCAACCATCTGCAAAACACAATAAAAGCTCTGGTGGCGAAATCTGATGATAGGGAAAATCGAATGAGATGTAAGAATGTTAGGGTGTTGGGCCTCCGGGAGGGCACGGAGGGAGATCAAACGGCAGACTTTGCAGAAGCCTTCTTCAAAGACTTGCTTGGAATGGCTGATGTCTTCCCTACATATGTGGTGGAACATGCTCATTGTGTTCCGAGGGGTCAATCTATCCCAGGTGCACCTCCGCTCCCCATCTTGGTGCATTTCTTAAACTACCGAGATCGGAATCTTATACTCTCAGAGGCCAGGAAGCACCCGAGTCTGCAATATGGTAATGCACATATCATGCTGTTCCCCTGACGTTTGTCGCAGACTACGAGACCGCAACATTAAATATGGAATGCTCTATCCTAGTTGCCTGCGAGTTCAACATGAGGGCGCTATCAAATTTTTTGGCCCCTCCGGCTGAGGCAGATGCCTAGCTCAACAGGCTGTGTTGATGTCACGGTGTGCTACTCTACTGTGCGGGCCTCATGGGCAGCTCCTGAATTCAGGAGGTATGTTATATACTACATGATTCTACTATTTTGCCTGGGGTCTGTCCTGCAATATTCCTCAGACTTTTACCATAATCCTCTATGGGTCTATGGGCCTCTATGGCTGTGACCCCTGGTCTTTGAGTAGGCCGGATTATGGCTTACCCTCCAAAGGCCATTCTGTTAAAAATATGTGAGAGATTTATGGGATTTTGGTCAACTGGGGTCTTATCTTATCTCTAAAAAGGCTCTCAAGTTACCCCTTTCCTAAATGCTGGGCTATCATCCTCTCATGTTCAGGAGATCTTACGTTAAGTGAGCTATTCACACAAGACTCTACAGGATAAGCTTGCTGCACCCTTCTATTGGCTTATCTTGGTGACAACTGTTTGTGCCTGGGATGTAACTATTCATCCCGGCTGGAATACACTGTTGAAGCCATTGCAACTTTGTTAGAGATTTCGAAATTTCGAAAAATTGAATAATTCGAAAATGGAAAAATTCGAATTTTAGAATTTTTCAAATTTGGAATTTTTCAATTTTAGAATTTTAGAATTTTTCACTTTTCCAATTTCGAATTTTTCAAATTTCGAATTTATCAAATTTCGAATTTTCGAAATTTGGAATTTTTCAATTTTCGAATTTTTCAATTTTCGATTTTTTTCAATTTTCGAATTTCAAATTTTTCAATTTTCGAAATTCGGAAATACGAAAATTCGAAAATTGCTAAATTCGAAATTTGAAAAATTCGAAATCTGAAAAATTCGAAATTGGAAAAGTGAAAAATTCTAAAATTGAAAAATTCGAAATTTGAAAAATTCTAAAATTCGAATTTTTCCATTTTCGAATTATTCAATTTTTCGAAATTTCGATTTTCGAATTTTTCAATTTTCGAAATTTCGATTTTCGAATTTTTCAATTTTCGAAATTTCGATTTTTCGTATTTCCGAATTTCGAAAATTGAAAAATTCGAAATTCGAAAATTAAAAAAATCGAAGTTCGAAAATACGTAAATTAGGTAGATACGCCGATTCACGAACGTACTTGCGGCCGCTACGCCGTTTACGTAAGGATAAAAGTTGAATGAAGGATGGATGGCCGCACTCCAAAAACTGTACAGGTTGTCTTTTATTAAATGAACAGCAAATACATCACCAGATCACAGCAACAGAAACAGGGGAACAGTCGACGTTTCGCACAAAATCAGTGCTTATTCATGGCTTATCCAGCCATGAATAAGCACTGATTTTGTGCGAAACGTCGGCTGTTCCCCTGTTTCTGTTGTTATGCTCTGGTGATGTATTTGCTGTTCATTTAATAAAAGACAACCTGTACGGTTTTTGGAGTGCGGCCATCCATCCTTCATTCAACTTTTATGCTTGCCTAGTGCACAGCCAGCACCCTTGGAATCCTGTATCAGTGTGTGACCATATAGTAGACCCAGCTGGAGCGGTGACTTTCTTTCTTCCGTTTACGTAAGGCTTATGTCCGGCATAAAGTTACCCCTGCTATATGAGGCGTAGGTAATGCAAAGTATGGACGTCGGCAAGCGTATCTTTTTACGTCGTTTACGTAAGTCATACGTGAATGGGGCTGTGCGTAGGTTATGTTCACGTCACAGGCAATGGGCCTGGCGTATCTTAAGGAGTAAATTCGACGTGATACTGAGCATGCGCCGTTCGTTAGGCGCGTCATTTACGTGGGGTCACGATTGATTTACATACAACACGCCCACCTCTTCCACATTTGAATTACGCGGGCTTACGCCGGCCCATTTACGCTACACCGCCACAACTTACAGAGCAAGTGCTTTGTGAATACTGCACTTGCCCGTCCAAGTTGCGGAGGCGTAGCGTAAATAGGATACGCTACGCCCGCACAAAGTTACGCGCTCCTACGTGAATCTGGCCCATTGTGTTTTTTCAAAATTCTCGCTCTATTTTTGTTTATAGCGCAAAAAATAAACACCGCACAGGTGATCAACTACCACCAAAGGAAAGCTCTATTTGTGGGAAAAAAGGACGTCAATTTTGTTTGGGAGTCACGTCGCTCGACCGCGCAATTGTCATTCAAAGCGTGACAGTGCCGAAAGCTGAAATTTCGCCTGGGCAGAAAGGGCCCAGTAAGCAAGTGGTTAATGAATGAATTATTTATTAGTAAAATTTCTGTCTACTTCAATCTGCTGTATATAGAGCCTCATTACTTCCCCCTAGACTTAACAACCATTTAACCTTGCAGTTTCCTTCACCCTTACACTACAAGGGTAAGTATTCACAGAGTTCAGCTTTAATGGAGAAGTATGGACTTTGATAAAAAGAAACACCAATACAGTACTCACCTTCGCTTCTGCAGCATTGATATGATGTTGCCACTTTCCCGCATTGGCACTAAGACACTGATCGCTCAGTTCTCAGATGTACTCTGGAGTGGAGATCAGTGACTGTCAGTAAGCGCTCTCCGCTTTACGCCTCCAGCACCCACTGGGAGGGGGCGGGCACAGCTGACTTTAGCTCTCAGCCTCGTGCTGAGAGGCAGAGGCAGCTGTAAATTAGGCAGCCAGTCAGATCCCAACAATATTGTCTGAATCCATCCAGGGCTTGAAGCAGCTCTGTCCCATCAGCTGACAGCAGGCAATAGCCTGCTGTCAGCTGACTCTGGTTCACAGGAAAGCAAAAGTAAGTGCACCCCATAAAGAAGTATAGACAAAAAGCTTTGGTCATTCTGCTCTTCTAAGCCCTTTGACTCTCCCCCTTCCTCTATTATGTACACATGCAGGAAGGATCCAGTCTCTGCTTAGTGGTTAAAAATAACGTTGGCCCTCTATGATAAATAATATACACTATTTCTTTCTATTATTCCCTCTATCATACACGTTTAACTTTCTTTTTAAAACAAACTTTAAGAACTACAATGGCTCCCTTCAGGTCATTTAAAAGTTTTCATGTACTTTTATTAAAATTTTGCTAGATTCACATCCTCTACAGAACAGAGATTGGCACAGACAAAAAAGGATGGTAAGAGATTAGATTAAAAGAAATATGCTAAGGATCTGTTCACCTATAAAAAATGTATAATGTAAATGTTACACTGACTTCCAACTATGTGGTGGAATTAAAGAGTTACTGAAGATATACTTGAAACTATCAGTATAAATTGTAATACTATGACATTTCTTCTGCAGCTGTCAACTATGCAAAGCTATGTATACTGTAGCATAGCCTTGAGGTTTCCTTGACAACGAGCTTCACTACCTTGGTGACAGTAACTTACAATATGATGTCAATGGACTAACAATATTATAAGCAGATGCCAAATGTTGTTCTACAAAAGAAAGCAGGATACATTTGTTAGACTCAATGTTTTATCCATGGCATTTGACACATTTATGTGTAATTCCACCTATTCACCTAAATATTGTTATTTTTAATGCCATTTTTTTGTGTTTATTTTTTTTTTTTGCCCCCCTTGTTATATTTCAGACTCTGTTTTAGATCTATTCACCTAAGTATTGTTATTTTCAATGCCATTTTTTTGTGTTTTTTTTGCCCCCCTTGTCATATTTCAGACTCTGTTTTAGATCTATTCACCTAAATATTGTTATTTTCAATGCCATTTTTGTGTGTGTGTGTTTTTTTTTGCCCCCCTTGTCATATTTCAGACTCTGTTTTCAGAATTGTCTTAGCATAAACAGGTTTACATATATTTATATATTTGTATTTAGTACTTAGGAATGAGAAGTAATGACTATGATAGTGTTTTTGCAAATTTAGGGAACATATATAACTAAATTGATAATACCATTGTAATTGTATTATACTAAACCCCTGTCTTCAAAAAAAAAAAGTTATAAATGCCTCAGACAAATGTGCCTTAAAGTGGTTGTATAGGCAGAAGGTTTTTTATTTTAATGCATTCTATGCATTAAGATAAAAAAACCTGTGTTCAGCAGCCCTCCTGAGCCCCCCTAATACTTACCTGAGCCCCATCTAGATCCCGTAATGTTGTAGAAGTGTCTCGGCGGCCCTGGACTCCCCTTTTCATTGGCTGAGACAGCAGCATGGTGCCATTGGCGTGCGCTATTGTCAATCAAAGTCAGTTGGTCAATGAGGAGAGAAAGGGGGCAGGGCTGGGTCACGGCTCCGTGTCTGAATGGACACAGGGAGCTGTGACTCCGCTCAGGTTTCTCCATAGCAAGCTGCTTGCGGTGGGGGCACTCAACAGAAGGGAGGGGCGAGGAGTACAGAAGAGGGACCCGAGAAGAGGAGGATCTGGGCTGCTCTTGCAAAACCACTAACTAAACTAAAAAAAAATAGACTTTACAATCACTTTAAGTAAGAACTTGCTGCCCTTCCTATACATTAATACTTAATTTCAGAAAAGTCTTTACACGGCTATAGACATACTAATGTGGGAATGGTTTCAAATATACATTGATTGCATTTTGGTTGCAGTTAAGATGTATTTGTGCTTCATTGCCAAAAGTAAATGTTGTATTAGTAGGTGAAGCATGGAGTAGTAGTGGGAGAGTGCATCCTATTCATGTGTCACTATTATCTTCTGTAGTTAAAGTAAAATTATAAAATTATTATTTTTTCATTTTGGATAGAGTGAGGGGGTGTTAAAACCCCTGTAAGATTTATTTTCCCTCTGTATCCCATTACAAAGATTTCCCTTCACTTTCTGTCCCATAGCCAAACAGGAAGTGAGAAGAACTTGGGACAAATAGAGAGGGTGAATCTCCTCAATGAAGACACAGGCAGCAATACAAACTGACAAACATTCTAATCGCTCTGCACTCTATCCAAAACTAAAAAAGATGTTTTGCCTTTAGTTATACTTTATTTGCTCTCCAAAATTCATATTTTTTTATCTCCATACAATAGAGGGTGGTACTTTTCTCTGCAGTAGGCAGATGGGTATACCATATATGCTCAGTCAACTTTAGGATAATATGAGGTGTGTTTAAAAAGTTTGGTGGATGGTCTGATATCTCAACGGCAACATGAGCCAGGTGCACGCACATGCACATGGCTATCCAGAGACACGTTGAGAAGTGCTACCTGCTGTGGAGTACACGTGACCATCAGGGTAAACCTGCTGTGGGCAGTTGAAGGTTGTCAGTGTGAGAGGTAGGGTCGTAGTGCAATAGAGCAACGAGAGAACATTAACTTCTACTACAAATTGGGGAAAGCGTGATAGTTTGTGAGGCATGAGAATGAGACCTGGTGCTACCAGTTTGATCCAGAATCCAAGTGGCAGTTGATTTAATTGGCGCCCACTGACTTCTTTCTCTTTTTCCGTCTGAAGAGCGTCATGAAAGGAGCACGTTTTGCGGACATGGCAGCAATCCAAGAATGTGTCTCAGCAGTTCTGCAACCGATTCCTAAAGAGGCCTTTGCTGACAGTTTCCAGAAGATTTATGAATGTTGCCAAAAGTGTGTTGTGACGATAAAGGTACCGTATTTATCTTCCTATAGCGCGCACCGGCGTATAGCGCGCACCCATACTCTAGAAGGGAAATTCCTGGAAAAAAAATGAATTACTTACAGTTTGTCGGTGTCTTGCCCGGCGTCCATCGGCGGCCTTGTCCGGTCCGGCGTCCGTCTGCGGCCTCGGTTGTGTCCTCCCCGCTTCTTCCGCGCTGTCTCTGAGCACCGCCGCCGACATATACCGAGCGCAGTACACTCGGGTACACTCGGCTATGCTCGGCGATGCTCGGCTCCTCTCGCATAAAGGCTAGGAGGCGGCACAGGGCGTGACCGCGAGCGGAGCAGAGCACGGCCGAGCATAGCCGAGTGTAACCGAGTGTACTGCGCTCGGTAAATGTCGGCGGTGGCGCTCAGAGACTGATTTTAAGGGGAAAAAAGTGTGCGTTATACGCCGATAAATGCCTTTATCTTGCTCCGGTAATTTGTTTGTATCTTCTGTTTTGATCGTTTTCTGATACCATTCATCAAACTGTTTAGACACACTTTGTATAAGTATTAACAAGGTAATGTAATTTCAAAAGTTGCATTACATTTTTTTGTTTTTTAAATGCAGCTTTTATTAAAATAATATCTGGTGATGCTGCAATGAAGATCTTTATTTGGGCTCTCCCTGTTCTGGTCTGACAACTGTCTCCTAATTGTACTCTTGTGTTGTCATATTAACACATTTGCCCTCGTTCGAGACATCAGAGCTAACACACATTGTCTAAGCGTGGTCCACCATTGTCACTCACATCAGGAAGCCAGGGCAGAGCTAAAATGTGCAATTGACGCTAGAGAGAGTGCATGGACACAGTAGAATATCAGTAGTATTATATGTGTGTATGCAGTATATCTCAACTAAATGTCATCAATTTCGATTTTAAAATCCAGGTGAATAATAAATCCTCCATTCCTGCTGATCAAGGGCCTATTTAGAGTATGCGTGGGTGTTACTGTGCTTTAAAGTGCACTGCATTAGTACAGCCAGTTAATTTTTAGGATGCTGACATCACACCTTAATACACTAAAACAACTTTACCATTTTCTTTCCACTACAGGTTCACTGTCTGTTACTATAATAGTGTATTATTCATGTACTTGGGTTCCGGGTAAAATGATTGGCATTACAATGCAGTGTAAATCAAGTTTTTTTACTATGAGTCACAGGATGATGTTAATGAGCCCTTAAAGTAAGATTTTTGTGCTTATTGTTTTCTCAGTACTGTCAATCTGCTGTCTTGAAAATATTCTGATACTTAAAAGTACTGAAAGCTGCTGAAATTAATGCATGTGCAGATTTGGGCATACTCTGCTTTGCCATATTGTGATTGAGCATAGCCTTAGCACTTCTTCACAGTGAACCCCCTCCTGCCTCCTTCCAGGCGCCTATTAGCCATTAAGGCAACACATCATAGCAGCTTTTGGTGCCTGAACTTCATACCTGTCAGCAGCTATTAGTGACAGTCTCTTATAGGCCCTTCTTGCATTTCAGTGCACCCAAGAGGGCCCCTGAACATACAGGACCCTAAACACTGGCACCACTTGGCATAGACCTGTTTAACCACAGTCTGCAATAGACTTTGACAGGCAACCAGCCGTGGGCATGGATGCTTGCGCCTGTTCCTTCCACACACATTAAAAGACCTGGGAGGGACATAATGCAGCTAAACAGCCCCGGTGTGCAAGTTGTCTTAAAGTTACCATGCACTTTAAACTCTTAAGGACTGCCCCACATACATATATTTTGGCAGGGCAGCCCTTAAGCGCAAAATCAAGTACCTGTACATCATTCCTTTGATCGGCTCTGGATCGCGTGCGCGGCGCCAAAGTGATTGGACACAGCTGTAGCCAATCAGCGTGTCTGATCATTTACAGGACAGTGTCGTGGAGAGATTTGGCTGTATGCTATGCACACACCATATCTCCTGTGCTAATAAGCACACATTTCGTCTAATGATATAATGCATCTTACCTAGCACTCTATTTCCCGTATAGCCCCAAGTAAACAGACATCACCACAGCTTACATCTCAGCTCCATCAGTATGACTGCCCTATGCCCAGCATGCTTGGCTATTTTATTTGTAAATGACAAAAGCTATGACAAACAGGAAGTGATGGCTCCAGCAGCCAATCGCTTCCTCCATGGGAAGTGACATCACGGTATATGACCTAACAGGAAATCCTTCCAACAGGAAGAGTTAATACAAACAACCAATGAATAATTGCTAAAGGAGTCCTATGGGTGTGTCTGAGCAGAGACAGGGTGTATTGCCTTTCCTGGATTCCACTAAACAAAGTGGCTGAACAAACATGGACTCCATCTCTGACCATAACCACTCAAAAACTCCTGTATTTCCGCTGATAGGAATCCTTATTCTGCGTTGCTCCAGAGAACAACGCATACCCAGATTATACTATCGTTACTTGTGGATAAGAGGCTATCTGCAGGTGTACGCTACGAATCTCAACCTGTGCTGATCAGACACAGCAGAGACAAAAGCGTACATCTGCCTATAACCGATAATGTCCTTTCAGAGCAAACATATCCTCTCAGATGAATGTCTGTACTAATGCACACTCTGCAAACACCTCTCTCCAACCCCAGGAAGTTTTCCACTACCAGACGGAACTCAACCAGCGTTAGTCTGCCCAGTCAGCTCTTTGGAGCGGGCTGAGGGAGTACTAACACTGGGTGACACTATGACAATACATATTAAATACATCTTCATAAAATTTCCACAACAGCTCCTCCTCTTTGTCATATGCTCCCATGTGTCCCTCAATGAATCTTGCTCTTCTTCTTACACCAGGAAATTAATCAGTCCTTACAGTCCATATGAGTTCATGAAAAGGAAAACACGGCTTGACATGTAAACTCTGTTCTTCAGGAGAGATGACATGGTGAGCTGTAGTAATTGCCGGTTGGTCTGGGATCCTCTGTGGCTTCTATGTGGGTTGGGCTTCGGGGCGTCTCATCAAGAAAGATGTGGTCATCTGCTCGGGCTCTGGTCACGCATCCAATCAGGCAACAGGAGCACCTCATTACGACATATAGAAGGAATAGAAACAAAATGACATGAGTATATACATATATATATCCTACTTCCTTTAACCACGATCCAATGGAAAATAAAAAATCCCCAAAGTTTCTCAAACCCTTAAAAGGATTGCAACCTTCACTAGCTACAGCTCTGGCTTCAACAGTTTAAATGAACATCCCATCCACAATGGATGAGAAATTGTTCAATCGTATCATAAGCTCAAGCCCCCACCTTGTACATGTAGGAAACCATGCCCAGACCTGGTCGGGATTGGTGAACAATTCTCTTCTAGCTGTCCCTGCCATTCTTACCTTCTCTCGCACCATCAGATCCTCACAAACGGCCGGGACATAAGATGCTGGGAGGAGTTTCAAACAGCATGCATGAACCTCTTGCATTAGGGGGAATTACATTATAAGCTGTAGATCCGCATAAGTACCAAACTAAAGTTGAAACACACTTGTGGGCTACCTAGTTGTCCTGATACCCAAACCGGCAAGAGGCAGAGCTATTGTTAAAACTATAACCAATTTTACCCTCTAGAAATGTATCGTGAAATTCTATTGACAAGTTTCAGTTTCTAGTTTGTCAAAACTCCTCGTACCAATACTAAAATAAATAGCATGTACCGCTGTCATCGCTGGGGACTAATGCTCAGTGGAGATTCAGAGTAGACCAGGCAATTGTTCCTGTTCACTTTCTTAGTTAGTTGGAGAATACACTTTAAACAATAAGTTGGGGTGATTTTCTTCGTTACCCTTGCTGAAATGTACTAAACAAAAAAATAAATAAACAAAGATACTCCTCAATTCTTTGGTGTGGTTGAGCAGCTTCTTGCAGTGGCTGGCGTGGTCTCGTCCCTCAAGCTTCTTTACAACGACCCAGTCACCTGGTTGGAAAGAATGTAAACTGGTTATTGTGTCAGGGTCCAGGAGGGACTCATGAACCCTGTGGTGGACCTTTTGAAGTTCATGATACATTGATTGCACCTACCCCATCAGCTGAGAATGTAGGTGACAGCTAATGAGGAAAGTACAACTCTGGTTTTGGTTGACCTCCATTACAAACCCCATATGACAATAACCCAGACATGCGGGACTGTGGTTACTGCATAACCTGTGCGTGGCTTACCATCTGGGGTGTAATACCTGGAACCATTGATTAAAAGGTTCTTAGGGGAACGTCCTTCACCAGACTGCTGCTTTCTGATTCAAATTCCATCAAAGAAAGACAGTCTTAGCACAAACTTGGTTACAATAAGAAATGTTAGTATTATTAGTTTGAAAAACTGTCACTTTTATTTACCCCCCCATTTTCTTCCTCATTAAAAACTGAAGGAAGAAATGCAGGAAGTGGTGCAGGGGGAAAAAAAGAAACAATGAAAAAGCATATAATACTTTTAACTCTTTAGGCATGTGTATTTATGTGTACAGCTGTCTACATACACCTGCTCTCTATGTACATACACTTTCAGAAACTCCTTGGACCTGAAAAAAAAATACTTACAAGCAAAAATTATTACTCTATCCTTCATATTTAACCAGCAAAGAGTGTCAAACAATAATGACATTCCTGTACATTATTTTAAATTGTCAATGACATTCTTCAAAGCCAATTCAACAAAAAACTGTAACCCTTACTTTGGGAGTAAGGGTTACAGAGCGCACAGCCCAATCAGCCCCTTGCATATCCTGTGTGACCCCCCTCCCAGAAGTGTTCCCCGGAAGTTGTCACGTGACCCATGACGTCACGTGCGTTCCATGCTGGACCAGGCCTCATCCTGATGGCCACAGGACAAGCCTGAGGAAAACAGACTATGCATCTTCTACATCTGTGTAGCCCATGGACCCAGGGCGAGGACTACAGGATCTTTACAAATGAGCAGAGCTTTTTTTCTCAGAAAATAGGTGCAGGAACTCAACCGTGACCCGTCCAGATTTCACAAACAGTAGAAGGGTCTTAAAGGGGCATTAAATACCAGAATTGCATTACATACAGAGTGCAGAGTTCAGGGGGTTACAAAGCTGTCACTTGTAAACACAGAAACCAGACTTCTGTGTTTACAAGTGATTGTGGTGAGCAGGCACCAAAGGGTCTGAGCCAAAGGTGGTGGAATTGAGTTCCCCCAAGTTCCCCCTGAAAAAAGCCCTGCAAATGAGCCTTCCTTTCCTGTAAGTGTGATTGATATTTGTGTCATTAAAATAATCTTTTAATACTGCACTTAGGTGGCGCTTCTTTTTTCTCTACCCTTTTGTGATCAAAGGGTTAACTGTGTTCCCTCAATGTGTTTCTAACTGTGTGGAGGGAATGGCTGCCTGGGACAACACATAGCATAGCATAGCAGAAAGACAGGATGTCTGTGTATCTCCCCTGTCAGAACGGAGATCTGCCTTGTTTACTATGGCACTCAACGTACACCTACAGCGATTCATGCAGCCGAGCCAACCTGTATAACTGCCGCGTCTGGTCGAACAGCTGCCATGGACCAATATATAATGCATTCACATATTTACCATTGAGATGACCAAGAGATCAGCACACATTACAGTGTGGTCCTCTGTATGTTCTCTGCATGTCTATTTATATAATATAGCGTAAACATAAGCACAGCTATCCTTGCCTACAGTATGTATACTCTGCCTCCACTTTGTGCTAAATAATGCCGTTCACACACTGCAGATACTGTACCACAGGCCAAATTGCCAGATGTACTGATGGAAGAGAGCCTTACAGGAGGGAAAAGCTGTGCTAAGGGGCCAGTTTTACTGGGGGAGAGCTGCAGTGAGGGGGCTAAGCTGTATATCGGGAAGAGAGGAGCTGTACTAAGAGGGGGGTGCTTTACCAAAGCTGTGCTGAGTCGGCAGCACTGTACTGGGGGGAAACTGTACTGAGCTGTATTGGGGTGGGGGGGATTTGAGGGGGCAGAGCTGTGCTGGGGAGGAGAACTGTACTGAGAGCAGAGATCTGAACTGAAACATAGCTCTTAACTGTCCCTGATTTTGAGGGACTGTCCCTCATTTGTAACAAAGTCCCTCTGCCCCTCTTTCCTCCTCATTTGTCCCTCATTTTGTTCTGATCTATATAGTTGTATATAAAATTCACTACTTACATAGGTGTGTGCAACCTATTGCATTAGGGTGTGCACCCCAAAGCTTAAACACACATGTGTGTAATATATATATTATATATATATAAGAAAGTGTTGCTGCACTTAAAATTTTTATTTTTCAAATATCTTCATAAAGGTTACATACCAAAAAAGTATTCAAAGTTATTCAGACATGGATTTCCGTTTTGGGCTTACATGCTTACGCCCTTCCTCAGATCAGTCAGAACACATCTATGTTCTGACTAGGGATGAGCCGAACAACCCCCGCGGTTCGGTTCTCATTCAGAACATGCGAATGGACCGAAAGTTAGCGTGAACATTCGAACACCGATAAAGTCTATGGGACTCGAACGTGAGAAATCAAAAGTGCGAATTTTAAAGGCTAATATGCAAGTTATTGTTCTAAAAAGGGTTTGGGGACCCGGGTCCTGCCCCAGGGGACATGTCTCAATGCAAAAAAAAAGTTTTAAAAAATTACGTTTTTTTGGGAGCAGTGATTTTAATGATGCTTAAAGTGAAAAAAATAAAAGTGAAATATTCCTTTAACCACTTAACCACCAGCCGCCGTCCAAAAACGGCGGCAAGGTGGTTGCTTAACTGGGGGTCGCCGTTCTGAAACGGCGCCCAGCAGAAGCAGTGATGCGCGCCGCCTCGGGCGCGCACACAGAAAATTCTGTGCGCGCCGGGTCTATGAGACCCGGCGCTACACAGATCTCGGTAACTGACCGACAACAGCGGTCTTTTACCATGTGATCGCGCCGTCCAATGACGGCGCGATCACAGGTAAACAAACCGGCGTCATTTGATGACGCCGGTTCCTCCCTCCTCTCGCTGTACCTATCGCTACAATGTGAAAGGAGAGCGCGGATGGCAGCAGCAGTGTGGGATGGATCTGTGACTATTGCAGTCACAGATCCATCCATCCATCCCTGCTCAGCCATCCCTGCATTAACCCCTGCAATACTCTGCCTTCCCTGCGCAATACTCTGCAATGCTCTGCCTTCCCTGCGCAATTACTCTGCAATACCCCCTGCGCAATACTCTGCAAAACCCCCACGCAATACTCTGCAAAACCCCCGCGCAATACTCTGCAATACCCCCGCGCAATACTCTGCAATACCCCCGCGCAATACTCTGCAATACCCCCGTGCAATACCCTGCAATACCCCCGCGCAATACTCTGCAATACCCCCGCGCAATACTCTGCAGTACTCCTTGCGCAATACTCTGCAATACCCCCGCGCAATACTCTGCAATACCCCCGCACAATACTCTGCAATACCCCCGCACAATACTCTGCAATACCCCCGCACAATACTCTGCAATACCCCCGCGCAATACTCTGCAGTACCCCCGCGCAATACTCTGCAGTACTCCTTGCGCAATACTCTGCAATACCCCCGCGCAATACTCTGCAATACCCCCGCACAATACTCTGCAATACCCCCGCACAATACTCTGCAATACCCCCGCGCAATACTCTGCAGTACCCCCGCGCAATACTCTGCAGTACCCCCCGCGCAATACTCTACAGTACCCCCTGCGCAATACTCTGCAGTACCCCTTGCACAATACTCTGCAGTACCCCCGCACAATACTCTGCAATACCCCCCGCGCAATACTCTGCAGTACCCCCGCACAATACTCTGCAGTACCCCCCGCACAATACTCTGCAATACCCCCCACACAATACTCTGCAATACCCCCCACACAATACTCTGCAATACCCCCCACACAATACTCTGCAATACCCCCCACACAATACTCTGCAATACCCCCCACACAATACTCTGCAATACCCCCCCACCAATACTCGGCAATACCCCCGCACCAATACTCTGCAATACCCCCGCACCAATACTCTGCAATACCCCCGCACCAATACTCTGCAATACCCCCGCACCAATACTCTGCAATACCCCCGCACCAATACTCTGCAATACCCCCGCACCAATACTTTGCAATACCCCGGCCAATACTCTGCAATACGTTAAATGCGTTTTAACCACTTCCCGCCCACGTCATATGAGGTCCTTGACTTTGTGCAGGGATATCTAAATGATGCCTGCAGCTACAGGCATCATTCAGATATCATTTTTTTCAGCCGGCGATTCTCTACACCATAAGAACGATCATGGCGGCTGTTCCGCCTCTTGATTGTTCTTACGGGAGGCAAAAAGGGACGTCCCCACTCCCTTCGCCCTCCGGTGCTTCTTCTGACTCACCGCTGCGATCGAAGCCAGGATGGTTTTTTTTCTTGTTTTTTTTCAGGCTTCCCAGCCTAGAGGTGAGATGTGGGGTCTTATTGACCCCATATCTCACTGTAAAGAGGACCTGTCATGCTATATTCCTATTACAAGGGATGTTTACATTCCTTGTAATTGGAATAAAAGTGATCAAAACATTTATTTTTGGGGAAAAATGTGTCAAACTAAAATAAATAAAGTAAAATGAACATAAAAAAAAAAAAAAATATTTAAAGCGCCCCTGTTCCCGCGTGCTCGTATACAGAAGCGAATGTGTACGTAAGTCCCGCCTACATATGAAAACGGTGTTCAAACCACACATGTGGGGTATCGCTGCGAACGTTAGAGCGAGAGCAATCATTTTGGCCCCAGACCTCCTCTGTAACTAAAAACATGTAACCAGTAAAAACATTTAAAATGTCACCTATGGGGATTTTTAAGTAGCGAAGTTTGGCGCCATTCCACAAGCGTGTGCAATATTGAAGGGTGACATGTTGGGTATCTATTTACTCAGCGTAACTTCATCTTTCATATTATGCAAAAACATTGGGCTAACTTTAATGTTTTTTTTTTTAAAAAGCACAAAACTGTTTTATTTCCCAAAAAAATGCGTTCGAAAAATTGCTATGCAAATACCATGCGCGATAAAAAGTTGCAACGACCGCCATTGTATTCTCTAGGGTCTTTGCTAAAAAAGCATATATAATGTTTTGGGGTTCTATGTAATTTTCTAGCAAATAAATGATGATTTTTACATGTAGGAGAGAAATGTCAGAACTGGTCTGGGTGCTCCAGAACGCCTGATGGTGCTCCCTGCATGTCGGGCCTCTGTATGTGGCCACGCTGTGTAAAAGTCTCACACATGTGGTATCGCCATACTCGGGAGGAATAGCAGAATGTGTTTTGGGGTGTAATTTGTGGTATGCATATGCTGTGTGTGAGAAATAACCTGCTAATATGAAACTTTTGTGGAAAAAAAATAAAAATAAAAAAAACCTTGATTTTGCAAAGAATTGTGGGAAAAAATGACAACTTCAAAAAACTCACCATGCCTCTTTCTAAATACCTTGGAATGTCTTCTTTCCAAAAAGGGGTCATTTAGCGGGTATTTGTACTTTTCTGGCATGTTAGGGTCTCAAGAAATGAGAGAGGCTGTCAGTACATCAGATGTGATCAAATTGATCAATTTTCAGTAATTGGTACCATAGCTTGTAGACCTTATAATTTTCACTAAATAATATCCAAATTTATTTATTTTTTAACCAAAGATATGTAGCAGTATACATTTTAGGCCAAATTTATGAAGAAAAATTCATTTTTTGCAAAATTTTATAATAGAAATGAAGAAAAATTCTTTTTTTTACAAAATTTTCGTTCTTTTTTCATTTATAGCGAAAAAAATAAAAACCGCAGAGGTGATCAAATACCCCCAAAAGAAAGCTCTATTTGTGGGAAAAAAGGACAAAAATTTCATTTGGCTACAGTGTTGTATGACTGAGTTATTGTCATTCAAAATGTGAGAGCACCGAAAGCTGAAAATTGGTCTGGTTATTAAGTGGGTTTAAGTGCCCAGTTGTCAAGTGGTTAAATATCTATAGTATGCCTGTAAATTGACACATGTTTCCCGTGTTTCCCTGCACAATATTATGGGCCGGATTCAAGAAGCAATTGCGCCTGTGTAACCATAGGTTACACAGCGCAATTGCTTACTTGCACCGGCGTAACAAGTGCTCCTGATTCAGGAACCTTGTTACGCCGACTGCAGCCTAAGATCTGCGCGGCATAAGGCTCTTATGCCCGCATATCTTAGGCTGCATTCTTGCGTGGACGCTAGGTGGCGTTCACGTTGTGCTCAGTGTATAGTATGCAAATTGCATACTAACACCGATTCACAATGTTGCGCGAGCCCTGCGTACGCAATTTACGTCGTTTACGTACGGCGGTTTTCGCGCAAGGCTGCCCCTGCTATTAGCAGGGGCAGCCCATGTTACGTATACCCGTCGTTCCCGCGTCGCGAAATTTGAATTTTACGTACTTTGCGTAAGTGAATCGTGAATGGCGCTGGACGCCATTCACGTTCACTTTGAAGCAAATGACGTCCTTGCAACGTCATTTGCCGCAATGCACGTCGGGAAAGTTTCCCGACGGGGCATGCTCACTACGATCGGCGCGGGAACACGCCTAATTTAAATGATTCCCGCCCCCTACGGGATCATTTAAATTGCGTGCTCTAGCGCCGGGCATTTTGCCGGCGCGCCCGCGCAATTCACGGAGCTTCTGCTCTGTGAATCAAGGGCAGCAGAGCAAATTTGCGGGGGCGCAGGGCAAAAACGTTGCCCTGCGCCTCCGTAAATAATGGGCAATTCTACCTGAATCCGGCCCTATATTTCTAAATTGGGCCTTAGGCAGTGGTGGTGGTGCCACAACACTGCAACCCCTCACAGATACTCTAGTTGAGTGCAGGAACGAGCCCTGCTGCGAAATATTACAGCAACATTTTTAATTACACACCCCTGTTAAACGGGGCAGAAAAATTGGGCTTTAGCCACTGGTGGTGGTGATGGTGCTCAGAACCAAAAATGTTCTTAGAAGCTATCAACATGAACATTGAGGAGGAATAGGATAGTCACTCAGCATAACAGGATAGTCACTCAGCATCAGCATAGGCAGTCTTCAAGGGATCTCATTCATAAAAAAAATCAGTTACATCAGCATCAGGTGCTTGGTAGCTGGTGATCCAGGACTGATTCATTTTTATGAAGGTGAGCGGATCAACAGTCTGTGGACAGGTGCACTCTGTGATCCGTTACAAAGCCTCCAGAAGCACTGAATGGGCGTTTCGAAAGAACGCTGGATGCAGGACAGGCCAGTAGCTCAATTGTATACTGTGCAAGCTCTGGCCAGTGATCCATCCTCAAGACCCAGTAAGCCAGTGGATTTTCAGTTGGAAAGGTCCCCAAGTCTAATCTTGCCCCTAGGTATTCCTGCATCATGTAAATCAGACACTGGCGATGGTTGCTAGAACCAATCAGACCTT
Organism: Rana temporaria; assembly: GCF_905171775.1. Taxonomy (NCBI): domain Eukaryota; kingdom Metazoa; phylum Chordata; class Amphibia; order Anura; family Ranidae; genus Rana; species Rana temporaria. Next base: position 317,061,761 of record NC_053492.1, read on the forward strand.
GGGACTAAAAAATGTCATCGGTCAGACAGCCACCTTCTCCACCGCTCCTTCTGTGACTGACTGAAGCCTCAGCAACACGTTGTCCAGGAGAACCAGGAAAGGGTAACCTCCCAGGCTCTGGAAACGCATTGCACAAACCTTTCTGCAAGGCTTCCCGAAGATGTTTCATTCTCTGCTCCCTCTGTGAAGGCTGGATAAGTTCCACAACCTTACCCTTGTAATGTGGATCAAGAAGGGTTGCCAGCCAGTACTGATCCCTCTCCTTGATACTACGAATCCGAGGGTCCTTTCGCAGGCTTTGCAGGATCAGGCAGGCCATGCAGCGCAGGTTTGCTGAAGAATTTCGTCCTTTGGGTCACTAAGGATGACATAATCCGCAGCCACCTCCTCCCAGCCACATACAAGTCCATGGGTTTCTGAGGACTGAAAATGATCCCTTGAAGACTACTGCTGATGCTGATTGCTAGGCTCCACCTCCATGCTGACACAATCCTCCTCCTCCTCCTCTTCCTGTGAAATTGTCAGGCCTGCAGCAATACTTTCTGGATAAAGGGGGCCTTGAGAGGTAGGAAAGTCCTCCTCTTTCTCCCTCTGTTCTGCTTCAAGTGCTCTGTCCATTATTTCATTTAGCGTGTGCTCCAACAGGTAGACAAGAGGGACAGTATAACTAATGCATGCACTGTCACTGCTCATCATCCTCGTGGCATCCTCAAATGGTGACAGGACAGTGCATGCATCCTTGATCATGAGCCACTGGCATGGCAAAAAAAACAAGCTCCCCTGACCCTGTCTTGGTGCAATACTTGCACAGGTACTCATTGATGGCCCTCTGCTGCGTATGCAGCTGCTGCAGCATTGCCAACATTGAGTTCCACCTGGTGGGCATGTCACAGATGAGGTAGTTCTTGGGCAGGTTGCATTCCTTTTTGAGGTCAGCCAGCCGTGCACTGCCCACAGATTTCCTGGCCTGCCTTTAGGAGATACTGTAAGCCTGGGTGGAAAATAGGAAAAAAGAAACTGCGCTAGGGGGGGCTCCCCCCCACCAAATATTTATTAAAAAATGGCGTTTGGGAACCTGCCACTGAGGTACCGCACATTCCACAAATTCTCGAAAGGGGGCAGAGTCTACCAGCTGAAAAGGCAGCAGTTGGAGTGCTAGCAATTTAGCCAAGCTAGCATTCAGCCGCTGGGCATGTGGATGGCTGTGACTGAATTTCTTTTGACGGTGTAGCAACTGGGGTAGGAAAATTTGCCTGCTACAATCGGATTTAGGTGTACAGCTAGCAGATTGCCCGCAAGTGCATGTTTTTTAAGAGGATTGAAGGTATACTGCGGTTGGAGATCCCAACTGATGAGGAGAAAGGAGAGGTCCGCCTTGTTATTTGGTGTGGGTCTTTTAAGTACTGTTGCCAACTGACTGTATGGGAGCTTGACATATATCTGGTCAAGCATGTGGTGCCCAAGCGGCTGCTGTTTTGACCACGCTTGATATGTTTCAGACATATGTTGCAAACAGCAACGGTGCGATCTGCTGCACACGTCTCAAAAAAGGCCCACACCAAAGAACTTTTGGAGTCAGCAGCGCCCTGCACATGCCAAGCAGTTGATTGGCTGCCCTTAAGCTGGCTCCTGGAGGGCATCCTGCCTCGTTGAAGATGTGCCTCCTCCTCTCTCCTATCAGGCACCCATGTAGAGTCAGTGGCCTCATCATCCCCTCCCTCCTCGCCACTGGAGCAAACCTGACAGTATGATGCAGCTGGGGGAACATCACTGTCAGTTTCTTGTCCTTCTTGGGTACCCCCTCTCTCTGGGCTCATGTTTCTGCCTTCATCCTCAACCTGGGAACCATCATCAGAGCCTTCAAAACGCTGCACATCCTCCTGCAGCATGTACCCTACACTGTAGTCGAACAGTTCGGGGGACTCCTCAGGGCATGATGGTGGGGCTAGGGAAGAAGTGACTGATGACATTGAGCCGATGGAAGAGGCCGCTTTGGCAGCTGCATTGTCAAAGTACTCTGAGCCAGGGTGACAGAGAATGAGGAGGATGAGGACAGCTTGGTCATCCACTCTACCAACTCTTCTGCATGTTGTGGCTCAACACGACCAGCTGCCAAAAAAAGGCCAAGCGTGGCCCACAGCCACGTGCTGAGGATACAATGTGTCCATGACAAGCACTGTTGGCTGTAGACGCAGAGCCTGCTTGCCCCTTTTTTAGTGGCCTGTGAGCGTCTGCCTCTCCTTGGTGGCCTTCCAGACATACTGTACAATTAGATTAGCAAAACAATGCCTGAAGTTTACTAAAAACAGTACACCAGGAATGGCCTGCAGTCAGGTATAGGCTTACAATTATAGGTATAGGCTTGGGTGGACAAGAATGCAGTGGATATATATGTAGGAAACTGTATATATATTTTATATACTGCAGATCACTGAGTCACCTGCCTGAAAGTGTCTTTGAACACGTACACAGGGATGGCCTACAGCAGGGATATGCAATTAGCGGACCTCCAGCTGATGCCAAACTACAAGTCCCATGAGGCATAGCAAGACTCTGACGGCATCAAGCATGACACCCAGAGGCAGAGGCATGATGGGACTTGTAGTTTTGCAACAGCTGGAGGTCCGCTAATTGCATATCCCTGGCCTACAGTCAGGTATAGGCTTGGCTATATTATATAGATATATATAAATATATCTATATAAGCCTGTGTATATATATATATATATATATATATATATATATATATATATATATATACACAGTATATATATAAAATGCACTGCAGCTCACTGAGTTGCCTGCCTGCCTGAAAGTGTCTTTGAACATGTACACCAGGAATGGCCTACAGTCAGGTATAGGCTTGGCTGGAGGACTAGAATGCAGTGGATATATATTTTATGCACTGCAGCTCACTGAGTCACCTGCTTGCCTGCCTGAATGTGTCTTTGAACACGTACACCAGGAATGGCCTACAGTCAGGTATAGGCTTTGCTGGACTGGAAGCCGCAGTGCCTACGTCAAAAAGGAGTGGTGTCCCTTTAGGCAAACCTGTCATTAATTTTTCCACTGCTATATAAGATTCAACTGGGAGACCCTCAAAAATATAGAGTTAGGACCGCAGTACACAGAGAAGCCTAGACATAGGCACAATCAGCTTCCACATATAATTGCAGTGGTTGTAAATGCAGAAGGTTTGTTACCTGACCGTAAAAAATCTTCTGCATGCAGCTCCCCCCCACCAAATATTTACCTGAGCCGAGCTCGATCAAGCAATGTGCATGAGAGCAGAGGCTCTCTTGGCGCTCTCCATCCTCATTGGTTCAGATACAGCAGCGAGAGCCATTGGCTCCTGCTGCTTTCAATCACAGCCAGGGACAAAGTTGCTGGGTGGGGGGGGGGCAGGCCTTGAGCCATACTCTGTGTGTCTTATGGACACACAGAGCAGAGTTTTGGAGCAAACACTTACAAATTCCCCCAGAACAAGCAGCTTGTTATGGAGGCACTCAGCAGAGGGGAGGAGCCAGGAGTGGCAGAAGGGGAGCTTAGAAGAGGAGGATTGGGGCCGCTCTCTGTGCTAAACCATTGCACAGAGCAGGTAAGTATGTTTGTTATTTTAACCAAAAAAAATGACAATCACTTTAGGAGTGGACTCAAAAAGTTACGTGGAGGTCATAGAAAATCCTAATCTAGTTTAACAATAGTAAATAGTCTAAATTTCTGTGGAAGGTGGTAAGAGTAGCAAAAAGCAAAACATGTATTTAGTTTAGCCATATTTACCTTGATATGTGGTAATGCATACATGCATTTTTTGTATTTTTATAACTTATCTATTGGAATCTAACCTTTATGATGTTACAGATGGCCTTGTGTGCCAATTTATATATTTTGTGCAAAGTGATATAAATAGGTAGGTATGCTAGGGATGAATTACTAGTAGTAGTTGTTAATATACATACCTGTAATAACTAACTAAAACAAAATAAAGCCACTTCCATTTAGCACAATCATGATTATGATTATGATTATGAATACCTGTAACATGTTATTTATAGGAATCAAATGTTAACAGGGCTAATGCAGAATGTACTGCCATTAGTATATTACCTTTAAAATGGAAGTATTCCACAAGCACTCCAACATGCATTATGTAACCAGCATTTGTCCTTGTCACAAAAAAATTCGATACACTGTATCTCTGCTGCTTAATCAGCATTGTATGTATTTTTAAAAAAGACAAACTAAAAAATTATAACAGCCGAAAGCCACACAGGTTATTTAAAAAAATATATTTCTATAAAAGCTCTAAAATAATTATATAAATGTCATCCTATAAGCACACTAGAATTATGAAAACTGCTTACACTCTCATTTTGAAATTTTCAGCATCATTTATCAGTGACCTTTCATTGAGTGTTAACAATTGTCATACTTGCAACAAAGCTATACCCTGAAAAACTACACCATATATCTATCAATACACCATCATGTGCCACCACTCACAACTGGTATTTGACAAGCCAAACCAAACCAATAATACAAGTACAGTCAAAAATATATTTTAGGCTTTGTACATAACATAATTTTTTGAGAAAACCAAAAAAAAAAAACAAGTTAAACCTTATATATAAAAATAAGAGTATCTGACATAATAAAGGCAGCCAATCGATTCAACGATAGCCTGCACAATTCTGATTCCACTAAGGACTTTGAAACTGGAGAAATCAGTGGGACTTCCCTGTATGGCCCCCAATCCCACCCACCCATTTCTTACGACGTAATAAGAAAAACCATGTACCAGCAACACAACAGTTTGAAGGCACAACATTCAGCACGAATGAACCTGTGCCCATTTTTCAAGGTGATCTTGCCCACAGCCATCAATGCCAACCCTTTCAGCCAACAGACACTTTGGCATCCCTCTTACCTTGATCTGTTCTCTCAAGGCTTGTTGAGGACACAGCTTGGGGAATGTTAGCCTCACTATCACTTGTTTTCCGTTTCTTCGACATCTGCAGGGTGTAGATGTGATATTGTCTTTGTGGTGCTCAGGGGATGATGTACTGATTGAGTAGTGAGAGATAAAAAAGAAAATGCTTTGCTATGGAGAGAGAGAGAGAGAGACTTTGGAGTGGCTAGAGAGCAAGTAGGAGGCAGGGACTAAGAGGAGAAAAATTCTACAAATCACAATTCCATCAATGCAATTCTCAGTTTTCTTTTATTCAGTTTTTTTCTCTCCAGCTACCAGCAGGTTGATATAAAGTGGTGGTGGGGGGTGGGCGACACAGGAAGGCATGGCAGGTAAACCACTGAGATTTTACATGCAGTCATTGAAAGGTGGAGGGCAGGTGAGGTTAAAGCTACAGATCATGTTAATCAAATTCCTCAGCTTTTCCGATTAAATTCCTGGAAATGGGTCATGTGCCTTTCTCACAGTAATGCATTTCACGGTTCTTTCTGCTAAATGTAGGAAAGAAAGGTGATTGAGTCCCATTTCCTCTTCCAAAGTCCCCTGTCCAAAGTTCAGAGCAGCTCTGTGATGTGCACATGACATTGGAGTACATTGTGATGGTCTTCCTGGATGTGGCAACATGTGCAACCTCTGTGCTTCAAGCTGAATCCATCGTGCTGTCAATAGTTCTCCTTCCATCCAAGGAAAACACTCTGTGGGAAAAAAATCTATCAACTAAGTTTCGATTTATTTTTTGGTAAGTTTACTCTATCATTTCTAAATGTAATTTTATCAGGCTCTAATTATCTATTTATTACAGAAATATAGATAGTACTGGCAATTTACACAGTGCTTTACATACTGTACATTTATATCAGTACCTACCCTCAAGGAGCTTACAATCTACAGTTTTTATCTAATGGTGGCCATACACAGAACAATTTTAAATATAATTGTATTGTTGATCGATTTAAGCTCATCTCACACATTACAATTAGACAATATCCTTTGATCTAGCAATAACTATGTAGTTCAAAAGCCTGCTTGATTGCATACAAATTGACTGAAAAGTGTAGGTAGGTCCTCATATTACATAGTTTTGATAAATCTAAAGTTGAGTGTACAGATTGCATGGCCAAATTGCAACTTGTATGATGAGCTTTACAATATGGGTGAAAGATATGGTCATAAGTTTTAAAAAAAAAATCAGTTTCTTGTGCCTTGTGACTAACGATCATATTGATACATCTGTTTTCCTACACATGGATTTTCCATCCAGATTGATCAGAATAATTTTGATATTATCTACCGGTTTTGCTCAAAATTGATCGATGACATGGTGTATGTCTTTTTAAAAAACTCACAGAGTCAATCATCTGCTTCTGTGATTATTTATTCAATGTGATTGTTGCCTGTATTGTTGGGTGACAGGGATTACTTTAAACATAATTGGCCTGCATGATCATGCATTGCAACACATGGGAATCATATATCCTTATTGTTAGGCAAACATTTGCTAGAGGTATGCAAGGGTATATAGCAGTGTGCAAAAGGTTAATTCAGAATTTACATCTGATGTGTTTATGCATATATTTATTAAGTGGATTAACTTCTACACTACAACATGCATACATACATTCCATGGCCAATTTGGACAGGAGACAATTAACCTACCAGCATGCCCAGGAGAAACCTACACAAGCACAGAGAGAACATACAAACTCCATAAAGCTAGTGTCCTGATTGGGATTCAAACCTGGCACACCAGTGCTGCAAAGCAGAAGTGCTAACCACTAAGCCACTGTGCTGCTCCTATAATCAGCAGTGCTTAGCAGACAGACTTTTCAAACAGCATAGATGCAAGCACATGGAGCTACTTGTTTAAAAAGCTTCCCCCTCCTCCCATAGCCAAACACACAATAAGCCAGAGTTACCTGCAGAAGTGATGGAGCTCCCCTTGTCCTCATCCTTAAAATGAATAAACGTGGATGACAGCTGAGATCCTAAAAGTAAGCCTGTGTATCACCATTCATGCATACAGAAGAAGTACTGGATATCTACTCATCAGGCAGAAGAAGGAAAAGAGCCAAAGAGAGTCTTGTGATTGCTGTCCCTTGAAAAGGACTGACATCCCTGGGGAAGTTAGAGTTCTTCTTGTAGAACAAGCTGAGGGCATGTCTCCCATCCAATATGAGCCAATGACGTCAGCAGCTCCATTGCTATGACAGCTGCAACTGCGATTCATTGAAATGTTAGTAGAGCTCAGACGTCAGCAGCCTGGACCATCATCAGCATGTCAAGTGCTAGCCAGCACTCAGAGATCTGGAGCTGATCAGGGCCAGACAAACACACACAAGTGTTAGATGATGTAAGCACACTTCTAGCAATCCAAAAGAATATAATGTATAACCATATAAGGGTTTGATTACATAGGCACTCTGTATAGTTAACACATTGCATAGATGCATATATTTATAGAACAAACTGAACTCATTTGCCCCTATTTTTTCTATAGATGTGAGAGATCTGGCTCTCCAGATGTTTGGAGGATTAAATGGTAAGAGGTCACTTCTGCAGACATTTGATGACATTTTGTACATTATTGTGGGATTTTAGAAGCAGAAGTTGAATGAATGGGAGGTGTGATGGGTGCTTTGTGATGCTGTGCCTGCCTCCTCTGTGTGCAGCTTGTGCTAACGTCAGCGATGTCTGCGTCAATGCTGCCTCCAGTGACATAAATAGACCCCCTCTCCCTCTCCTCATTCTCATTGAGAACCTAATGGAAATTTTTTATTATGATCATCCCCATAAATCAAATCATTTCTCCGGCTTGCTACCCATGCACTCAGCTGTATCTGGCAATTGACTACCTATTCGATACTGATTTGCTTATAAAATTTCTAGTTTTTAAATACATCTGCTATATAAGTGATCTGATTTACTGCAGAACAAACAGAACAATAGTATTTAGTACAGACATCATAGCAAAAGTTCTCCATTTTTATGTCCAATACTTCAAAAATAAAGTGATACATGAAGTAAGGGTTAAAGTACTATATGCCACCCTATCCAGAATTAATGTAATTGGCTTGACCTTGGTAAAAGTTCAGAATCAAAGCATAAACTTAAATGGTATACCTACCAGCTGTGTGCACAGAGCATGTAAACGTAGGCTGATGGGGTGGTCGTCACTTCCTCCATATTTCCCACCTCATTAGGGGCTAAGCAAGGGTCACATTAGAGGCCTTTGTATAGAGCCACTGACATGCACATGGGGTGGCTTTACTTGAGTCACGCTCACGACCCGGTGGATTACAAACAGTAAAGAACTTTAGTAAATGCCCTTGATATCATGTACACCAACACAATCACTTGAGCATTTAAGTGGGACACGCTGAGCCAATGTCCTCTCCACCTGTCAAGTGTACCACCACGACCAGAAATTTCCTTTTTCCCACCCTGCTTACCATTATTCGCACCTAGGAAAAAAAAAATATGTATCCCTGCTCCTATAGCCTCTTGGGATATCCTTGTCACATATTTTCACATGGCGGCCAGTGGGCAGACTTGGACAAGAGTCATCAGGGGACGGTTGCAGAACCTGGAAGAAATGACTGGTGTGTTCAATAAAAACATGGTAACATTTAATTTTTTGTGTGTTATTAGTTTAAGCAGACTGTGATTGTCTATTGTTGTGACTTAGATGAAGATCAGATCACATTTTATGACCAATTTGTGCAGAAATACATATCATTCCAAAAGGGTTCACATACTTTTTATTGCAACTGTATATACATACACTGCATCTAGTGTAGTCTATATCTGACTGCAGGTGATTCCTGGTGTACTTTTTCTAATATACTTCAGGTGGTGTATTTAATATATGTATACAGTCAGTCTATATATTAGAAGGCCAGTATGGTGGCCTGAATTTATGGGAGGAGCCCGGAGGGTATTTAAGCTGACCACTTCCTCTTTGTCAGTTTCAGTGCACGATACTACATGTCACTTGGCTGACTCTTCCCAGCTCACCTCATGTTCATGAGTCTGTTCGTTTGATTACACATATCTTGCAGCTTCTCCGTTCGTGGTGTTCGTCTGCGGTTCTCATTTGCTGTTGCAGGTAGGGTTCGAACCTTTTCGTTCATACGCAATGTTGCGATTTGTTATGTTTCCTATCTTGCATCCCTTTCATTCTTAGCTGCCTCTGAGTTGTTGTTGGTCCTGTCCCGACATCATTCGGCACAGGTGTAGTAGATTCACATGTTCTCTCAGCCTTCCTTGTCATCCCACCCACAAACATATGTTTCATTTGTAGATCCAAACCTCCGAACCACTGTTAGTCATTGCCCGATTTCACTAGTTACAGGCTTTGTTGCTCATAGAATTCACAGTCTCATACATTTGAAGATGAGTATGTATTCGGATCAGGGGATTGCGGACAGCTGTTCCCACTCTGCAGCAGCTGTTTTTATTCACAGGAGACCGTACTTCTACTTTTCCTGTTTGCCTGGGGTGGAAGTTTGTGACTAACAGAGGTCCAGACCAGTTGAGGGTCAGGAACCTGGTTAGTCTGTTTTTAAAAGGGGAGAAATGTGACAGAACCCACTGTCACTGTGTGTTTTGGAAGGGACTGTGGGCTGGCCTGTTAGTTGTTACCCACAGACTATGGCCCAGAAGAGACTGGGGACAAGCTGGCATTGAGATAATGTAATGTAACGCTACATCCCTTCTCCCCCCCCCTTTGTTGCTGTGTCTAATTGTCTTGGTTCATTGCACATAGACAATGGTCTGGACTGGAGACATCTCTTCGCAGGGGATGTGTATTGAGAGGCTGCCTGCTTACCATAATCCAATGTACAAATGTTCAGTTCCCATTGGTTGTTCCGTGTCCCCCTCCCCTCTTTGACAAGGCTAAGGGGAGTGTCCCTAACTGTGTGCAAAATTGTATGTCTTTCATTTAATAAACAGTTTATGCTCTGCATGTTTAACCCTCAACACCTGTGTGGATTGTCTCGTGATTGAGGGGTTAAGGGCTGGTTATGGCGAATCTACAGGCTGCGGGTGCGTTTGGAGGACAGGAGACACAGGTCTGATGGATGTGCCCACCTGGGGTATCCGAGATCCGTCACAGTCAGGATCAAAGTCGGATCCCCGCCGGAAGTGGTGTAGGTCACCGCGATCGCCACAGTGATCTATGCCTGGAAGTGGGAGCAAATACCTGGATTACACAGGTATCTGCTCCCTCCACCCCCCTGAAAGGTGCCAAATGTGACACCGGAGGAACTCTACTTTAAGATTTCCTTTACTGGCTTATCAAAATAAAATATACCTTATTCCACAATTCATAATTGATAAAATAAAATATTAACAGCGCTGTATTTGGAATGATAATTCTCAAATTAATATGTCACCATATTCTGCTAAAATGAATAAATCCTCTTTCCTTATGTAGTGCCCCCTTGCTTTCAGCATGGGCACTATGCTAAAGTTAATGGGGAATAGGAGAGTTACGTTCCTCCCATTCGTGATTTGTTCAAATTCCGGGACCTCTGTCATTCCAGAATTGTCCACTGGGTCAGTCTGTGGTCCAGGGATGCAATGCCATCCCTAGCCGGCAGTTGGCGCTAGAGGGGTTCTGGCGGAGTAAGCTTTCCCAGCAGTCAATTAGAGGAGTTTTTCCTTCGCAAGGCATGCTGGGGGAGAGTATATCTGGGACAAGTGTCATGTGTTCCAAAACCTTTGCGGGGTCCCGTTCCAGGTGCGGTACCCACCTTCAGGGTATGCGCATCCATGGACCCCGCCAGCGCGGCCCACCTGGCCAAAGCTCGAGACTGCATTGACCCTCATCCTGAGGAGAAAGGGGACTCCAGTGTTTCGCTGGGTTCCAGGATCTATTGAGAGAATCCCAGTCTGGGATCGGGTGTCCGGATCACTGACAGGTATGATTGCTGTCATCCGGGGGCCTGTTTAGGAAAAAGTCTGCTTAGAGGAGATGCTCTTTATTCACCTAAGTCCTTTATTGAAATTGGCCTGTAGAGGAGGCCCTAGAGCCGGGTCTGTGAGGCAGACCTGTTCCTCCCAGACAGTTCAGAGTGACGCTTCGGCTGCCAGGCCTATCATAGGGGTCTGTCCGGGGGCACTTTACCCACTCTAAGTAGAGTGGCGACGAGTTATAGAAGTTGGTGCTATACAGAGCAGTACTGACTGCTTCACTGATATCCAGGCCTGATACTGCAAGGTTCTCTCCTCCTATCCTTTTCATCAACCTTGTCCTTCCAAACTGATATTGATGTTGGCCATGTTGGCCTGGAAATAAAGCATTGAAAACTCTTCAATCACTGTCTGGACTTTCGCTCACTATTTGTTCTACCACCGCACCCCCTGGAGCCATGTCAGGGTAACTTAATTTGCCGATCCCAAATCAATCAGCGGCTCCTTCGGGGGTGAGCGATACACTTATATATGTACAAAGAGAAAAAATGAAGAAAAGAAAAGACCAATTCCGATTGATCTAGACTATTCCAACCAGAGCATTCACATTGCTAGATCCATTAACTGGGATCAGCCCTGTGTGTTGCTCCCTGCTGTGTGCTGAAGTCCATACAACTGTCAGTAAAAATAATAATATTAATAATGTTGTTCTTCAGCAGCTGAAGTGATGATGATGCATACAGATCTCTGTCACTTTATCCACTTGCTGGCACCCCCTAGGTAATCTACTCACCGAACTGGAGTTGTAAAGATGCCTATAAACAATCTTTCTGGGTACAGTACAAGGATCCCTCTCGGGTTGCACAATGGTCTGGTCAGATCTCTCTACTGTTGACCGGCTGTTCCTCTCGGGGTATGCGTTGGTGTCAGTCAGAAAGTGCATGCGTGCAGCTGTGCGATCATATGAAAAGCAAGGGAAGCTCCACATAGTATTAATCCGTTTATTCAAATAAACCTTCCCCCTTAGATAAAATATGCTTACAATATATATAAAACAATAGGCTTGTCACATAAAAGGGTGTACGGCTTTCTCACTTGAGTCAGTCAAAGGTGTTCACTATTGCTGCTGTGAGTCCCGGGAAGCCCTCTGAAGATGTGAAGCCAATCGCGAAACGCGTTAGTGGGACCAAGTGACTCATCGGTCCATTCAGGATTACGGCTTCCCAGAGGATGAGAGGATTTCTGTACTTCTCAGTCGCTAACGATGCAGGTGCAATATTATGCAGAGATGGTGCGTGCCACTTACAAATTGCCTCCTGTTGAAGCTTCTAGGCCCTCTGTTTCCTCTTTGGGATCCCGGAAATCCCCACAGGCTGCATGCACCTTTCCAGTTCATCCTTTGCTGGATAAACTGATGTATGATGACTGGGTTCACCCAGATAAACAGTTTTCTCCTCCTAAGCTGTTTTCCCTCCTTTATCTTATGGAGGAAGGTTTCACTAAGAAATGAGGGGTACCTGCTATTGATGCAGCTATTTCTTGTGCAAACAAAAGCCTGACCTGTCCTATAGACAATGCTCAGGGTTTTAAGGATCCAACTGATAAAAAGCTGGAGTCCCTATTAAAAGCCTCCATGGCTAGGGCTGTAGTACAACCTGCAGTTGCAGCCATTGGTGTATTTCAGTTCCTCAACGAACAAATGAAGCAGATGATTAACCTCCTTCCTCCTGAGGAGATTGAGGTTTATGAGGACCTTCCTAAGGCCTTGTGTTTTGCAATTGATGTGCAGCGCTACCCCCGCAGGAGCCGCTGGTTAGAATAGGGATGGCGTGTTACCTCTGTGAGCATCTAGGGGTAATGATGATAAGATGGTGAGAGCAATGACGGAATGTCCAAGCAGCAGGTATCTTTTTGTAGCTTTATCTCACCCAACACGGCAAAACAGTAACTTGGGGTAGGATAGGAAGAAGATGGATGAAAAGGAGGAGAATAGCAGATTCGGGCTTGAACAATACAGAAGCAGTCCTGCTTCCAGCTGCACTTTTTTTCTTCGTCGCCACTCCAGCCGGAGTGGGTATAATGAATCTGGACAGGCCTCTCACACCGACCTGGCAGCCAGAGTATCACTCGGAAACTTGAGGAGAAAATAAGTCTCTGCCATAGACTTAATAGAAATAAGGGTCAGAATGGGACCTCTGCCACAGGCCCCTTCTCCAGAATGTAGATCGTGAGGTAAATCCTCCTTAGTAAATTTAGTGCCTGAATCTCCCTCAGGTAGTCTTTTAAATGGTCACCGACTGACAGGTTGCCAACAGACAAACTCTCAATGTCCGGTCACCTTGATCCCCGATGGCTTGTCAAAGCCCTGTTGGATCGCCTGCCTCCGGGCTCTCCTCAGACTCCCCACTGAACAGCACAACTCGCTTGGGATCTCCTCACAGAATGTGGGGGACCTAGTAGATCACTGGGGCCCCGCCATAGCTTCAGTTGCTCCGGGCCAACATGGTCCCGGAACCAAGAACACCGCATTGCACGCGCACCCCGGCCTGGAAGGCCATATCACCGGGGGCCGTGATGTGCGCACACCCTGAAGGTGGGTGCCGCACCCAGGAACAAGAAGCCCGCCTAATGGCGTCTGCTCCAAAATTACCCTCCCCCAGTATGCCCCGCGAGGGAAAAAACCCTCTGATTGGCTGCTAAAGAGAGGCACCTCTGTCTGGACCCCACTGGCGCTCTCTGTCTCCCCGAGGTGGAAGAGCATCTGTGGAACACAGAATGAAACCACAGCGCAGCCCAGCCTGGCAGAGACTCAATTTACTCAAATAACCGGATGAGAGCCAAATAACTCTCTCACCCCCCTCTAAATTTGAAATAGCACCTGGACTGAAAGTACACAGGCGCTACAGATGCGATTATGGACTCTGTTCAACAAGCATCTCACTTGAGTCTCCTGCAGGTCCCTTTGGTTAAAACATTGGGAGGTCGAGGTTTCTTGCAAGAAATACTTGGCAGCGTTCCCCTTTGGGGGAGAACGCCTGTTTGGGGATGACATGGATAAATACATCCTAAAGATTACCCGAGGCAAGTCTACTATTGCCAGTTAAGAAGAGGAGTAAGCGTCACTCATTTAAACGTACTCTTTCTCCAGCCCCTGGAACCTCATTCTCCAGGCAGTGGCGACAGCCTCCCCAGTCTAACACTAGGGGGAAAGCCCAGAGCCAAGCCCAAGGGCAGAAAGGGACTTTGGGTCAAAATCTAAGCAGAACCCCCAAAAATTCCCTATGAAGGGATTCCCCCGCTCGGCCGAGTGGGGGGAAGACTGCTGCAATATGCAAACGCCTGGCGGAACGAAGTTTGGGACAAGTGGGTCATCTGCACAGTGTCCTCAGGCTACAAGCTAGAATTCAGAGAACTTCTGCCACCCCGTTTTCTGCCTAAGATCCAGAGAAGAGAAGGCCTCTGCTGTTGGCCTTGGAACACCTGTTGTCCCAAGAGGTAATCATAGAGTTAACCCCCAGAGGATCAGGGGTCATGATTCTATTCAAACCTTTTCACAATTCCAAAACCAAACGGGGATGTCAGACCTATCCTAGATCTGAAAAGCCTGAATCAGTTCCTGAACATTCGCTCCTTCTGCATGGAGTCTGTCTGTTCAGTTGTTTCCACCCTTCAGGGGGAGAATTTCTGGCATCAATAGACATCAAAGATGCATATTTACATGTGCCAATATTCCCCGTTCACCAAAGGTTTCTAAGGTTTACGGTGGATCAGTGCCACTTTCAGTTTGTGGCCCTTCCTTTCGGGCTGGCTACAGCACCTTGAGTGTTTACAAAAATACTGGCCCCGACTCAAGCAAGGCTAAGGGCATGAGGCATAGCAGTAACAGCCTACCTGGACGATCTGTTGATCACAGATCTGAGTGCCGCACGCTTGGGCCACAATTTGCACAGCACTGTACCTAGCTGTAAGATTTTACCTGAAGTTCTATATTGTACCACTAGATGGAAGTATTGCATTGCAATTGAATGCATATTAGTTTCACACACAGTGTAGCTTATTGAGATGAACATTTTGTTGCAATTTTACAATATGTTTCACAACATGTTATATTTATAGCTTGCCTTAGCTGCTGCATTTAGACCTTATGCACACAGAGCGTTTGTTCAGCTCTGGAGAAAAACTGCTGCTTAACTACTTACCCCCCGGACCATATTGCTGGTCAAAGACCAGAGCACTTTTTGCGATTCGGGACTGCGACGCTTTAACTGACAATTGCGCGGTCGTGCGACGTGGCTCCCAAACAAAATTGGCGTCCTTTTTTTCCCACAAATAGAGCTTTCTTTTGGTGGTATTTGATCACCTCTGCGGTTTTTATTTTTTGCGCCATAAACAAAAATAGAGCGACAATTTTGAAAAAAAATAATATTTTTTACATTTTGCTGTAATAAATATCCCCCAAAAATATATAAAAAAATTTTTTTTTCCTTAGTTTAGGCCGATACGTATTCTTCTACATATTTTTCGTAAAAAAATCGCAATAAGCGTTTATTGATTGGTTTGCGCAAAAGTTATAGCGTTTACAAAATAGGGGGTATTTTTATGGCATTTTTATTAATATATTTTTTTTACTAGTAATGGCGGCGATCAGCGATTTTTTTTCGTTACTGCGACATTATGGCGGACACTTCGGACACTTTTGACAAATTTTTGGGACCATTGGCATTTTTATAGCGATCAGTGCTATAAAAATGCATTAGATTACTATAAAAATGCCACTGGCAGTGAAGGGGTTAACACTAGGGGGCAGGGAAGGGGTTAAGTATGCCTGGGTGTGTTCTTACTGTGGGGGGGGGGGTGGCCTCACTAGGGGAAACACTGATCTTCTGTTCATACATTGTATGACAGGACCGAGAGCTGACAGGACCGAGAGCTGTGTGTTTACACACACAGCTCCCGGTCCCCGCTCTGTAACGAGCGATCGCGTGTGCCCGGCAGCGATCGCGCCCGCCGGGCACACGCACGGGAGTCGGGGGCGAGCGGGGGGGCGCGCGCGCGCCTCCGGCGGCGCGCACGCGCCCCCTAGTGGCGGCTATACGATAGGACGTATAGCTACGGGCTTTCGCCCAGGAGAGCCGACCTGCCGCCGTATAATGACGGTGGCTGGTCGGCTAGTGGTTAAGGACCCTTTCACACGTGCGGACCGTTCGTCCGTTTTTCCATACGTCCGCTTACGGATTAAAACAGACTGCAATGCTTTCCTATGGGATAGCGGACGTTAGCAGATGAGCATCCACTAACGTCCGTTAACATCTGTCTCCGTTAAGCTCCGTTTTTTTGAACGGAAGAAAACCCTATTTTTCTTTCGTAATAAAAAAAAGGAAAGGACGAAAGACGGATGTTAGCAGACGATCCGTTAACATCCGATCCGCTGACATCCGTTTTTCATCAAAATTCATGAAAAACTGATTAAATAAAGTTAAAAAAAAAAACGGACCTATACAGATGAAAAACGGACGTCAACGGATGAAAAAACGGATGGGACACGGACGTCAACGGATGAAAAACGGATGTCAACGGATGAAAAACGGAAGTGAAAAAGGATGAAAACTGATGTTTACTGACAACAACTGATGATAAAAAAACGTGACTGAACTGATCTAATGTATGGTCCGCACGTGTGAAAGGGCCCTAAGGAGTTCCAGCCTTTAAGTGTTTATTAAAAGTCAGCAGCTACAAAAAGTGTAGCTTCTGACTTTTAATAAACAGACACTTACCTGCTCCACGGTCCAGGGAAGCGGCCACCTGGAGCTCTGCTCCTCTAACCCCCCCCCCTCTCCAGCTGGAGCCTCCATTCATAGTGTGGGCACTGGGCACGCGGCCGTGTCAGATTTCGGCTTCACGGCCGGGCACTCACTGCGCATGCGCGGGTCGCGCTGCACTTTTTAAATTGACAGGTGATCTCCTGGGGCATGTCACGTGTCCCTGGAGATTGCCTAAAGAAAGGGGCCTCCTAAAGCGAGAAGAGAAGTTGCAGAGGCGGTCCCTGGGTGGAAGGAGGAAGTGGCACAGGAAGTCCCTCTCCTACCGAAGCCCCCCAAAAAAATTACATGCCAAATGTGGCATGTAAGGGGGTGAGGAGTGCTTAAAGAAGAAGTTCCACTTTTGGGTGGAACTCTGCTTTTAAAAAAAAAGCACCTAAAGTCAAGTTTTGCACTCATGTATAGGCGTGTCAAGCATTTGAGCATTTATGGATTCCATTGGTCAGAATATTAATTCAATATGAATTTAATAAGAATAAATGCTCAAGTGATAAATGAGTCTTGTGTTTGGGCACATTGAGATGTGTTTACATGCATTTACGTCTCTGAAGCCTCTGTTAAATGCAGAGAATGGAGCAAGGTGTTGGGACCATGAAAACCTAGCTTGCGTAATCAGCGGCTGTCCAGTGGTGGAGTCAAAAGACTTCAGACCCAGAATAAGACTGGAAGAAGATGTCAGAGGTTATGGACAGAGCGATGAGGCTGAGCACAGATACTGAATCCCATGAATGGGCACAATAGAAGTTAAGCACACTGATGTAGCATTGAGGGGGAGCACATAATTTGATTTACTGGAACAGGGCACAGTAAAGGGTACGAGTGTCACAATGTGCAAGTATACTGTGCATACTTACACATTAATGTCAAAGTCCATCCCCACCCTGCAGATGATAACGTTCCACTTTTAAAGTGATTTGTAAAGGAAAAAAAATGTATTTAAAAAAAAAAAAACATCATACTTGCCTGCTTTGTGCAATGGATTTGAACAGAGCAACCCTGATCCTCCTCTTCTTGGGTCACCCGTCGGTACTCTGGGCCCCTCCCCCTTGCCGAGTGCACCCATAGTAAACCGCTTGCTTTGAGGGCATTCATGCATGCTTGCTCCCGAGTCGGCTCACTGCATTTATAAGACACCATTAGATCTAATTATTGAAGTTTTCCCGATGACAGACTTGCATGGCGGTCCACTCTGCTGGATGCTACTCTACTGTTTCTTTTTTCTTCCCCACCCTTTTTTGTTCTCCCTCTCTTTCCTTCTCTGTTTACCTTTCTTATTTTTGATTTACCCTGACTTATTTTCCCTGTGAAAAAGTTGGCATTGATATAACATTTTTCTTCACTGCATATTTGCGCAATTTTGAACATATTAGATGCTGAATGGCAGGGGAGTATGATGAAACTCACAATATAGATGGCTAGAGTACTGCCATGAAAGTGTTTGTTAAGTCAAATTTTCCCTCTGACGTCAGCCGGGGCGATCACGTGACAGAAGCAATGTCTTGGAGCTGTAAAGCGGCCGTGAGTCACGTGACCGGTCTGAAGACAGCTGTGAAGAGGTATTTAGAATGCATATTTTTACAAAGGACTTCCGTAGTGTGGTATGCCAGCCACTAATAGAGAGCTGGCATTGACCAATGTAGGGTTTTTATTTTTAATAGTAGTGGCGGGGGGTGGGGGGGGGACGTCAAGAAGGGGGAGCGGCACACTTAAGGTTTTTTATTTTCATGCATAGAATGCATGAAGGTAAAAAAAACTTCAGCCTTTATTTAGAACCAATTTAAGCTCATAGATCTATGACAACTCTTGCAAAGTTATTACTCAGTTTGAAGCATCTGACAAACAGGACAGGAGTCACAATACATTTTCAAAATTTTAAGTACCCCTGGCCAGTAAAACCTTTGCAAAACCTGATCTATGTTTTTATCATATCCTCAACGCCCTCCCAAAACTTGGGAATGATCCACGTCAAGCACAGAGCATCTGCGGAGCTGTGGAATGACAAGTTGGTTAACCCTGTGTCCCCTTAGCTCATCCACCTGATATAGCAGATAATTCTCTGTGGAGAAATATGGAAACACTGAATTAAGCCCTGGCTCTTGGGACACCCCATTACCCTTACCTGAGCTGTTCCAAAGTTATCCCAGGATAAGACAAGTCTGTCTCTGGATTGGCTTTCACTGCTTTCCTTTCCAACACCTCTAGCTAAAAACTCTTTACCTTGCTAGGAGTTACCACTACTATTTCCATCTGGTAATTAGCTTTCAGGAGTGCTGTGGTTGATCATGGCCATGGGAAAGTTCTCCTCACAATCCTGTGAATCTTTCCTCACAAGTCCCAAAAAAGGGGAAATCATGTCCCAATATAATACTATATATAAGTATCCCCATGGATATAGACAACTCCCATTAAATGGGTTTGTTGTTTCTGAGTATCAACCAGCCTGACCTGCACAAGCGGCTAGCAGGATCCAAAAAGACTGTCACCTTACTGGCACATATCTGTCTCTCACAATGTATGATAAAAGGAAAATAACCCTACACTAGTATAAAAAAGTAATGCAAATGTGAACAACAATCCAGCATTACCTATAGAAGCTTTACACAAAAATGGCCAATGTAAAATCTGTTGTATATAGATACGTTGTAATGTATATATTGACTTCATTACCTGAGTTGAATCTTCTCCTTCTTTGTTCTTAACAACATAGCTTTCACTGACTGTGTAATAGATAATTAAAATGTGGAAGATTCAATCATCCATTAAATAGGTGTATAATACAGCAATATAATTAAGATTAGCTTGGGTTAGGTAGGTAGGTGCCTACAAGAGAGTTGAAGCAGAGATTCACCCAAAAGTGGAACTTCCACTTTAAGGACTCCTGACCCCCTGACATGCCACATTGCCGTGCCTGTGCCCAGGATTGAAAGAGAGGCATCACATCAATTTCTCTCCCTGTCTGATGACTTGAACTGAATGAAACCATGTGTCCAGAGACCCAGAGAAGGGGAAGCCCTAGGTCTGGTAAGGAACTAACATTACACAAGTTACCCTGTTGTCTTCTGGAAACTGTTTTTCTTCCTTCAAGAGCCCCAACTTTGCCAGCCATTGGTTTTCTTTTTTTCATCAGTCACTGGCAGTGGGATAAAACTGTGACTGCTATAGCAAGTTAGCTATATAGTTCCCATCATACACTTTACGGCCTTATGCTCATTGGGTGTTTAACCCCAGTGTTGATACTCTAGTATTTAGGTACAGACAAAAGGCTCAGGTGCACCATCTAGACCTGCTGCCGGCCACTTGTAAAACTTTATAAAAGGCTGGGAGCTGGATAGGGCTAGAGGGTGCACTGAGCTGTAGTAGTGTTAAAGGCAGTATTCATTTAAGAAAGGAATACAGACTATAACTAATAATGTCTTTGCAGAGTTAACATATCCCCCTCAGACAAACGTCTGTGCATCACACAGGGGCCCTGTCGTCGCTGGCGGACATATCCTCTGATGATATCCACATAGGATAAAACATGTTAGGCTGGCCGACACAAGTACGCTATGAGCCGCAGAGTTTTTTTTATATGTTTTGATGCCTGTTTGCCTGTTTGGTCCTGTAAGTACCATACAATAAATTGTGTGTTGCTTTTACCTATGGGCTTCACTATTGCTGTTTCTTCTCAGCATTTTTTTTTGGTCATATACCTGTTGATGAACGCAATATACACCTTTGGTTCCTTGTGAATTTCTGGATGACCTTTTACTATTGATGTTGCCTGTGGATAACCGTTTTTACCCATGCATCCTGCTGGGAGTGTGACTGCCACTGACCTACACATTATTTGATTTATATGCCCATAATGATGATTTTCTTGTTTGCACGGTGGTGTGGTGTGTTCCCCTGTCTGTGCACTGAAGTTTTGGTGGAGGTCCTGTCTTTCAACTTCATTGATTAACTTATTTGTTTTTAATTTATTCCTTTATATCAGGGGTCTCCAAACATTCTAAACAAAGGGCGGGTTTATTGTCCTTCAGACTCTTGGAGGGCCGGACTTTGGCCAGCGGGGGTGAAAATGTTCCTGCCATCAGTGGGAGTAAACATCTGGTATTAGGGGGAGGAATAGCGCCCCATTGCTGGTATCATAGGGAGCAAAAGTGCCCCATTTGTGGTGTCAGTGAGAGAAATGGTGCTCCATTGTCGGTGTCAGATGGCAGAATAGTGTCTCGTATCATTGGGAGGGATAGAGCTCCAAGGGCCGGACAAAGGCAAGGGAAGGGCCGCATCTGGCCCTCGGGTCGCAGTTTGGAGACCACTGCTTTATATTAACATTTTATATTCACTAGAGCGCTGCACTATTGAACTATATTATTTTTGTTTGCCTTATCTACAAACTGTGCTAGCTGCTCTGTATTAATACCATTGGCCCAGATTCAGTAAGAATCTGCGCCTTTCTTACGCAGGCACAGGGCAGCGTTTTTGCCCTGCGCCCGCGCAAATTTTCTGCGCTGCCCGCGATTCACGGAGCAGAAGCTCCGTAAATTGCGGGGGCGCTGTGTTAACTTGCCCGGCGTAAGGGCGCCTAATGTAAATTATCCCGCCGGGGGCGGGAATCATTTAAATTAGGCGCGCTCCCGTGCCGAGCATAGAGCGCATGCTCCGTCGGGAAACTTTCCCGACGTGCATTGCGGCAAATGACGTCGCAACGACGTCATTTGCTTCAAAGTGAACGTGAATGGCGTCCAGCGCCATTCACGATCCACTTACGCAAACAACGTAAAATTTGAACGTCGCGACGCGGGAACGTGGCCATCCTATAGCATTGGCTGCGCCTGCTATTAGGATGTGTAACGTTACGCGAAACCCGACGTATGCAAATTACGTAATTTCCGTACGCAGGGCCCGCGCAAGTTTGTGAATCGGTGTTAGTATGCAATTTGCATACTATACTCAGATCACAATGGGAGCGCCCCCTAGCGGTCTTCGCTAGAATGCAGCCTAAAATCTGCGTGGCATAAGAGCCTAATGCCGAGCAGATTTTAGGCTGCAGTCGGCGTAGCGATGTTCCTGAATCAGGAGCATTCGCTACGCCGGAGCAAGTAAGCAATTGCGCCGTGTAACCTATGGTTACACGGGCGCAATTGCTTCTTGAATCTGGCCCATTGTGTTTTTGAGTTTGCACAGATATCTCTTCACTCTGTTTTTTAACTAATAATGTCTTTGCAGAGTTAACATATCCCCCTCAGACGAACGTTTGTGCATCACACAGGGGCCCTGTCGCTGGCGGACATATCCCCACTCAGCAAACACCTCTCTCCAACCTCAGAAAGTTTTCCACTACCAGACGGGACTTAACCAGCATCAGTCTGCCCCATTCAGTACTAACACTGGAAGACACTATGACAATACATATTAAATACTTCCTCATAACATTTCCACAACAATGAGAGGCTGGGAGCTGGTTAGGGCTAGAGGGTGCACTGAGCTGAAGTAGTGTTAGGCCCTGTACACACGATCAGTCCAAACTGATGAAAACGGACTGATGTTCAGTTTCATCAGTCCAAACCTACCGTGTGTATGGCCCATCAGACTTTTGTCCTTCAGTCCAAAGTTTTAGAACTTGCTTTAAAATCGGACTGATGGATGCCTGACCGATCGGTCGAAACCGATGGTTAGTACGCAAAAGCATCGGTTCAAAACCCGTGCATGCTCAGAATCAAGTCGACGCATGCTTGGAAGCATTGAACTTCGTTTTTTTCAGCATGTCGTTGTGTATTACGTCACCGCGTTGGACTTGATCAGATTTTGAACCGATGGTGTGTAGGCACATCAGACCATCAGACCATCAGACTTCAGCCTTCAGTCTGTTTTCATCGGATGGACTGATCGTGTGTACAGGGCCTCGAGGGCAGTATTCATTTAAGAAAGGAAAACAGACTGCTTGCATTATAAGCATTTGTCCCTGGGCACATACTGCCCGAAAATGTAAGTACCACTCAATGCGCCTTTGATGCCTCATACACACGACCGATTTTCCCGACGAGAAAACTGCAATTTTTAGATTGGTCGGGAAAACCGGTTGTGTGTATGCTCCATAGCAGTTTTCCCGACGAGAAAACTGCCCGTAATATTTTTTGAACCTGCTCTATTTTTTCCCGTCGTGTTTCCCGTCAGACTTTTTTTTCGCGAAAGCCGCTCATGTGTATGCTTTTCCAAGGGGAAAAAAAACGTGCATGCTCAGAATCAAGTATGAAACGGGAGTGCTCGTCCTGGCAAAACTAGCATTCGTAAAGGAAAAGCATGAAAACTTTAAAAATTGAATCGTCTCTCACCAAACTTTTACTAACACGAGGATCAGCAAAAGCAGCCCAAAGGGTGGCGCCATTTGTTTGAGTGTTTTTTTGACTGAATGTGTGTATGCAAGGCAGGCTTGAGAGGAATCACGTCGGGAAAAACGTCGGGTTTTGGCATGTCGGGAAAACCAGTCGTGGTACAGGGCATTAGCCCTGTTTAGCGACACCACAACCCTCATGGGTTTAAAGTAGACATGTGCACTGCCAAAAAAATCGTTTTTTTCCTTTAGTTTATGTTCGTTTTTTTCGTAAATTCAGGAAATTCGAAAAAAAAAAAATTCCGTTTTTGTTTCATTCGTTTTGTATATTTTTTCGGAAATTCGTAAATTTCGAAAAAAAAAAATGTTTTATTTTTTTGGCTTTTTTCGCAAATTCGGGAAATTTTCGGATTTCCGAAAAAGCAAAAAACGAATGAAACGAAAACAACGAATGAAACAAAAAAAAAAGTTTCGGAAATTCGGAAATTTACGAATTTTCGAAATTTCGAATTTTCGAATTTTTGACATTTCGAATTTTTCGAAATTTCGAATTTTTCAATTTTCGAATTTCGAATTTTTCAATTTTCGAATTTTCGAAATTTCGAAATTTCGTATTTTCGAAATTTCGTATTTTCGAAATTTCGTATTTCGAATTTTTCAGTTTTCGAATTTTCGATTTTCGAATTTTTCAATTTTCGAAATTTCGATTTTCAAATTTTTTAATTTTCGAAATTTCGAAAAGCGAAAATTCTGAAATACGAAATTTCGAAAATTGAAAAATTCGAAATTTCGAAAATTGAAAAATTCGAGATTTCGAAATTCGAAAAATTCGAAATTTCGAAAATTGAAAAATTCGAGATTTCGAAATTCGAAAAATTCGAAATTTCGAAAATTTAAAAATTCGAAAATCGAAAAATCCGAATTTTAGAATTTTTCAAATTTTGAATTTTTCAATTTTAGAATTTTTCACTCTTCCAATTTGAAATGTTTCAATTTTCGAATTTTTCTATTTTCGAATTTTCGAAATTCGTAAATACGAAAATTCGTAAATTCGAAAATTGAAACATTTTTTTCAATTTTCGATTTTTTCAATTTTCGAATTTTTCAATTTTCGAAATTCGGAAAATTGAAAAATTCGAAAATTGAAAAATTCTAAAATTGAAAAATTTCTGAAAAATTCGAAATTGGAAAAGTGAACAATTCTAAAATTCGATTTTCGAAATTTTTCAATTTTCGAAATTTCGATTTTCGAATTTTTCGAATTTCGAATTTTCGTATTTCCGAATTTCGATAATTCGAAATTTCGAAAATTTAAAAATTCCAAAATTTAAAAAAATCGAAGTTCGAAAATTGATTTTTTCTTCAATTTTCGAATTTTTAAATTTTCTTCAATTTTCGAATTTTTAAATTTTCTTAAAATTTCGAATTTTTAAATTTTCTTCAAATTTCGAATTTTTAAATTTTCTTCAAATTTCGAATTTTTAAATTTTCTTCAAATTTCGAATTTTTAAATTTTCTTCAAATTTCGAATTTTTAAATTTTCTTCAAATTTCGAATTTTTAAATTTCGAATTTTTCTATTTTCGAAATTCGTAAATACGAAAATTCGTGAATTCGAAAATTGAAACATTTTTTTCAATTTTCCATTTTTTCAATTTTCGAAATTCGGAAAATTGAAAAATTCGAAAATTGAAAAATTCGAAAATTGAAAAATTCGAAATTTTCCATTATTCGAAATTTTTCATTTTTTTTTTCATTTTTCAATTTTCGAAATTTCGATTTTGGAATTTTTCAATATTCGAAATTTCGATTTTGGAATTTTTTGAATTTCGAATTTTCGTATTTCCGCATTTCGATAATTCGAAATTTCGAAAATTGAAAAATTCCAAAATTGAAAAAAATCGAAGTTCGAAAATTGATTTTTTCTTCAAATTTCGAATTTTTCAATTTTCTTCAAGTTTGGAATTTTTCAATTTTCTTCAAATTTCGAATTTTTTAATTTTCTTCAAATTTCGAATTTTTCTATTTTCTTCAAATTTCGAATTTTTCTATTTTCTTCAAATTTCGAATTTTTCCATTTTCTTCAAATTTCGAATTTTTCAATTTTCTTCAAATTTCGAATTTTTCAATTTCGAATTTTCGAAATTCGTAAATACGAAAATTCGTAAATACGAAAATTCGAAATTTCGAAAATTGAAAAATTCGAAAATCGAAATTTCGAAAATCGAAAAATTCAAATTTTAGAATTTTTCACTTTTCCAAGTTCGAATTTTTCAGAAATTTCGAAATTTTTCAATTTTCGAATTTTTACATTTTCGAATTTTTTAATTTTTCCGAATTTCGAAAATTGAAAAATTCGAAATTTGAAATATTTTTTCAATTTTCGAAATTTCGAATTTTCGAAATTTGAAAAATTCCAAATTTGAAAAATTCCAAATCTGAAAAATTCGAAATTGGAAAAGTGAAAAATTCGAAAATTCGAAATTTGAAAAATTGAAAAACTCGAAAATTGAAAAAAACGGAAATCCGAAAATTCGTAAATTCGTAAATACGACTTTTCGGAAATACGAAAATTCGTAAATTCGAATTTACGTAAATACGAAAATTCATAAATACGAAAATTCGTAAATAAAAAATTCGTAAATACGAAAATTCGTAATTAACGAATTTCCGAATTTTCGTAAAAAAACGAATTAGAAACAAAACGAATTGCACATGTCTAGTTTAAAGTTTGTTGGCAGCAGGGCTGGACAGTGTGTCTGCACCTTCTGCCCACACCTAAATGCAGGAGCCTAATGCAATGGGGCTAAATTTCCAGTGTGCATGGTGCCTTACCTGCAAGATCACTTATTTTGAGTCACCATGTTGCACTAAGCACAGGTAACACCCTCCGTGGCTTTGAATAGATTTTTTCTAAGCCACCATGTTATTAAAGTGGAGGTTCACCCAAAAAAAAATTTTTTAACATTACATTCAGCCGAGTTGTCCTAATGACAATCGGCTGTTTTTTGTTCCCCCCCCCCCCCCCCCATAGATACCGACTTTCACCGCTGCTTCCGGGTATGTCTTCTGCGGGACTGGGCGTTCCAATCTCATTGACAGGCTTCTGACCGTCGCATACTGCGCGTCACGAGTTGCCGAAAGAAGCCAAACGTCGGTGCTCAGGCGCCGTATAGAGCCGCACCAACGTTCGGCTTCTTTCGGCAACTCGTGATGCGCTGTATGCGATGGTCGGAAGCCTGTCAATCAGATAGGAATGCCCAGTCCCGAAGAAGACATACCCGGAAACGGCGGTGAAAGTCGGTATGTACGAAAAAAAAAAAGCAGCCGATTGTCATTAGGACAACTTGGCTGAATGTAATGTTAAAAATGTATTTTTGGGTGAACCCCCGCTTTAACTCCTTTACTTTGTTCATGGTTTTCCAATGCATAACAAATCACAGCAGTATTTAAGGGCATATCACATAGAAATAATGACATGTTAACAATGTCGGCCTTCTCATATGTTATGCAGAGCCCTGCATAAAAATTGGCTAATATTAGACTTTACCAAAATCTACCTAAATATAGCTACAATTTGTGGCAAAATATTATACAATGCATCCGATTTTTTTTAACATAGGCCATCTGTTGTTAAATATCTTCATACATCCACCAGGGCTCTCATTGGCTAAGCTATCTGATAAAATTGCCAACCCTCCAATGTCTCTTAAAGCAGTTCTCCACCCTAAAGTGGAGTCCCGCTGATCGGAACCCTCCCCCCCCTCCGGTGTCACATTTGACACCTGTCTAAAGACAGGTATTTGCATCCACTTCCGGCCCGGCATTCACGGGCAAAAGACGGGCATTCCGTCACATCCCGTCGCCCACCCGTTGTGTGCTGTGAGCACTCGGCTCCCAGCACACAGCGGGAGCCAATCGGCGGGCGCGGCGCGACTCGCGCATGCGCCGTAGGGAACCGGGCAGTGAAGCAGCAGCGCTTCACTTCCTGGCTCCCTCAGCGTGGATGGCGGGGGGAGCAGCAGAGAGACGAGCGATCACTCGTCCTCTGCTGCGATCGGCGCTGGACTCCAGGACAGGTAAGTGTCCTAATATTAAAAGTCAGCAGCTGCAGTATTTGTAGCTGCTGGCTTTTAATATTATTTTCCCATGGCAAATCCGCTTTAACCCTCTCTAGGCCCCAAAATTGTGGTGAGTTTTAACACCTGGTGGTCTAAATACTGAGTTTGATCTCAATTGTTTTATTAATTAAGTTTGACGCTTTTTAGTATGGTGTATTCATTTGTCAATGTACTGTAGACCTTTGAGGATGTCTCTAGTTTAAAATTAATTGATGTCTTTTGGGGAATTTATTTATTTATGAATATTGCAGCAGTTGGTAGTTACCACTCGCTTCTTTCTATAGAAGACCTACACCCCCCCTATTTTTTAAATAGGTTTGAAGATTTTCAATAAAAATATGTTTTATAAAATGGGTTATATAAACCGTATATACTCGAGTATAAGCCGACCCGAATATAAGCCAAGGCACCTAATTTTACCACAAAAAACTGGGAAAACATATTAACTGAGTATATATATAGCCTAGGGTGTGAAAATGCAGCAGCTACTGGGTAAACAATGCCCATCTGCAGCCTCACTGTGCCCATCTGCAGTCTCTTTGTTGCCAGTTGCAGCCTCACTGTTGCTAGTTGCAGTCTCACTGTTGCCAGTTGCAGTCTCACTGTGCCCATATGCAGTCTCTCACTGTGCCCACATATGCAGTCTCTCACTGTGCCCACATATGCAGTCTCTCACTGTGCCCACATATGCAGTCTCTCACTGTGCCCACATATGCAGTCTCCCACAGTCAGCAGTAAAACAGCGTGTATGCCGCTGTGTAATCCATATGCAGCTGTACCTTTTCATTAGTAAAACAGCATGTGTCTGCCGCTGTATAATCCAGTCTGTTCCCGTCCATTATAAGAAAGCCCCATCGCCTCCTCCTCATCCGTCCGTGATAGAGGAACACTGATACGATGCTGGGAAACTGTATCAGTGTTCTGCCTATCACAGACAAGGAGGAGGCGGGGCTGTACTACAATGGACGGGAACAGACTGGATTATACAGCGGCAGACACACACTGTTTTACTAATGAAAAGGTACGGCTGCATATGGATTACACAGCAGCAGACCCACTGTTTTACTGCTGACTCGAGTATAAGCCGAGGGGGTAGTTTTTCAGCCTAAAAAATTAGCTGAAAAACTTTGCTTATGCTCGAATATATATGGAAATTGTATTTACATATTTTATATATTTTTACATATGGGTATATATATATATATATATATATATATATATATATATATATATATATATATATATATATATATATATATATATATATATATATATATAAAATCATGGACTTAGACTCAGCATATATTAGATTTTTATATATTTATTTACATATATTTTATTTATTTATAGGTGTTTGAGTTGCAATAAGGCGTTTCTCTCCTTTAGTTGTTTAAATGTTTGGGGTGAGAACTCTGCTTTTAGGATTTATGTAGTAATGGCCACATAGAATACAATTGTGCAATACCACTTAGGCCCCTTTCACACTGGGGCTGGAGGTGCGGGGGCGGTATAGCGCCGCTAAAAATAGCGCCGCTAAAAATAGCGGCGCTATACCGTCGAAATTGCTGCGGGATTTGGCTGCTAGCGGTGCAGTATTAACCCCCCGCTAGCGGCCAAAAAAGGGGTTAATACCGCCCGCAATGTGCAATTTTTCCATTGTTTCAAATGGGAAGGAGCGGTATACACACCGCTCCTCTCACCGCTCCAAAGATGCTGCTTGCAGGAGATTTTTTCTCTCCGGCCAACGCATCGCTTCAGTGTGAAAGCCCTCGGGCTTTCACATTGAGAATGCTGGGCAGGAGGTATTTAGGCGCTATTTTTAGCGCTAAACCGCCTGAAAAAAATCCTCAGTGTGAAAGGGGCCCTAGGCCCCGTACACACGGTCGGACCGTTTTCATCGGTTCACCGCTGAAGTGGCCTGATGGTCTGATGTGTGTACACACCATCAGTTCAAAATCCGATCGGGTCAGAACGCGGTGACGTAAAAGACACGACGTGCTGAAAAAAACGAAGTTCAATGCTTCCAAGCATGCGTCGACTTGATTCTGAGCATGTGCGGGTTTTGAACCGATGCTTTTCTGTACTAACCATCGGTTTGGTCCAATGGGGCAGCGGTCCATCGGTTCGGTTTTGAACCATGTTTTAAAATTTTGGACCAAAAGAAAACAGACCGATAGCCTATACACACGGTCGGTTTGGTCCAATGAAAATGAACTTCGGTCCATTCTCATCGGACCAAACCGACCGTGTGTACGGGGCCTAAGTGTACATGGGAGTCTAGAACATGTATTGGTCTCCAAGTAACAGTGGGTGGGAGGAGAGACACTTGGTGGTGGGGGGATTGGCATATATTTACTTGGTCAGCTAGTATTCAACAGAGGTTTGAATGTGTATTGATCTCCTAAAAACAGTTGCTAAGAGGAGAGACACTCGGCAGTGGGAGGATCAGCATATCTTTTTCTGGCCCGGAAAAGGTCTGTTTATGAGGTTTCCCCTGCGAACAGTGTTAAGGAGAGTGGTATATAGCGTGATGACTTTGACTCACCTCCACTCTCTGATGAAGTATAAAGCCTCGTACACACGATTAGTCCATCCCATGAGAACGGTCTGATGGACCGTTGTCGTCAGTTATCCGATGAAGCTGACTGATGGTCCGTCGTGCCTACACACCATCAGTTAAAAAAACGATCGTGTCAGAACGTGGTGACGTAAAACACAACGATGTGCTGAAAAAAACGAAGTTCAATGCTTCCAAGCATGCGTCGACTTGATTATGATCATGTGTGGATTTTTAACCAATGGTTGTGCCTACTAACGATAGTCTTTTTCCCATCGGTTAGGAATACATCGGTTAAATTTAAAGCAAGTTGGCTTTTTTTTAACTGATGGTTAAATAACCTATGGGGCCCACACACGATCAGTTTTGACCGATGAAAACGGTCCATCAGACCGTTGTCCTCTGGTTAACCTATGGTGTGTACGAGGCCTTATGGATATAACAAGTAAGGTAAAGCTGTGAGTGTGAGCAGGGGCCAGTCAAATTTCAATTCATGTGCGTGCAGGCAGTTTATACAGAAGTCGATCTACTGATTTACTTCTGTACAACTGCCCTGTTGGATTTTCCCTGCCAATCAGCACTGCAGGCTATAACCTGCAATGCTGATCAGTGTATTCTGATGGCGGAAATGTCCCCCCCTCTGTCAGAATACAATAGCTCGGAGGAAGGTGTATTAATCTGACTGCAATACACAGTACTATATGGAGAAATCGGAAAATAAATATAGGCAGTATTACATGCGATCCATCACCCTGTACAATGTGAGTTTGTCTTGTTTTTATGGGGCTGTGCTGTGATTGATAGTAACCGGAGTAGACGGAGGATTAACCTTTTAAGAGGAAGAAGGCTGTTTATGACTACCTGGTGAAATCCTGGTGGAGGAAAGACAGATGATTAACCCCTGAGGGGATAAGGCTGGTGTGACTTCCTTCAACCACTTCAGCTCCGGAAAAAAATTACCCCCTTCATGACCAGACCATTTTTTGCGATACGGCACTGCACTATTTTAACTGACAATTGGGCAATCGTGCGACGCTCTACCCAAATAAAATTGATGTTCCTTTTTCCCCATAAACAGAGCTTTATTTTGGTGGTATTTGATCACCTCTAAGGTTTTTATTTTTTGCGCAATAAACAAAAAAAGAGCGTAAATTTTGAAAAAAAAGCAATATTCTTTACTTTTTTTGCTATAAAACATATCCAATAAAAAAAAACGTAAAGATCAAATTTCTTCATTATTTTAGGCCAATATGTATTTTGCTACATATTTTTGGTAAAAAAAATCCCAATAAGCGTATATTGACTTGTTTGCGCAAAAGTTATAGCGTCTACAAACTATAGGGTACATTTATGAATTTTTTTTTTTTTTACTAGTATGGGCGGCGATCAGCGACTTATAGCTGGACTGCGATATTGCGGCAGACATATTACACACTAACTGACACTTGACTTTTTGGGGGAACCAGTGATACTAATACACTGGTCACTGTACTGATACTGGCTGTGAAGGGGTTAACACCAGGGGCGATCAAAGGGTTAACTGTGTTCCTAGCCAGTGTTTGTGTACTGTGTGGGGGGTGCTTTTATTAGGGGAAGGCATGGATCCACGTTCCTACTTTGCAGGAGCACAGGACCCTTGCCTTCCCTACTGACAGAACAACTGCTGTTCTGCCTGTGTACCGAACAAACAGCAGGTGTATTCGCGCCTCCTGAGCCGGAAGTGCGAGATTACATATATATATGTAATCCTGCACACAGCCACCGCCCTGTAGCAGTAAAACTGCTATCGGGCGGTCTGCAAGTGGGTAATTTAAGGGGTCTCATATCACAGGTGAAAGCACACCCAAAAGACACAAGATCGGTTTGTCTGATGAAAAGGGTCCATCAGATCATTTTCATCAGACGAACCGATCGTGTGTACGCGGCATAAGAGTTTCAATTTGTATGGTCAGGCAGGCCCTTGCACTACATGGCTCTTTCACTACAAGGAAATCAGACAACAAAAGTTGGGGTCTTAGTGAAGGAAGATTTTTACAGCATATTTGGCAAGTACAGAATTACAGTATATATAAAATAATATGCAAAGTGGTTGGAGGGAAGCTTCAGAATGGCAAAGATGTTTTTATTACAAATTATGTGAGCAGACTGCAGTTCCTATTTAACCACCGCTATATTGGGCACTTTCACTCCCTTCCTGCCCAGGCCATTTTTCAGCTTTCAGTGTTGTCGCAATTTGAATGACAATTGCGCGGTCATGCTACATTGTACCCAAATGAATTTTTAATCATTTTCTTCACACAAATAGAGCTTTCTTTTGGTGGTATTTAATCACCACTGGATTTTTTATTTAAAAATAAAAATAAAAATTTAATACAGAACATTTTGAAAAAAAAAACGTGTTCTTAGTTTGTCAGTAAATGTTGTAATTGGGAAATCTTTCTCTTTCATTCTTTCATTGATGTGTGCTGATGAGGCTGCACTGATGGGCACTGATAGGCTGCACTGATGGGCACTGATGAGGTGGCACTTATGGGCACTGATGAGTCAGCATTAATGGGCACTGATTAGGTGGCACTGATGAGGAGGCACTATTATGCCATACTGATGAGCACTGATAGGTGGTACTGATATGAGGCACTAATGAGCACTGATAAGCAGCACTGGTGGGCACTGATAGGCAGCACGGATAAGCGGCAATGATGGGCACTAATGGGAGGCACTGATGGGCAGCACTGATGGGAATTGATGGGCAGCACTGATGAGCAGGCACTGATAGGCAGTAAAAGGCATTACTGACTGGCACCAGTAATGCGCACTTATTTGTGCCACTGATGGGCACTGATTTGTGTCACTGATAGGCACTTATGGGCGTTGATTGGTGGCACTTCTGAGGCTTTACTGTTATCAGGGCACTGATTACATGCCCCTTTCCCCCCTGCGAGGAGATGCTGCCGATCGGCTCTCTTTGCCGCACACTCTGTCAGTGTGAGGCGAGGAGAGCCGATTAACTGCACTTCCTGTATTTACAGTTGTATTCAAAATTATTCAACCCCCACTGAAATTGATTGTTTTGGCCAGTTTGACATTGATTTTGATCATTCAGTCATCCTGCTTACAATTAAATCAAAGAGGCACGTGTAGGTCAGACAAATATAACATAACATTTATAATGAAATAACCACAAATGTATTTTCTGTGCTCACATCATTATCAGTTTTATTCAACCCCCAAGTGACATTCAATCTTAGTACTTAGTACAACATCCTTTTACAGTTATAACCGCTTTTAAACGTGAAGCATAGCTTGACACAAGTGTCTTGCAGCGATCTACGGGTATCTTCGCCCATTCGTCATGGGCAAAAGCCTCCAGTTCAGTCACATTCTTAGGCTTGCGCACTGCAACTGCTTTCTTTAAGTCCCACCAGAGGTTCTCAATCGGATTTAAGTCTGGTGACTGCGATGGCCACTCCAAAATGTTCCAGCCTTTAATCTGCAACCATGCTCTAGTGGACTTGGAGGTAAGCTTGGGATCATTGTCCTGTTGAAAGGTCCAACGTCTCCCAAGCCTCAGGTTTGTGACGGACTGCATCACATTGTTATCCACTATCTCCTGGTACTGAAGAGAATTCATGGTACCTTGCACACGCTGAAGCTTCCCTGTACATGCAGAAGCAGAACCCCCGCCATGCTTCACAGTGGGCAAGGTGTTCTTTTCATCATAGGCCTTGTTCTTCCTCCTCCAAACATAGCATTGATCAATGGGCCCAAACAGTTTCATCAGTCCACAGAACACAATCCCAAAACTTCTGTGGTTTGTCCACATGACTTTTGGCATACTGCAGTCGACTCTTCTTATTCTTTGGAGACAGCAAGGGGGTGCACCTGGGAGTTCTGGCATGGAGGCCTTCATTACGCAGTGTGCACCGTATTGTCTGAGCAGAAACTTCAGTACCCACATCTGACAAATCTTTTCTCAGTTCCTCAGCAGTCACACCCCCGTGTGACTGCTGAGGAACTGAGAAAAGATTTGTCAGATGTGGGTACTGAAGTTCTCTTCAGTCCCCACTTTTCTCCACTCTACGCTTCAGGTAGCGCACAGCAGTCAAAGTCAGCATCTTCTTTCTGCCACGACCAGGTAGCGTTTCAACAGTGCCCTTTGCCTTGAATTTGCGAATGATGCTTCCTATGGTGTCTTTTGGTATGTTTAACATCTTTGCAATCTTCTTATAGCCATTGCCCTTCCTGTGAAGAGTAATCACCTCTTCTCTTGTCTTCCCCGACCATTCTCTTGACTTCACCATGTTTGTAACCACACCAGTAAATGTCTAGAAGGAGCTGAGTATCACAGTCATTTTAAAGCTGCCTAATTGGTGCTTATTAGGCTTTATTGCTGCTCCCTGACATCCACAGGCGTTTTCAATACCTAAATGAATACACTTCAATGAACCTCTGTTCTTCAGAGTGGTAGTCTTTAAGGGGTTGAATAATTGTGTAAATGAAGAATTCACAAAAGAAACATTTACTACTGTATTACAAAACCAATAGATGTAATTTTAGTTGCATATGTTTCTTTAAGATGTCCTTGTAGGATTTCATTCTGAATACAATTACAAATGTACACTAAATTCCCTAAAACCCTTTACAGCATTGGGGGGTTGAATAATTTTGAACACAACTGTACATGTGACCGACTGTGATTGGATACAGCCAAACACATGGTTAAAGAGCCGCGCCAGGTGCTCAGGTGCGCCATCATATGATATCCACCCAGAACGAGAGCCGCACCATCCCTCCGTCATTTGACGGTGGGCAAGCGGCAAGTGGTTAAGTTGGGTACACACAGGTCAAAAATCAGCCAGTTCAGGAGGAACAGACCGAACTTCAGTAAGTGTGTCTAACGACCAGATTTTAACAAAGGGACATGCTGGAATACTAGCATCTGATCAGAATTTGCAGCCAATGGTTGCAAGTGGCATGTGGGGGGGTAAGGGGGAGCCTCCCCGCTGTCTGAATTCAATAGAACAGCCGGGGAAATCGCTGCACCAACATCGCTTTGGTACGAGTTGGTACACCGATCTTTCACTGCAATCTGTCATCTTTTTTCTGTTCAACTTTAAATCAGTGTGTACCCAGCTTTACTCTTTACTCTATACATTTGTCTCTTGAGATGTACCGTATTTATCGGCGTATACCGCACACTTTTTTGCCCTTAAAATCAGGGCAAAATCGTGGGTGCGCGATATACGCTGATACCCGCTTAACGCGCTGAGTTTGAACTGCGCCGCCGACATATACTGAGCGCAGTACACTCGGGTTCATTCGGCCAGGCTTGGCTTCGCTCGCGGTCACACTCTGTGACACCTCCTAGCCTTTATGCGTGAAAAGACAAGCGTGGCCGAACGTGCCCGAGTGTACTGCGCTCGGTATATGTCGGCGCAGTTCAAACTCAGCGCGGGAAGCGGGGATTCAACTGAGAGACAGCGCTGGAGGACACCACCGAGGTCACAGACGGACGCCGGACCGGACAAGGCCGCTGATGGATGCCGGGCAAGACACCAACGAGGGGCATTCAAACTGTAAGTATTTTTTTTTTCTAAAATTTCCCTTCTAGGTTGGGGGTGCACGCTATACGCGGGTGCGCACAATACCCCGATAAATACGGTATATTTTAAATATTTTATATATGTTGCCCTATGAATAAATGTATGTCTTATATGCAGGGCTTTTTTTCCTCCGAAAATAGTTGCAGAAACTCAACCACGACCCCTTAAAACCCCCTCCCCCACACAACCTCCAAATCGCATCAAATAGTGGGTGTGATCAAACTTCAAACTAACAGTGGGAGGGTCTTAAAGGGCATTAAATACCAGAAGTGCATCCAGTGGAGCTGTCGGCATCTGCACTGCACCCCGGCCACCTGCATCTCCCTTGTCCCGAACCTGCGTTTAGTGGGAGCCACTCAGGAGATCAGAGCTGTGGGAGCCATTGGGAGACAAGCTGTCACTTGTAAACACAAAAGCTGTGTTTACAAGTGATAGTAGTGAGCAGGGAGCAGAGGCCCTGAGCCAGAGGTGGTGGAGGCAGTTCCATTAAATTCCAGCTGAAAAAAAATCCCTGCTTATATGTACATGAAGTTAAGACTTACCCGATATTGCTTCTGAATATTGTATTTTTCTAATTAACCACTTGCAGACCACCCACCGTACATATACTGCTGCTCTGTGCGCACAAATAGTGGGAACTGGAACTCACCTATTAGACAGTACACAGGCGAAACAGCAACCCCTTCTGACAGAATGGCAATCTAAAAAGGCAGATTGCCATTCTGTCAGAAGGCAAGGTATTGATCCTGTGTTCCTGGAACATGGATCAATGCCTTTCCCACACCTCCCCCACAGTAAGAAAACGCAGGCTAGGCACACAGTTAACCCTTTGATAGCCCCTGATGTTAACCCCTGACCAGCCAGTGTCAGTACAGTGACAGTGCATATTTTTTAGCACTGATCACTGTTTAAGTGTTACTGATCCCCAAAAAATTGTCGAAAGGGTCAGTTAGGTGTCTGATTTCCCCGCAGTCCCGCTATAAGTCGCTGATTGACAGCATTACTAGTCAAAATAAATATCCCATAGTTTGTAGACGCTTATTGGGATTTTTTTTTACCAAAAAAGTGTATCAGGACACATGTTGGCCTAAACTAATGAACAAATTAGATTTTAATTTTTTTTTATTGGATATGTTATATAGCAGAAAGTAATAAATATTTTTTTTTTGTTAATAGCGCAAACAATTAAAACCGCAGAGGTGATCAAATACCACCAAAAGAAAGCTCTATTTGTGGTAAAAAAAGGCAACATTTTATTTGGGTACAGTGTCGCACGACCGCGCAATTTTCAGTTATAGTATCGCAGTGCCGTATCGCAAAACATGGCCTGGTCATGAAACCTCCCGGAGGTGAAATTTCTTAACTCTGTTAAATAGTGGGAGCCATAAAACACAAATACAAAAACAAATTTTATGCTGACACGTAGTCACATCATACTCACTTTACATTAATATTAAATATAATGAAAGCATTTAACTTATTTCTTACTTTATGCAATATGTATAAGCTATATATTATATAAGTATCATTAAAACATAGTTGCATGCCAAGTAAAAAGCACATTTATCACATTGCTCAATTAAACTGCAGTTATTTGAATCATACAGTTAGATGCAATCCAATAATTTCCTATTCTTCTAAGTTTTTTTGAGCGTTTATAGGAAACACAGATTCACTTGGCTAAGGAAAGTAAAGCTATATTCACTTTAAAAAAAAAAAAAAGCATTTAACTAAAAGAAATACTTGGTTTATGCATGTACAGTTGCAGTTTAAATAAATTATCTATTATCTTCTATTGGCTATCATGATGTATCTTGATTTTATTTACAGTAAACAAAAACATTATGAAACAAAAAAGAACACGTAAAAGGAAAACATGTAGCAATTCGCTAGTTAAATAGTATATTACTACATAATCTGTCAGATTCATGTTCCAATATAATACAACTCTGTGTGCAACAACACAGGTGTCAAACACAAGCTTGCAGGCCGAATCCGGCCCTCCAGGCCATTTCATGTGGCCCTCGCACCTCTTCTGCAGCTGCAGGAGAGCTCTAGCCCTCCTCTGGTCCTCCTCCACTTACTTTCTGCTTTCAAGCAATGCATCCAGCTTCTTCCCAGCATCAGCATAAGGAAAGGGGGGTGCACTGTGATGTAAGGGAGAGTGGAGGACCCAACTTCTGATGGTGGGGTGGCTCTTGACACCTAATGTAAGGGGAGGGGATGCGCTGGACATCTAATCTTACAGATACAACCGGCCCTTTTAAGGGCAATTATAATGCTGATGCGGCCCACAATGAAATGGAGTTTGACACCCTTGATCTAGAATAATAATTTGCAGTGTTCAGGCCCAGAGCAATGTTGACAACTCACAGCTTTCTGTGAGTAGACATTCAAATAATATGCCACAATGGCTGTTTTTTCAGTGCTGTTTACTCTGCATTGGTAAGATGAATTTGAAAGTAAAGACAAAGATATAATAAATATGTATTTACTATTTTAAATAGTTATAGGGTCAAATTATTGGTAAGTCCAGGGGAATAGTAAGGTAAAAGTTTTTCACTCCATCATTGGGTGTACCTATTGCAAGATATGGATCCTGCAGTCAAGTTCATTTTGGTTATGAGCGTTGCATTAAATCTTTAATAAAATGAATAAATGCTCACTCTGGAAAGCAATTTCTAATTGTATGTGTATGCCACAAAATTTAGAAGTGTCTTTGAAAAACAGTCCTTGCTTTTTTTTTTTTTTCTTCATAGTGAGGGAGGGGTCACAGACGCCCATGATGGTGCTAGCCTTTCATGTCCTGTGACATCAAATGGGTTGTCTTCAATGTCTGTGTTTCCGCCGTCATATAAAGGAGATCCCAAAGAAGGTGAGGGAACAATCTGATTGTATGGGGTATAATGGGCAGTAGAACTTCTCAGGTACTGAGATCCAGGGCCTCCAGCAATTCCTCCTGCTTGTGATAATGGTGCAATGGTACTGTTACTCACAGACCATAAACTTGGGTATTGACTGCAAAATATAATGTAAACATATTATTTTATTTATTTTCCGAATTTGCTAAAATAATTAGTTATCTATAAAACAATTTAACATTCCATATATAAGGGTCTAATTTTTATAAGATGGAAGTGGAGAGCCACACATCAGGTTTAAGGTACAGAGATTTAAAAAATGACCTGCAGCACCTACATGTTTTACCTTTTTATAAAAAAAAGATATACAAAACCAAAATTAGTAATATGCTCATGGCAGGGCTGTAACACACGAATGATGTATTCAGGCCTCCCTAGAGAATACTGATGCATTTAGGTAAATTGCCACCCTCTATGCCAAGTAATTATTTTAGTAAAAAATATTATCAGAATATGCTATTATATCAGCATGCAGTCTAAATACAGGCAGAAACCCCACTTTTAGGTATACAATGGGGTTTATTTACTAAAGCTGGAAAGTGCAAAATCAGGCTCACATCTTCACAGAAACCAATGAGCTTCCAGGTTTTATTACCAAAGCTTAGTTGAACAAGCTGGGGTTAGAAGCTCATTGGATTCTATGCAGAAGTGAGCCTGATTTTGCACTTTCCATCTTTAGTAAATAAACCCCATTGTGTACTTAAAAGTGGGGTATGTCTGTATAGAGCTTTTTTTTTTCAGGTTCCACCAAACATGAGATGAAAATATGGGCACATCATTCCTGAAACTAAAGATCTTTCTGATTTCCCTCAACATCCTCTGCACCCCTTCCTAAGTTTTGCTGAACTTAGCTACAACGGTCCAGAGGTTATCAGAAAAGAAATAGGAAATAAAAAGAAAGTTTAAACTGTTTGTACATTTTTGACCCTTGGTGCTGCCCATTCTATCCCTGATGCCCTAAATATTGGCCCAAAACATCCATTCTGGTAAATTGCCATTGCTTAGAGATATAACCGCAAATCACATTAAAGTGGAGGTTCACCCAAAAAATTAATTTTTAACATTAGATTGAGGCTAATTTTACTAAGCAGAATCGGGTGTTTTTTTTAAAATGAATGCAGTACTTACCGTTTTAGAGATCTATGTTCTCCCTCCGCTTCCGGATATGAGCTGCGGGACTGGGCTTTCCTATTTGATTGACAGCCTTCCGACGGTCGCATACAGCGCGTCACGAGTTCCCGAAAGTAGCCGAACGTCGGTGCGCAGGCGCCGTATAGAGCCGCACCGACGTTCGGCTTCTTTCGGCAACTCGTTACGCACTGTATGCGACCGTCGGAAGGCTGTCAATCAAATAGGAATGCCCAGTCCCGAAGATCATACCCGGAAGCCACGGAGAACATCGATCTCTAAAACGGTAAGTACTGCATTAATTTTGAAAAAAAACACCCGATTCTGCTTAGTAAAATTAGCCTCAATCTAATGTTAAAAAAATGTTTTCGGGTAAACTCCCACTTTAAGTTGTTCAATCCGACTTCCATTATTAATATTACAGTGCATATGCATACTGTAGGGTTGATTTACTAAAACTGGAAACCAATCAACTTCCATTTTTTTTTGTCAAAGCGTAATTGAATAAGCTGAAGTTAGAAGCTGATACAATGCACAGTTGCACCAGATTTTGCACTCTTCAGTTTTACTAAAACAGCCCCTATGAATCATACACAGTTCTTGAATTTAGTTTCATAAATGATATGTCATAAGAAAAAATACATACCAAGAACTGGATGGAATAGCACTTGTGTGATTTATTGATGACATTCCACTGTGTGTTTGCATCTGTAAACCAGGCCAGGGTTCATTTGACTGGAATACGGGAAGGCATGCAGAGGAATTCTCTGTGTAACTTGCTGTAAGAAAATTATAAATTGACATATGATTAGAAAGGAGCTTCTCTGAAGTGGTTCTTTAGAAAGGGAGTATTTAGGTAGGATATTTGTAAAAACGGCTGTGGAAAACATTTAGACACATTCTCTCAATGGCTTCAAAGTGGTAGAGTCTTTGTTAAAAACAAGCCAAACTAGTGAACCAGGATAGGTAAATATCAGTATTAAAACATTTTATAAAACAAAAACTTTTTTTTCCATTGTATATAAAGTGGGGAAATTGATACCCCTGTAACGTTTAATTGCTGTGTTCCTGCCGGGAAAATGTGCCTCTCTATTTGTCCTGATGACCATTGTCAGTGGGACAGAAAGTAAAAGGAAAACCACAATTTTATGGTTAGCACTGCAACAGAAATAACTAAAAAATCCTCCTATGAGCTGTCTAAAGAAAACTGATAGAGGCTTTCTGTTCACTACTAAAGGTTTTGGCTTTCTATATAAAACAAACTGTGATTCTGGGTCATAGTGCCATTTTTATCTCTCACAAAATAATTTTCCTGGCAGATGTGAGGATAAGGAGTTCAAAATTGCATAGAAAAAAAAGTGTTATTTAATATAAATCCCTCTCATTTTGCCTAGCCTTTCATTTCTCTTCCAAAAAAAGTACATAAAATAGAGGAGAGACTGATCAAATACCCTAAATTTTCTAGGAAAAGTATTTTTAAAATTTACACAAGGGAAAGTTATGACATCAATCTGCAGTTCACCCAAGGCAGCACTATTTTCAACCTCTGAGACCGCGTACACACGGTCGATCCAAACCGATGAGAATGGTCCGATGGGGCGTTTCCATCGGTTCACCGCTGAAGTGGCCTGACGGTCTGATGTGCGTACACACCATCGTTCCAAAAAACGATCGGGTCAGAACGCGGTGACGAAAAACACACGACGTGCTGAAAAAAAACAAAGTTCAATGCTTCCGAGCATGCGTCGACTTGATTCTGAGCATCCGCGGGTTTTGAACCAATGCTTTTCTGTACTAACCATCGGTTTGGACCGATCGGTCAGCGGTCCATCTATTCGATTTTAAAGCATGTTTTAAAATTTGGACCGAAGGACAACAGACCGATGGGCCATACACAAGGTCGGTTTGGACCGATGAAACTGAACTTCGGTCCATTCTCATCGGTTTGGAACGACCGTGTGTACGCGGCCAGAGACTGGTCTTGCAATCGGTATATGCCTGAATTTCTAATGTATTCTTCATAACTAATGTTCATCAAAATTTAGTTCTAAGACTTAATTTTCTGTTTACAGTATTTTAAATTATTATATTTTTTGGATTACTTACGTGGAGAATGGTTTCTGTGGGCATATGGGTTTGGATAGGGTGAAGCTCTGTGATTTTTTAATGTTGTAAATTTTTCATAGCCATGAGAAGAAGGAAGTGATATAGGTGTCCCAAATGAAGGATGATGAGTAGCAGGAGAACACAATGAACTTGACCCGGGAATCAGCCAGCTACTTACTAAAAAAAAAAAAAAAAAACAATATTA
Source organism: Rana temporaria (assembly GCF_905171775.1). Taxonomy (NCBI): domain Eukaryota; kingdom Metazoa; phylum Chordata; class Amphibia; order Anura; family Ranidae; genus Rana; species Rana temporaria. The sequence continues at coordinate 317,103,421 of NC_053492.1, forward strand.
ATTAACATGTGTGTTGCCTTTGACAGATTTTCTTCAAAGTATATCTTTCAATAATTAAAAAAAAAAATTCTGATTCTAAAAGAGAACCAGGTTTGCCAGATACCCCTCCTTATGTGAGACAGTAAGCCTTACTAGACTAGCAGTTTGACTAGTTATAGCCTAAGGATCTAACTGCATAGTGTACTACTGTGCAGGTAGGTAGGTAAAACGTAGGCCCCTACAAATAAAGCCAAATTAAGGTAGGGGATTTCTGGCTAACAACGGTAATAGACAAAAACCTTCCAATGCCCAATTACTTGAAGGACACTTTCTTTAAAAGCACAACTCTACCTTTGTTGAGAAATACTGTACTCTCCATGTTAATTGTGTGCATTACAAAGATCTTAGAACATTTGTTGCACATTTTTACCTCCCAGTGTTCTGTTGAAACTCAAACATACATTTTTATAATTCCTTGCTCTATTAGGGGAGAGTATGTATGCTATAATCATATGACTAGCACTAGTGTTGTGCTACAAAAATACCTACTGGGGATCGTTGTCATAGTTTAACGTGAGCAGCATTTGAATGATTGGGTAGTTTTAGTCATTTTATTTTTAAACAAAAGTGAAGTTTTCTTTAAAGCGGTGGTTCACCCTCCTTAACATCATTCTATCATTACATTTGGCATCGTAGCGCGAGCTACAGTATGCCGGTCTTACATTTTTTATCCCCGTACTCACTGTGCTATTGCACATTGAAGATTCCGACTCCCGCGGGAATGGGCGTGCCTATGGAGAGGGAGGATGATTGACGGCCGGCTCTGGCACGTCACGCTCCCCGAAGACAGCCGGAGTAGGTCTCGGCTCTTCACGGCGCCTGCGCACAGGCTATGCGCAGGCGCCGTGAAGAGCCAAGCCTATTTCGGCTATTTCCGGAGAAGCGTGACGTGCCAGGGCCGGCCGTCAATCACCTTCTCTCACCATAGGAACACCCATTCCCCGGAATCTTCAATGTGGAATAGCACAGTGAGTACGGGGATAAAAAATGTAAGACCGGCATACTGTAGCTCGCGCTACGATGCCGAATGTAATGCTAGAATAAAAAAAAAATATTATTTTTTTTTAATAGGGTGAACCCCCGCTTTAAGAAAATAACATTTCTGAGATTTTATTTAAATCTCTAATACTATAGCAGAAAGGTGTATATAGGGAGATCCCCTCATACTGTTATGTACCCTTTAGAACTATATCCAATTCGGTAATCAAAGGTAACACAGCTTCATTGCATTTAATACATTTATTGAACATTCATTTTGTAAAATGAACATCTTTAGTAAATCAATCCCAACTGGCTTTAAAGGGACCTTCTTTTACAGTGACCTGTGTCTTAAAAATCCAACACGTAGCAGATCCCAAGGCCTCTAGGTTTCACACTTTTAGGTGTGTCCTCCTCCCCCACGGCAGGATATAGTTTCTGTGGCTGGAATGTATACCTTGTAATCATGAAGACATGTCACAGCTTGTGGGAGGGGTAGCAGGTATTTGACATACCCTGGAAACAGGCAGGTAAGTATATTGCGTTTTTTACAGTGTGGTTTAAGTATAATTTGGACCCAGTAGTGACAGCTAGAAAGATTTGTGTTTCTACCACCAATAATGTACAATAAAATTGCCTAAAGGGAACAAGATGCAAATGACCACACAGATTGTAATAGCACTCAACAATACCAATGATCTTCATTTGAATATGGATTGTATTTCCTGTATATCACCTATATCAATCCCACTATTCCACACTAATTATTAGATGTAATTTCCTTTTTTTTTATGTACGATTACCCATGAATGAAATTGTTAAGAAATGCAAAAAAAAAAATTCTTCCACATTGTTACCACTTACATTGTGAGAAACCAGTTTGCTGATGATTTTCCACTTCGTCCATAAAGTCCTTATGGTCACTCCTGTCAAACACAAAAGATATTGTTGTAGCATTGAGCTGAAACTAGGCAAAACAATATTTTTGCATTTTTTTCATGCTTACTTTTTTTCTCTTTATTTTTTAATTAGGGATTTCTAGATTTTTTTTTATTTAAGTAAAACACACATGTACTTAAACTCAAAAATAAAAATGATTTTATATATTACCTTTCTTTTGCATCAAGGAAGGCTTTGGCAAACGGATTGTGCTTAATTTTAAGAGCGGTGATCTGAAATGTAAAAGAGAAACATTGCAAAGTTTTAAAGGATTTTAAATTGCAGCTTTGCATTTTACTCCATGAATTCCAGCTTTGGATTTTAGCAAAATACCCAAAGTATATATATTTTTACATATGTTAGACCATTATATATACAGTACACTGTATATAAGTTATTCACAAAACATACATAGTATATGTTACAACATTTGAAAAGGAAAAACACAACTATGACAATAACAAGAAAGGATTGTAGGCCTTTATAATTCTGCTATAATTCTAAGCAGTTCACATTGATTTTGTTTATTCATCAAAACATTAATTTTTAATTGTTTATGGTATTTTTCAGTACTGCTGTACACTTCATAAAACAATAAGTCACTTACAATCCTAAGAGAGCTAGGAATGAGAAAAAGCTATAATAAATGTTCCTCCTGTCTGGAAAATATTGTTATGGAGATATTTCTGTTTTGCCTTGTGTACCAAGTGGCCAGCACATACATGTGAATTTTCATGGGTATGTGAGGATTGGAGGCATAGCTTCTCATAAACTATTACGTCAAAATGAAAACTGGCTGACTAATGGCATACCTGACAGTTTCCAAAAAGTGAAAACATACAATTACAAAAGTGTTTTATAAAAAATCAAATGGGCCATTTATGATAGTTACTTATTTATAAAAAAAATTATCTTTATATTTATTTTTAAAAAATGAATGTAAAAGAGTAAGGTTTCTAAAAATCTTAATCCCACTAAAGATATATACAAGTAGGCAGATTCACAAAGACTTACGACCGCGTATCAGTAGATACGCCGTCGTAAGTCCGAATCCGCGCTGTCGTATCTTTAAGCGTATGCTCAAATTGAGATACGCTTCTCTGTTGCTAAGATACGACCGGCGTAAGTCTCCTATGCCGTCGTATCTTAGCTGCATATTTATGCTGGTCGCTAGGGGCATGTAGGTTCGATTTTAAAGCATGTTTTAAAATTTTGGACCGAAGGACAACAGACCGGTCCATTCTCATCGGTTTGGAACGACCGTGTGTACGCGGCCTTAAGGTTTGACCTCATATTAGATGGTTTTGGTAAACCTGAAGAGAAAAACCTGCAGGAAAACTGATAGTGTGTATGGGGCTTTAGGCTATGCAATTTTCCACCATGGCAGAAGGAAAGAAAATTGCTTGATTCCCCCATCAACACAGCCAGTGTTGATGGGGGAATCCCTCACGCAGAGCTACTGTGTTCTGTCGGGCAGTTTTCCAGGCCGAGAAAAACAAAATTACTGTTTCTGGCTTTTAGCCAGCGTTCCAAATCGTTTGGGAAAAACCTGACAGGCTGGTTGTACATAAGTCGATCGATGGATCAACCTGTTTATAACCAGGGTGTCCATCAATGGATCAAAATTCAGCCGGTCCCTGCTGAACTGGACACATTTTGATCCATGTATGGCTGGCTTAACAAGATGTCCACTTACACCACTAGGATTGGCACACCTTTAATCACCCTGGTACTTAAACACCAACACACACCCACACTATACTATCATCTTTGACTCCCTCACAAAATTATGACTATCCACTCTACTCCACTTTATAACCAACCATTCCCCCCACCGATGACAACCAGCACCCCATCCCTGAATGATGTAAACCTTTTTTTTATTAACAGGCACGCATTTTTACTTTTTTTTTGCTGTACAATTAAACATTTGATAGGCCTTTTGGAATAAATTTAGAAAGCAATATCAGTATAATAATATACTTTGATTATTGAACAATATACAGTAGATTATTGGATACTCTTAAAGCATTTTATAAATACACATTACTAAAATATAGGACAATGTGACCTTACCTCTTCATTCTGATAAGCTGTAACAGCTATAAACTGTGTTTCGGGGAAGGAATGACTCGTGATCATTTTCTGTGGGCCACCAACACGTACTATATGAATCCTAGGTTCATATTTATGTAAAGAGTTTAACATGATCTACAAAATAAACAAATGTTTTTTATTGAAAAAAAAAGGTACATTACATTCATTATTGGCATCAGAACAACACGTTACATTAGACCTGTGCAATGCTTAGGTTCACTGAGAATAATACACATTTCACACAAACATGTACATTATATGCATCTTCACACTCAAAACAATTAACAATAACCTGAGACAATAGTGCACCTAGCTATTCTTAGTCCCTGGCACAAATGCAGTGATATTAGGAGATTTACAACAATCTATCCAATACCAGCTCTACCGGAGCCAACCCAGGCACACTCGACAATGGATCCCAGAGTTTGGAATTTTTTTCCGTGATGCCTCTATGTTGGTAGATATGTTTTTCCAGTTTCAAGGTGTTACCTATTTGCTTTATCCACTCCTTTACAGTAGGGGGTTCTGTTGACTTCCAGTGCTGTAAAATCAGCATCCGGGCCTGAAACAGGGCCCTGGCTATTGCCTGTCTGGGCACCTCCTCAAGTGTGTCGCCCTCAATAATACCTAACAAGCAAGGTTTGGGATATTTTTTAATTTGATAATATTGAAATAAAACAGAATTAGCCCTGAATTGCCATGTTTATATTGATGGGCAACTGTTTGAAGTATTCATTTGTTGAAGGACAGGGTTAGTGCATGTTAGCCTGTCCCATGCATCTTACCTGGCTGACAAGTTGTAACTATATTACGTTTAAAAAGTTACACAGATAATTAGTCACAGTTTAAGTCTTGATTTTTAGAAGACAGTATACTAAAGGGAATCTTTTTTTCCCTAAAAGTCCTGAAAAAATATTGTCATCTGAATATTAATTATATTGTTACTGTTAGTATTTAGGGTTTATGTTAATATTTCCTTGTATAATAAATAATGATAAAGTGAATATACTTTTTTAGTGTCCTTGACCATTAACCTATGTTATGGAAGACAGAAAGACATACCAAACACCAAATCCTACAGATTGTTATACATATTTTTTTGTAAAATCTATGATATCATCACCCTATCATTAACCCCTACCAGTTAAAAAGCAAATTCATTTATGTGTATTTACACATTTCATTTAAATTATTTAGACCTGCTTTTTGTCTATACACAATTAGATGGACTGGTCATTAAAAAAAAAACATGAACACATAAATACACGTAAATAATTACCTGTCCTTCCCCATTCATTTTATTGGTAAGCTTGACCTTGCTGAAGGAAACTGGGGCTTTCATCCAATGTGCTCCAAAATTAGGAGAGTCTGGGTGAATATAGACACAGCTAGGAACCTGTGGTTCAGGTTTGCCCCCTGGCACCCATTCTCCATTTACATACTTCCATCGATTATTATCTGCAGTTACGAAGTCCATCAAAAATGAATACATAGCATTTGGGTCAAGGCCAGTAATATTTACTTTAATAACTGGAAACATTCTCCTAAAATAAAGAAAAACATGTTTGTTTAATACACGTAAAATCAAAGCAGCTTGATAACATCATAAATAAAATACAAATTACAAAAAATAATAGAACCCTTGCTTCGAGTTGAAAAGAAGCCGGATATTGGAAATCCACATATCTGCTTCATAGTTATGTAGGACAGGTTAAAAAAGTATACAAATCATATACTGTAGTCATAGCTGAGCAATCATACATATGCAGTTGTTAAATTAAAGTCAATTGCAGGCATTTTATGTTTTTTTCCATGTAATGATAGAAAATGATAACTGATATCTATGTACATACTAATACACTTGGGGTAAAAAGCATATTGTTCCCTCTCATTAAATAGTGTATATTGTTTTATGATATATTATATTATGTTAATCGTATAGGACCCGTGTATTGAATGCTTCCTTGGGTTTGCAGTAATATTTAATTCACTGTAATAAACTGAACATTTAAAATAAAACATAAAGCATAATTTTGTATAGACAAAGCAACAAATTAGAAATCATTTTTCAGTAATCCAACCAAACTATATAAAGCTCCTCTTTGGTTGGCTGCTTTAGGCTGTTGCTACAGTATTGCTCGTAATGCATGCTCTTATTAAACAATAATCAATCTTAATTCAGGTACTCTAGATCATTTATATTTTAACGTCAATTATCATTATTTTAAAATATTAAACAATCGGTTATGTATATTTTTAAAACGTTGTTTTACTCAAAAAGTATAAGTTATTGTATAACATGTTAATTTCCATACAAATTTGTTTAACTCATAAACATAGGTGTGAAATTAGAAATATCTTGCATTAAATCAATATTTGATTACTCACTTTACTAAAGGAGTAATGACTAATGGAATAATCTTTTCCTAAAGGAGTTAAAGGGGTTGTAAAGTTTTTTTAATATATATAAAAAAAAACATGTCATACTTGCCTCCACTGTGCAGTTTGTTTTGCACAGATTGGCCCGATCGTCCTCATCTGGGGTCCCACGGCGGCTCTTGCGGCTCTTCCCCACAAGAGCTAACCCCCTCTGGGAAGCTCTCTCCCAAGGGGGTTAGCTTGTGGGCGCGCTCCCATGCCATACAATCGGCGTCCATAGAGGCCAATTGTATGAATTGGCCCCGCCCCCGGCGGCAGCGTCATTGTATTTGATTGACAGCAGCAGGAGCAAATGGCTGCACTGCTATCAATCATCCAATAAAGAGCCGATGAGACCAGGGGGAAAGCAACGTGGGATCGCGCTCAGCTCAGAGATTCGGGGTTCAGCTTAGTAAAATGTGGGCCGGTGACTCCAAGGTGTTTTTTCACCCTAATGCATAGGATGCATTAAAGTGGAGGTCCCACTAAAAAAAAAAAAAAAAACATTAAAAGCCAGCAGCTGCTGACTTTTAATATATGGACACTTACCTGTCCAGGGTGCCTGCGATGTCGGCAGCCGAAACCAAGCAATTGCTGGGCTCTTGGCTGCCCCTGCCACCATCCTCGCTGAGGGAATCAGGAAATAAAGCATTGTGGCTTCACTTCCCGATTCCCTACTGCGCATGAAGAGGTGATACCACTCTGAAAAAGCTGCTGATCCCTTAAGTGGCTCCCGCCCTACTGAGGCCGACAGGTGTTGGCTCTGCACAAATGCATGGGATTGGAAAGAAATCCTGGACTGCCGCACTCCACTAAATGACATCTTTATTGAATAAAATCAAATCAAAACATGATCCAAAAACAGTGCAGTCAAAAATAGAAAGTGAACACTAGGACAAAAAAATGGCTAACATGTTTCACATCGTGAGATGCTTACTCAGCTGCGCGTCTTCACTGGTCCCCACTGTGTTCTGGGAGCTATGTGTCTCCCAGAAGACAGCGGGGGTACGGAGTAGGAGCCGGAAGTGGAGTAGATCACCAAGGTGATCTATGCCAGGAAGTGGGAGCAAACACCTGTATTAGACAGGTATCTGCTCCCCCTCCCCCTGAAAGGTGCCAAATGTGACACCGGAGGGGGGGAGGGTTCCAAAAAGTGGAAGTTACATTATTAGGTGGAACTCCACTTTAAGGTGAAAAAACACAAATGTTTACAACCACTTTAAGATTCCTCACACACTAATTTGTATGAATAATTTCTTCACCTAGCCAACGTGTGAAAAGTAAATTCCCATTTCCTTTTTTATTCTGAAGCATGCTATAAAACGATTGTGAATTGGTCACATATGGTGCTCTGCAAGTAAGCATAGTAAAACGTTTTTGTTAGCAGCATACATTTCAGAATAATCCCTCTATTTGTAAATTAGAGATATGTTGTAAAGAGTTGATTAGCAGAATCCTAAGGCCGAGCTCCATGTTTTCAGTAAGTGTAGAAAAGAAAACCTTTGTCAGGTATTTTTGCTGCCTATGTCCCCATTCAAAAGATTTCTTCCAACTTCCTGTCTTAGTAACAGCCTGTTTGCATCACAGACAGCTCTAAGGCTGGATTCACACCTTTGCATTTTTTGTGTTTTTTGCATTTTGCAGATTTGCACTACAGAGCGTGTTCCATAGGAAGCCATAGGAAGCCATGTTAAATGGACTGTAGTGCAAATGCAAAAAGCTCCAAAACTGCATAGGTGTGAATCCAGCCTGAGTGCCCGAATGAGGTTTTATTCATTCTCCACTCTACTAAAAAGGGGTTTTATTGTTGCTAGCATCCCCTTCCCTCAATTTCCTGTTCCAGTAACAAATTGGAGGAAATCTTGTCACTGGAGTCAGAGACAGCAATGAAAGCCTGGCAGAGGTTTCACCTTATCTAAATGCATCTATTAAAATTGTTGACAGTGATACACTAAAAGAGTAGAGACAATTTACCTTTTAAAGTGAATGTTCACTTATTTTAGTGTTTCCTTCATTCATCTAATCCAGTTTATTTAGGCTTGATTCACACCTATGCATTTTTAGTGCTTTTTGCAGATTGCAGAGTGTGTTCCACAGGAAACCATGTTAAATGGACTGTAGTGCAAATCTGCAAAATGCAAAAAGCACAAAAAATGCCATAGGTGTGAATCAGGCCTTAAATTGTCCCCAGACATGATTTTGTATTCAAAGTGAACACAACTTTACTTTATTCACCTTGTTAATTGAATAGCCTCAAATCCTTTAGTAAGGTCTGGTTCACACCTATGCATTTTCTTGTGCGAAACACACTATAGTCCATTTAACATGGTTTCCTATGGATGTAGTTCACGTCTGTGCATTTTATGGAAAGGACCAGGAACTTTTTTTCTGGTTTTTGGTTTCATAAACTTCAATGGATCAAAAATTTGTATTGAAAAATGCAAAATGCACCTGGAATATGCAAACTGCAACCTGCATAGATGTGAATTATTCCTATATTAACCCCTACATGTGAAACATCACTGATTTATGAATGACAAGTAAAAGGTTTTGGAAAAGCTTCAGGTTGTGACCAATTTAACATTGCATCATTTTTGTAAAGAGCATGACGCCGTAAGATTGGCTGCCCCTTGAGGCTGGTTTCACACCTATGCATTTTAAGTGCTTTTTGTATTTCGCAGGTTTGCACTACAGAACGTGTTCCATAGGAAACCATGTTAAATGGACTGTAGTGCAAATCTGCAAAATACAAAAAGCACAGAAAATGCATAGGTGTGAATCCAGCCTCAAGGGGCAGCCAATCTTACGGCGTCATGCTCTTTACAAAAATGATGATGTAATGTTCAATTCGACAGAAAATGCATAGGTGTGAACCAGGCCTTAAAGAGAACTCAGGGGTTATTTATGAAAGGAAAATACACTTTACACTACAAGTGCAAAGTGCACTTGAAATTTCGCTGAAAGTGCACTTGGAAGTGCAGTCGCTGTAGATCCGAGGGGGACATGCAAGGAAAATAAAAAACAGCATTTTAGCCTGCACATGATTGGATGATAAAATCAGCAGAGCTTCCCCTCATTTCAGGTCTTCCCCCTCAGATTTACAGCGACTGCACTTCCAAGTGCACTTTCAGTGCAATTTCAAGTGTACTTTGCACTTGCAGTACTGGAGACAATACTCACCAGAGTGAGGGCAAATCCCCAAAATATGATTGCAATTTTGAACAGAGACATATTTGCTGTGCTCCGCAAGTGCTCACTGTTTAGAGAAATGCAAAGGATCCCTTGGATTGGAATATATTTAAATTGATTCAAAAAGAGGGGGGATAGGGGTGGGACTTTAAATGAGGCATACAGAGATACTACCATAGGCCTCCATCCCTGTAAATAGATAAAAAATGGGGGAGGTTGGGACTTTATATGAGAAATTGATTTGGCTGCAGTAGAAACTTCTTTAGGAAACTTGCACTGAGGACTGTTTATGCTTTAAATCAGTATTAAACCCAAAAGCAAACATTTATTATATTGCAGCTTACAAATTCTTAAATAATTACATTTTTTAAGCTTTCTTCTTCTTTATTCTCACCTGGTCAACAGAACAAACTGTCCTGCAGATGTGGCAGTTAGAGGGAGACAAACCATTTACCCGTGGCAGGGGTACTTACAATGATCAGCTTTAAATTATGCAAGTAAAACCTTTATCCCAAAAGGATATCTATTGCTGTAACTGCTTATATAGTGTTAGCTGGAGTTTGGCTTCAATTTATCAGTGTATCCAAATCTGCTAGTACAACTAACCCCCCCCCCCCCCCCCCGCCCGCACAAGACTGATAATGTTGATGTGTATACATGCCCCCTGTGCTTCTTCCAGAGAAAGAGAAAAAGTTTACAAAAATAAAGTAAACACTTTAAGCTGAAGATGGCTTTCATTGCTAAAATGATGCTTACCCAGAGAAGGTGTAAACAGGGTACACCCTTTTCTCTCAGGACAGCAGTTCCATATATATCTCTTACTGGTTTACACTGAGCTTCAAATGAACTCGCACAATTTCACTCCCGCATGTCAGTCCCGATTTCAGCGGCGATTTCACAGACATCTTTGCAGGTTTCTGCACAGATTTCAATGGAAATCGTACCCCGAATTTGCAAAAAGTAGTACAGATACTATTTTTTTAAATGGGTGCGGCACTGCAAATGCAGTGTCACACCGATTAGGACGGTGTGATTGCCGCCGATTAAACATGTGATTTGACATGTGAACCAGGACTTAAGGACAAATAGTTGTGAAATTAGACTAATTACTAATACTTATACCGCTGACCTGGCTGTTATTTGTGATTTATTCCTGCATTAAAAATTTGGTGACCCTGGAAAGACTTTGCTGGATATAGTTTGGTACCCTGGTAGTGGTATGCACTTTGCTGGTTGTCATCGTTACATAGTTACATAGTACATGCTAATGTCACTTTGCCATGAAATTTTATTTTTACATACAGAATTTATGGTACAAAAAAAAAGTTTTGTATTATTTTCCATGCAGAATAGCAGTGTAACCTTTGCACGATGAAATTTGTATGAATAATGTGAAAAATAAGAAGCAACCTGGGACATTGTACACTTTTAATTAGACATGTGCACGCTGAAATATTTTGTTTCTGAAATTTATTTTAATCTGAAAAAAAAATGTATTTAGTTACTCCCGAAATTCGTTTTTTTTTATTTTGTTTCGTTAAAAAATGCATTTGTCCAAAAATCCAAAAATGCATTTGTCCAAAAATCCAAAAATGCATTCGTCCAAAAAGGTCAATCTGTCATTCAAGGCTTATGGTATCTGTTGAATGTTCTAAGAAGATTTGACGGATCAGCTAAACTGTACGACGCCGCAATTGTACATTTCCGGTCTAATGCTCCGCCCACAAGCTACAGTAGAATTCTAATGTTGTATGACTAGTAATAATTATATTTATTAATTATTATTACTAGTCAACCAACATTAGAATTCTTCTATAGCCTATGGGCAGAGCATTTGACCATAAATGTCCGCTTGCAGCGATCGTATGTTTTTAGCTGCTTCGTTGAATCTTCATGTCTCTATAATGTCAAATCTTTTCTCTCTATGTAGAATAATCTTGGACTAATAGAGTTAGGTTAGGCACATTTGACCACAGGTTCGATAGACACAGAATGCTATTGTCACTGTCATGTCAAATCTTCTATATCGAACTGTTGTCGCAACAAAACGAAAATGAAGCATTTTTTTATGTCGGATCTTTCGGATTCTGCACGTTCATTATCGTTTGTTAAAACAAATGCAAAAATCCTCAAAATTCAGACGAAAATGCATTCGGACGAAAACAAATGCACATGTCTACTTTTAATGCATTTCCTAATAGACTTTAGTGTATTAAGCCTATAGCAATGAGTTTCACGGTCCTTGGGACACACATAAGCACTCTTTTAAGAAAGACATGTATTTGTAGGCAACCTGGAGTGCAATAAAGCACATTAGTACACTTTTTATGGTGATGGGTTACCTTTAAAGTCAAACTCCAGCCAAAACTTTTGTTCTAAGTTTTGAATAGAATGGGGAAGGGTTAGGCCTTTTGTCAGGTTTTATTGATGTCTGTATCGCCATTAGGAGACTTTCTTTCACTTTTTATCCCTGTGACACCAGGAGAAGAAATGAGGGGTGTCACTAGGGCAGGAAGATACAGTACAATAAAAAAAACTCACAGAGGTACTAGCCTATACCCACTCCATTTGTAAAAACAGTGTTTTGTTGCGGCCTCTATCCACATTAGAGGATGTTCCCTTTAGTTACTGTAGCTCTGACATCTTCTCATCTGGCCCTGGTTTAGCAAAAGGAAATCTCCCTAATGCGGACACAGACAGCAAAAAGTACCTGACAGGGGTTCTAACTCTTTCCCACTATACCCAAAACAAAAATGGTTTTAGCTGTGGTTTGGCTTTTAATTGGAAAAAAAGCATTAAAAGTGCACAGCTATGTCATTTAACCTATCATTCTATACTACTGTTTACACGATACATCACAATCAGTAACTTTTTAGTCATGAGTTTAGTTACTGTACACCACATTGATATATTCTAGTTTGGCAACTGAGTGTAATGGTGGCCATACACTTAACAATCTGCTTAAACCATTCTTCATAGAATGGGATAATATGATTGGATCTATGAATACACGTACTGTGCCATCCATCAATTTTAAGAAAAAAAAACATTTAATAAAAATGATTCTGAATGACCTGAACAGAAAATCTGATCATAGGAAAGTAGACAATTCAGTATGATTATTAAGTGTATGACCCATCGAACTTTTCAATCTTCCTATCGTATTTTCAATCCGACAGTAAATCTATAAAAAATATGATATATATAAAATGTAATAGATATGGCAGTACCCAGCACTTGACAAGATTTTCAACAGAAAACTTGTACTATATTGTTTGTTCATCTAGGGATAGCATGTCACCTACAGTAAGTACTGTAGTAGAAATATGTACATTATAATTCACAGAGAGCCAAACGTTAAAATCAAGTCAATACGGTTATTAAATTAATTAATTTAATTATTTAATTCAATTAAAAATTTGCATCTTAACGTTCAATCTGAATTATTCTTCATTATACCTTATTTATGTTTTTAAAGAAGTAAAAAAAAAAAAAAGGGTAAATCAGTACAATATTCTAGATAACAAAGGAAATTAAATATTTGACTATATGTTACAGTTTAAACTAGCTATAAAACAGAAAACAAAACCGGACTGTGACAAGGTTGCCAGGAACTCAGAATTCCCACTCTACTGAAGCACCATATATTGCCAAAATCATTGAAAATAAACTTGATTTATGTCTCTTTTATATTCTAGATGTAGATTTCATCTATGTTTTATGTTACATTATGACAGGGATAAAGACCAAATGAAGTGTGTAAAAAGTACTATGACAAAAAACTTCACATATATGTATATATATGTGTGTGTATATATATATATATATATATATATATATATATATATATATATATATATATATATATATATATATATATATATATATATATATATGCCTAAAGGACTCTAAGGCCTGATTCACACCTATGCATTTTCTGTGCTTTTTGCATTTTGTAGATTTGCACTACAGTCTATTTAACATGGTTCTGTAGTACAAATCTGCAAAATGCCAGAAGCACTAAAAATGCATAGGTGTAAATCCAGCCTTAAGAAAAGTGTTTATCTCCCATACACATTGTAATTATTAATTTAGTTGCTGGACACATATGAAGACATTTGATGAAACACTTACCTGCCATTCTTGGTGACTATCATTTCATTTGTGAGTTCTTTGAATCTTAACCATAAATCGGTTTCCTCTAATGCAACTTTAAGTTCCCTCTCTGTAGGGTCTCCCTTGTCACTGCCAACCTGTAGCTCATTTTTTACTGCAGTAAGAAGATGATCCATCCTGCACCCTGAGTTCTTGCTACAGCTTTCTGTTCCACTGATACTCATGTTTAAGTGCCAACTTAAGTGACAAGACTAGTGCCTCCCGTCTTCCAACAATCCACAACCCCCTGAGCCTTCTGCCTTTCTAAATCAATGCTGATGCCACACAGAAGATCAGATGCTCTTGAGAGTTTCATGATTGGTGGTTCGTTTCTTTTGATCTTTGTTACTGTTGCTGCTGATTGGTCAGTGAATGTTCCTTCAGGTTTTCAGAAGCTTCTCAGGTTAATTGCCCTGTAGATTAAGTGAGAGTGTATGTAAATATCTAAATGTTTGCACCTACATGGAAAAGCAGAGGTGCCATAAGGAAGAGGTGTGTCCCAAAGCCCCATAACCTGCTTTAAGTGTAATAGCCTTCATTAGGAATTAACACCTGGCAGAATTAAAATTTCAAATCTAGGGCTTAAAAACAAGAGGTGTCTAGGTAAATGGACTTCCATGTTTTCCTGTCACTTATTGGCGATGTCTTGGAGACAAAACTCTACAGGAAATAATGTTCTTCCTTTTCCCTTTAATTCATCAAAAGAAAAAAAAAACTTTAGTTAGCCAATTAAAAGAATGTAATAAATAAAATACCTTAAGCTAGGCATACACAGCTAGATTTTTATTTGGATGTTCATAGAAAAATCGTTTGTCGGAATGCTCTTTCTTGCCATATTTGAGTCAACTAATTTAATTCAAAAGGCCTTAACATTTTTCCCAGACCCACTAATTGAATAAAATTCCAGAAGCTTTAGGGTACATGCACACGGCCATAAGATTTTTACTAATCATATAGGCATACTTTTTCGGCAACAAAAACACGTAGATCTAGCTTTGTACCCACACAAATATTTTTATGTATTTATTATGTTGTATGTATATGTTAAAGTATATGTATTTATGTATGAAGAATCTATGAACCACATATCAGATGTTGATTTGTTTTAAAAAAAAAAAAAGTTTGTAAAGATTTTTCTATGTGAAAAGAATAAAAATAATTTAAAGGGGTTGAAAAACACGTAGATGCCTATGCATTTAAAAGCATACATTTTTAGTTCTTTATTCTGCTGCTTTGTTTTTAATCATTGAATGCACTTTTTGCATCTATGAATATATGCACACGCATAAAATGCATTGTCTTCAGATGCAGGATTTGTTATTTTTGTTTATTGATCTGAACACAGTGTATGTTCCCATTGAAAATAATACAACTGCATTCAGATCCATAAAAGAAAAATTCATTTTTTTAAAAAGCTGTGTGCATGTACTCTTAACCACTAGAGGCCTGCGCTATAGTCAAATGACGGCTACATCGCGGGCCTGAAAATCCGGGAGGACGTCAATAGATGTCCTCCCCTTTGCAAGCGCAATGCGCACGCGGGGAGCGCGCTGTGATAACCGAGTCACTGAAACTTGATGGATTACAGATCCGTGTAAGGGGTTGGTCCCGGCCCCTTACCACGTGATCAGCTGTCAGCCAATGACAGCTGATCACATGATGTAAACAAAGGATCGGTAACCGTTTTTTTTCTCCTCACGCTGACAGCGTGAGGAGAAAAAAAAGGCGATCACCGGCTTGTTTACAAGGGACATCGGTCCCGAAGAGCAAGGAGGCAAATCTGCCTCCTCTGCGCCCAAAAATACCTCCTGCTAGTGCCACCTGCTAGTGCCTGCAGTGCCACCTATCAATGCCTGCAGTGCCACCTATAAATGCCCACAGTGCCACCTATTAATGCCCACCTGTGATGCCAATCAGTATCACCTAGTAACGATGCCTATCAGTGTAACCGATCAGTTCCCATTATTGCCACTCATCAGTGCCCATCAATGCCACCTATCAGTATCCCTCACTGCCAGCTATCAGTGCCACCTATCAATGCCACCTATTAGTGCCACTTCTCAGTGCCCACCAGTACCACCTATCAATGTCCTTCAGTGCCACCCATCAGTGCCACCTCTCAGTGCCGCCTATCAGTGCCCTCACCAGTGCCGCCTATCAGTGCCCACCAGTGTCACCTACCAGTGCCACCTTACCATGCCCACCAGTGCCGCCTTATCGGTGCCCATCAATGCAGCCCATCAGTGCAGCCCATCAGTACAGCCTCATCAGCGTACATCAATGAAGGAGAAAAATTACCCGTTTGCAAAATTTTATAACAAAATATAAAAAAATATAATTTAGTTTCAAATACCACCAAAAGAACGCTCTATTTGTGATACTCCGGCGTATTTTCAAATTTGCCGCGTCGTAGCGTTGTTTTGAATCCTCAAAACAAGTTACGACGGCTTTAGGCTTCGATCCGACAGGCGTACGGCTTCGTACGCCTTCGGATCGTAGGTGTAATTCTTCGGCGCTCGCTGGGTGGAGTCCTCGTCGTTTTCCGCGTCAGGTATGCTAATTAGCTGTTTACGGCGATCCACGAAGGTACGCACGTTCGTCGCATTCGCTTACGTCGTCGCTAGTCGGCTTTTCCCGTCGTAAAGTTACGAGTGCTATTTAGGTGGTGTAAAATTAGACCATCCATGTTAAAGTATGGCCGCCGTTCCCGCGTCGAATTTGAATTTTTTATTTTTTTTTGCGTAAGACGTCCGGGAATACGAAAGGACGTAACGCACGTCGCCGTTCAAAAAACACGTCGGGGCGCCGTAATTTCGCGCAAAGCACGGCGGGAAATTTCCTAACGGAGCATGCGCAGAACGTTCGGCGCGGGAACGCACCTAATTTAAATGGTACACGCCCCATTTGAATTAGGCGGGCTTGCGCCGGACGGATTTACATTACGCCGCGGCAAGTTTACAGGCAAGTGCTTTGTGAATCAAGCACTTGCGCTGAAAAGTTGCGGCGGTGTAACGTAAATGAGTTACGTAACGCCGCGGCGCAGGTACATGAATCTGGCCCAAAATCTTTAACAAAATTCGACATGGTGTATGACACGCTTTAGTCATGTTACCTGAATTCTGTACTGCCCTTTGAATATGAATTAGACAGAGCACAAATGCTTATCCACTTTAAAGATCCCAAACATTTAGGGGAGCTTAATGCTGTCCAGGTTATTGCAATGTAGAACTTCTTTACTATCTCCTGACAGCTGAGATCTCTTGTTACCCACTATTGCTTAGTAATACCTTCCCATGGGAACAAAGGGCTGAAGTAGGAAGGTGAAGATCAGCAGGAAATACTTAATTTCCCCATACACAATAGCACTCTGTTTACACAAGAGTTCAATGTGCTACCCAAAAAATATTCAATATGCAAAGAGAGTATAGTATCATCTGCAACTGTGTGTACGTATATGTATCTTATAGGCATGTAAATGCAAGGAATATATAATATTAAATATATAACATTAATAAATGCTGAAATTCACCCTTAAAATGTCAGAATGCAATGTGTATTGTACGTGTTCTGCACACTTAACATATGAATGGAGACTCTGTCCAGGTACACTTCTCTCTATTGAATGGCCACACTACACAGCCAGCTATATATCTACATATACACCTTTATCCAAGCAATTAGCATAGCTTGCTGGCCAGTATCAATAAAACAGTAGCCCTGATTCCATTCTCTAAACTAAAAGATGCAAATGTTTGCTTTTCCTGCTTCAGTATTAGGTGAAATAGTACACTAAAATGTATGCAAACCTTGCATCATTTTATACTTCTAAAAAAAGGAAACCTTCAAGAAATATCAGAAGTACATATTTCTAGAATTATTCAGTAAATAAATGTTATGGGCCAGATTCTCGTACATCCGCGTAAACTTGTGCGGGCATAACGTATCTGATTTACGTTACGCCTCCGCAACTTACACGGGCAACTGCTGTATTCTCAAAGCACTTGCTCCGTAAGTTGCTGGGGCGTAGCGTAAATCGGCCGGCGTAAGCCCGCCTAATTCAAATTTGGATCAGGGGGGTGTGTTTTATGTAAATGTACTGTGACCCGACTTGATTGACGTTTTTCCAGAACGGCGCATGCGCCGTCCGTGGAATTTCCCAGTGTGCATTGCTGAAAAGTACGCCGCAAGGACGTCATTGGTTTCGACGTGAACAAAAATGACGTCCAGCCCCATTCAGGAACAACTTACGCAAACGACGTAACTTTTTCAAATTTTGACGCGGGAACGACGGCCATACTTAACATTGTTACGCCACACTTATGCCACCATATAGCAGGGGCAACTATACGCCAGGAAAAGCCTAACGTAAACGGCGTAAATTTACTGCGTCGGCCGCGCGTACGTTCGGGAATTTGCGTATCTTGCTGATTTACATATTTTGCCGCATAAATCAGCATACACGCCCCTAGCGGTCAGCTTAAAAATGCAGTTACGATCCAATGGCGTAAGAGTCTCTTACGCCTGTCGGATCCAACAGATATCTATGCATAACTGATTCTAAGAATCAGGCGCATTGATACGACCGGCCGGACGCAGAGATACGACGCCGTATCTGGAGATACGCCGTCGTATCTCCTCTAAGAATCTGGGCCTATGTATATATGTGTTTACACCACTTACTATTTTTAATCCCATTTAATACCTATGATGTATGCATTTATTATCCAGAATACTGTATATTTGTATTTTTCTTATTTAATTACAGCTATGGCTATTCAAGACTAGCAATTAAAGAAATGTTTGATGGAGCATGAAGAAGGGAAGGTCATAATGTATGTGGAAGTTAGTAAATGTTGGATTCTTCTCCTGCTAACTAGACCTAGTTCTCCTGCTAACTAGACCTTTGGTGGTCTTGTGTCCAATACTGTAGTAATGTAGATCATATAATATACAGTATATAGAGGGTAAGCTTAGGTTTCCACTAATGCTGCTTAATAATCATGTGTTTTTCAATGTGGTTTTTGTAGCATATTTTTTTTTTCTTTTTTTAACCACTTCCATAGGGCACTTATACACCTTTCCGCCCAGACCAATTTTTAGCTTTCAGCGCTGTTGCACTTTGAATGACAATTGCGCGGTCATGCTACACTGTACCCAAACTAAATGTTTATCATTTTGTACCCACAAATAGAACTTTCTTTTGGTGGTATTTGATCACCTCTGGGATATTTATTTTCTGCAAAAAAAAAATAAAAAATGACCGAAAATTTTTTAAAAAAACATTTTTTTGTTTCTGTTATAAAACATTGTAAATAAGTATATTTTCTCCTTCACTGATGGGCACTGATGGTACTGCACTGACGGGCACTGATAAGGCGGCACTGATGGGCACCGATGAGGTGGCACTGATGTGGTGGCATTGATGGGCACTAATATGCGGCACTGATGAGCGGCACGGATGGGCACTTTTCAGGCGGCACGGATAGGCGGCATGGATGGGCTTGGATAGGCGGAACTGATGGGCACGGATAGGTGGCACAGATGGGCACAGATAGGCGGCACGGCTGGGCATGGATAGGCGGCACGGATGGGCACGGATAGGTGGCACGGATGGGCACGGATAGGCGGCACAGATGGGCACTGATAGGTGGCATGGATGGGCACTGATAGGCGGCATGGATGGGCACTGATAGGTGGCACGAATGGGCATAGATGGGCACTATCGTATGTGTTGTACTAATGGATGCCAATCAGTGCCAAACAATGCCTGCCAATCAGTGATGCCCATTGTGGGCACTGATTGGCATCCATTGCGGCACTGATTGGCATCCATTTTTTGTGTCCTCCTCATCCCTGGTGGTCTAGGGTGGCATACTTTTTTTTTTTTTTTTTTATTCCCGGTTGGTCTAGTGGCCATGCCTGGTGGTCCAGTGGGCATCCTCGGGGGGGCTGTGCTGATAATCGATCAGCACAAACCCCCCTGTCACAGGAGCAGCCGACCGGCTCTCCTCTACTCGCGTCTGACAGACGCGAGTGAGGAAAAGCCGATTACCGGCTTTTCCTATTTACATCGTGATCAGCCGTGATTGGACACGGCTGATCACGTGGTAAAGAGTCTCTGTGAGAGACTCTTTACCTTGATCGGTGTTGCGGGGTGTCAGACTGACACCCTGCACCAACGATCGCCGCGATGCGCGCCCCTGGGGGTGCGCAGCGGCTCAGAATCCTGAGGACGTCATATGACGTCCAGTCAGGATTCTACAACCACTTTGCCGACATCAATTTGTCATTGGCGGGCGGCAAGTGGTTAACCACTTAATTACTGGGCACTTAAACCCCCTTCGTGCCCAGACCAATTTTCAGCTTTCAGCGCTGACGCATTTTGAATGACAATTGCGTGGTCATACAACACTGTACCCAAATTATATTTTTATCATTTTTTTCCCATAAATAGAGCTTTCTTTTGGTGGTATTTGATCATCTCTGCAATTTTTATTTTGTGCGCTATAAACAAAAAAAGACAGAAAATTTTGAAAAAAAACACAATATTTTTTACTTTTTGTTATACTAATATCCCAATTTTTTTTTTAAAAAAATAAAAATTTCCCTCGGTTTAGGCCGATACGTATTCTTCTACATATTTTTGTTAAAAAAAATCGCAATTAGCGTGTATTAATTGGTTTGCGCAAAAGTTATAGCGCCTATAAAATAGGGGATAGATTTTTTTTTTTTTTTTTACTAGTAATGGCGGCGATCTGCGATTTTTTTTGTCAGGCCTGCGATATTGCAGCGGACGTAATCGGACACTTTTGACACAATTTTGGGACCATTCACATTCATACAGCGATCAGTGCTATAAAAATGCACTAATTACTGTATAAATGTGACTGGCACTGAAGGGGTGTGTATCCTGGGTGTGTATCCTGGGTGTGTTCTAACTGTGTGGGGGAAGGGGACTGACTGGGGGAGGTGAGCGATGCTGTGTCCCTATGTACAAGGGACACAGATCGGTCTCCTCTCTCCCTGACAGGACATGGAGCTCTGTGTTTACACACAGAGCTCCACGTCCCTGCTGTCACCGCTGATCACGGGTACCTGGCGGACATCACGCCCGCGAGGCACACGCATCGGCTTCCCAGCGATGCGCCGGGCACAGTGTTTCCCCGCAGCGCGCCCCCAGCGGCACGCACATGGAATGTAAACAGGACGTCCAGGGACGTCCACCCGGCACTTAAGAGCCGCGCTGTGGACGTCTTTCGTCTATAGCGCAGATCTCAAGTGGTTAAGGGTACATTTTTTTTATAAACATACAAACATGCATGTGGAGCGAACATCGCTCAATCCATAACAGAATATAGTAATCTGGTATATATTCAGTAGATACATAACAACCCAATAGTCGTAGTTCTATTCTTTGTAGCATGTTTTTACAGGCAAGTGTTTTTATGCTTCATACATTTTTGTAGGAGGAGGAGATTGGTTGTTGATAATTATACAACTGTGATAGTCTGTACTCTTGTGCACAGACTAGACTAGAACATACTGCAAGGATTTGTGGTAGCTAGGGATGAGCTTCGTATTCGAGTCGAACTCATGTTCGACTCGAACATCATATGTTCGATCGTTCGTCAAATTACGAACGTTTTGGGCCATTTGCGCCAAATTCGAGTTACGTTTCACAGCCAATAATTCACTGCGGCATTGCAGTGCATTGCTTGCTGATGATTGGCCAAGCATGCACTATGACCCGCATGCTTGGCCAATCACAGCTTGCAATAAATGGAGAGCCATAATTGGCCAAAACCCAGGGTGGCTTTGGCCAATTATGGCTCAGGGGGTTTAGTACACGCCCCACACTATAAAAGGCTGCCTGCAGGTCAGCCTTGTGTAGTGTGTTGCGGTGGTTAAAAGAGAGAAGACAGAGAGAGAGAGTGTCCTTTTTAGTAGGTAGATAGACCAGGCAGGCAGGCTAGTCAGTTATAGTTACAGTGTGTAGAGGATATATATGCATCCCAGGTGTTGTATATATATTTATACACTGTATAGTTTAGCTAGATCAGCTCTACCTAATTTACTGGCAGGCAGGTGATTGTGCTAGCTGAAGTATTCTCACGTGGTGTATTGCCTGTGTCCTCTGCAGTGTGCACCATAAAGCTATGTGGTGTGTACTGCCCGTGTCCTCTGTAGTTTGCACCTAAAGATACTTGGTGTGTACTGCCCATGTCCTCTGCAGTTTGCACCTAAAGCTACGTGGTGTGTACTGCCTGTATCCTCTGCAGTTTGCACCTAAAGCTACGTAGTGTGTGTACTGCCTTTGTACTCTGCAGTTTGCACCTAAATATACTTGGTGTGTACTGCCCGTGTCCTCTGCAGATTGCACCTAAAGCTACGTAGTGTGTACTGCCCGTGTCCTCTGCAGTGTGCAGTGTGCACCTAAAGCTACGTGGTGTGTGTACTGTCTGTGTCTGTGCTATTTTCTCAATGATTTTCATCCATATGGCAGGGACCAGACATTACATTACAGCCGCAAGCAGTTTTTAATTACTTTTTCCTTATAGTAATCTAATTTTGTGCAGGGACAGTTCCACGTGCCACTTCACAGGCATACTATAGACACCCAGCAGGTACAATATTTAAAGGAATTTTTCAAGCATTTATTTAAGCATTATTAAAATCACTGCTCCAGAAAAAACGACCGTTTTTAAAACTTTTTTTCCATTGATACATGTTCCCTGGGGCAAGACCCAGGTTCTCAGACATTTTACGACAATAACTTGCACATTAGGCTTTAAAATTAGCACTTTTGAATTCGAACGTTCGAGTCCCATAGACGTCAATGGGGTTCTAAATGTTCGCATGAACGGTCGGTCCG
Organism: Rana temporaria; assembly: GCF_905171775.1. Taxonomy (NCBI): domain Eukaryota; kingdom Metazoa; phylum Chordata; class Amphibia; order Anura; family Ranidae; genus Rana; species Rana temporaria. The sequence continues at coordinate 317,126,108 of NC_053492.1, forward strand.
TTCGAAAGTGCTGGTGCGAACCGAACGGGGGGGGCGTTCGGTTCATCCCTAGTGGTAGCATCATATCTCCCAATCCTATATATCTGGGCCCAAGGTTTTTGTAATATTGTTCCTTGCCTTTCTGCTTCCACAAAGCCAACCTGATTGTTGTGTATGAGCTGTTGGAGGCATACATGTTGATATACAAAGCCAATATCTTTGAGAACAGTGTTCAACAAAGATATTTAATTGGTATCTTTATCCTCCTTTCCGAAGGACTGTAATGTGAGCATGGAGTAAATCAGCATGTGGGGGGTTAACAGCGGATAGTGAGTTACACGCCGCTAAGATGTGATTGGCTAGGTGTCCCTGAAACTGTTTATAGTACAATCAAGGAAGGCTATCTGGCCCAGGGGCTTCACCTGTTTAGTGTTTTATATCACCCATGACTGATTCTCAGCTGTAAAAGGGGCTTCTACAATCCTCCATTCCTATTTGTTTAATTTTGGGAGCTTAAAGTAAACCCGATTAATGAATTTTGACCTGGGCACATATATCTGTTGTGTTTACTTATATCTCCCCATAGCCCTATGTCCGTGTCTATATGCTGCTCTGTTCTTCTGTTATCAGCATTAAACTTCAGCATGATAACTTCTGACAAGTTCTCAGAGACGGGCGATAAAAATAGCGGAAAATATGTGCTGGGGTGGGTGCTATAAATAGATTTGCAGAGAGCTTGTCTAATTATAGCACAGCTCTGTACATTCATTCCTTCCTCTGCCTATGTGGAATGGGGGTGTGTGCCTTTCCTCCAATCAGCTGTCACACAGTGTATGACAAGACTCCCCTTCCAATGTTGAAGCAGATATACAAATACAACTTATATAGGGGGATTTGTTTCATCTCTGTGTATCATCTGAGGCTATTCACTTCACTGGGTATATGTGAGGGTTTACATCCACTTAAATAGGAGGCAATATGGACCCAGGTGTAGTGTCTGTTGAGAGAAATGTTGGCAAATTGTATCATGATTTGTAGTAGCCACTGAAGGCCTGAGATTTTTTTTGTTTTGTTTTAGCCACCCTGCTTACATAGGGCATTGACAAGAGTTTACCACATGTATTAACTGATTCATAGAACATTGGGTGGTATTTAGCCTTAGCTTTGCCCAGTAACAGTTACTTAAGAGAATTTTAGGCCAGGGTTATCTTGGATTTGGTCTCCGTACCCTGGGTCAATTAAAAGGTAGTTCTAAGGTGGCAATGGTTTTTAGCAACAGTTCTTGTCTAGTGCCCTCTCTTTCTTATGTCTTGCACCATGTTGGATGAGGATCCCTCTGACAAGTTGGATTGTGATAGTGGTGTGGACGAAGAATGTGATGTTGTCGATGGATGTCAAAGTCACTGAGAAAGGCCCTTATGTTTCACTAGGAAGTGGTTGATTCATGAATAAACTTTGTGTATTGGCTGATAAAAAAAGTGTATTCTTCATTGGATGCCTGTTAGATGCACTGGATGTCACATAGTTGATATGAATGTAGTAAATGTTTCAGTTTCCTTAGTACTGGACTAAGTAGTGGACTTACGAGAAAACAAAATTGCGTTGGCATGGGATGTTTTATGAGCGACCACCCAGGCCACGAGCAGCAAGAAAGAGGCTGTTTTCCCCAGCTAGCATTGAAGCAGTTGAAGTGCCAAACTTGCATTTTGGTGCTGGGCGTGGGGCTGTTTGGGGAACATTTTTTTTATTCTGCTGCAACAACTTGCGGAAGGAAAACCTGGTGTGGGAAAGTTGCTACTGGAGAAAGTGAGTTGGGTGATGATAAGCACATCTTTTAGTTTCAAAGATTCACTCTGGTAAAGGGCAAACAGCCTATGACCATAGGATTGTATGCTTAAGTATTGGTTCTGCCAGCCCTTCCCCTCTTGTACCTAGAGAAAGAAAAGGCCAATAAGCACCGAAGGGGGGTTAAAATAAGTGTTCCATCAAATGTGATAGCTCCACAAAACCTAATTAGGTTCCCCTCACAGTATCATTCTCGGCTGCCAATATTATTATCCAAAATACATTGCTGTGCCTACCCAAGTTTGCTTGACTTGGATAGGGACAGCCTTGGGACAGCCTTGGGAGAGAAATAAAATAATACACACATAGTTACATAGGGCCAGATTCACGTAGCCCGGGCGCAAATAAACTTTTCCGATTTAAGTTACACCGCCGCAATTTTTCCAAGTTAGTGCCCGATCCACAAAGCACTGACCTGGAAATTTGCGGCGGTGTATCCTAAATCCGGCCGGCGCAAGGCGGGCCAATTCAAATGGGGCGAGTCCCATTTAAATTAGGCGCGCTCCCGACGCAAATGTCCCGACGTGCTTTGCGCGAAGTTACGATGCGCCGAGGTTTTGTGAATCGTGACGGGTAAAAAAGAGTTGCGCCAGGAAAAAAAAAAATGTAAAAAAAAATTGACAGCGACGCGGGAAAGACGGGTACACTTTTACATGGTGTACTAACTTTACACTTTGTAAAAGGTACCCTATCTTTGCGACGGCAAACTAACACTTATGGCGACTTAACGAAGGGAAAAAGCTTTGTGGATCTCCGTAAGTGCTAATTTGCATACCCGACGCTGGTTTACGACGAGAACTCCCCCCAGCGGCGGCCGCGGTACTGCATCCTAAGATCCGACAGTGTAAGTCCATTACACCTGTCGGATCTTAGGGCTAGCTATGCGTAACTGATTCTATGAATCAGTCGCATAGTTAGAAACAGAGATACGACGGCGTATCAGTAGATACGCCGTCGTATCTCGTTTGTGAATCTGGCCCATAGTTTGTAAGGTTGAAAACAGACACCAGTCCATCACCCACACTTTGCCTCCTTTTATTACTTTCTAAGTAACTGATCTGGAGCTAGCAAGCAATTAGAAATCCAAAATTGATTCAGAACTCTGGATCTGAAAACCTGTTCCAGTTCAGTACCTTAGAACGCACTGAAGTCATTGGATCAGTATGACAGCCAATCAACTAGCTTCTTCAGACAACAAAGTCAGCAATGGCAATCCCTGTATTCTCTCAATATATGTTTTCCATAAGGAAAGATACTCAAAATACAAAATTAATGGGACATTTTCAGGTACCTTTGAGTCATGATACATATAAAAGACAAGGGGTATATCTTATAAGCTTTTCACTTTATTTACATCACATAAGACCATTAATCCTTAAAACCACATATTAGACCTGGTATTTCAAATGCATATCCACAATTTTTAGAAAGAATTGTGTCAGGTCCATAAATATTGGGACATCGACACAATTAGGGATACTCCAGGCTTTGCTGTACTTTCTCCTGAACTGGAGGCCTCTGGCCTGCACTGCTTCTCCTCTGACTGTGTTTTGCTCTGCTCTGCCAGGAACTGTGTGAAGCACTAGACTGACTTAAACAGGAAGTACAATCCCTTATAAGGGCCTGATGAGACTGAAGCCCATTGGTTGAGAGCTCTGGATCATAGAGACTGACCTGTATTCCCTTGGAACTTGCATTCAAAGTTTGTTACAAGTTAAAGTATAACACAACACAGTAAGGTCTTGTCTAGCACTTAGTCCTCCTGACTCTAATACACTCTGACTGAACATGAGATGGCTGACTAAACCTCTTAAAGCTATACACACCTAATAAATGTATTATCAACCATAACAGTGTAAATCACATCATGACTAGCTGAGTCCCTGCAGGGGAGACCCCACAAGCCGAAGGCCTCTGTCAGGGAAGGTTCCCCCTGCTGGTGTTACTGCCTGGTATTTGGTGTGCAGTACTGTGGCCCACCACCAGGTGTCTCCCGACAGCCTTGGACTGTCGGGGGAGTTCTTCCCTGGTGGTGTTATGTTATCCTTGGGCTGCAGTACTGGCGTCCACCAGCGGGGGATTCTTGGCAGTGTGGAGCATAAAGCCCTTCCTGCGTTCAGGTGTGACCTGAACGCAATTAGCAAGCATATATATACCCGGCGTGTGCAATTCTAATCTTTTTGGCTATATACACCACCACAATGGATTTGAAATGAAACAAACAAGATGTGTTTTAACTGCAGGCTTTCAGATTTAATTTGAGGGTATTTACATCCAAATCAGGTGAACGGTGTAGGAATGACAACAGTTTGTATATACGCCTCCCACTTTTTAAGGGACCAAAAGTAATGGGACAATTGGCTGATCAGCTGTTCCATGGCCAGGTGTGTGTTCTTCTCTCATTATCCCATTTACAATGAGAAGATAAAAGGTCCAGAGTTCATTATAAGTGTGCTATTTGCATTTGGAATCTGTTGCTGTCAGCTGTCAACTCTCAATATGAGATCCAAAGAGTTGTCACTATCAGTGAAGCAAGCTATTATTAGGCTGAAAAAAAAAACCCTATCAGAGAGATAACAAAAACATTAGGTGTGGCCAAATCAACTTTTTGGAACATCCCAAATCCCTAAAAAGAAAGAATGCACCAGTGAGCTCAGCAACACCAAAAGACCCAGAAGACCACAGAAAACAACTGTGGTGGATGACAGAAAAAATCTTTCCCTGGTGAAGAAAACACCCTTCACAACATTTTGCCAGATCAAGAACACTCTCCAGGAGGTACGTGTATATGTGTCAAAGTCAACAATCAAGAGAAGACTTCACCAGAGTGAATACAGAGGGTTCACCACAAGTTGTAAAACATTGGTGAGCGTCAAAAACAGAAAGGCCAGATTAGAGTTTGCCAAATAGCATCTAAAAAAGCCTTCACAGTTCTGGAACAACATCCTATGGACAGATGAGACCAAGATCAACTTGTACCAGAGTGATGGGAAGAGAAGAGTATGGAGAAGGAAAGGAACTGCTCATGATCCAAAGCATACCACCTCATCAGTGAAGCATGGTGGTGGTAGTGTCATGGCGTGGGCATGTATGGCTGCCAATGGAACTGGTTCTCTTGTATTTATTGATGATGTGACTGCTGACAAAAGCAGCAGGATGAATTCTGAAGTGTTTCAGGCAATATTATCTGCTCATATTCGGCCAAATGCTTTAGAAATCATTGGACGGCGCTTCACACTGCAGATGGACAATGACCCGAAGCACACTGCGAAAGCAACCAAAGAGTTTTTAAGGGAAAGAAGTGGAATGTTATGCAATGGCCAAGTCAATCACCTGACCTGAATCTGATTATGCATGCATTTCACTTGCTAAAGACAAAACTGAAGGGAAAATGCCCCAAGAACAAGCAGGAACTGAAGACAGTTGCAGTAGAGGCCTGGGAGAGCATCACCAGGGATGAAACCCAGCGTCTGGTGATGGCTATGCGTTCCAGACTTCAGGGTGTAATTGAGTGCAAAGGATTTGCAACCAAGTATTAAAAAAGTGAAAGTTTGATTTATGATTGTTAATCTGTCCCATTACTTTTGGTCCCTTAATGCACATATACAAACTGTTGTAATTCCTACACCGTTCACCTGATTTGGATGTAAATACCCTCAAATTAAAGCTGAAAGTCTGCAGTTAAAGCACATCTTGTTTATTTCAAATCTATTGTGGTGGTGTATAGAGCCAAAAAGATTAGAGTTGTGTCAATTTCCCATTGTTTACGGACCTGACTGTATTTTTAATATTTAAAATCTGAATACTTTAAGTCAATCCTGGTCTTAACACTTAGCATCTATGTTTTACAGACTGATATTTGACAGAAGTTTACACAGTCCATAGACTGTAAACAAACAGATACCACGCTGGAAGATAAAGAAAGAAGCAGCTGGCAAAAAAACCCCATCAAAATGCATTGTAAACAGAGCGATAAAATCTTTGCCACGCTAAAAAATTATGCAATAAATCGTTGTGGAAATAACCAAAATTAACTTATGTGATAAGTCTCAAAATAAGTCCAATATTGTGAAGACAAAGGGGGTTATTAACAAAAGGCAAATTCACTTTTCACTACAAGTGCACTGCAAGTGCACTTGAACGTGCAATTGAAAGTGTAATCGCTGTAAATCTGAGGGGTAGATCTGAAATTAGGGGAAGCGCTGATTTTATTATCCAATTATGTGCATTATAAAATTTTGTTTTTTATTTTCCTTTCATGTCCCCATCGGATCTACAGTGACTGCACTTCCAAGTGCACTTTCAGTGTACTTATACTGAAAAGTGGAATTGCCTTTAGTAAACAACCCCCAAAGTCTGATGTGTGGAAATCAAATAAAAAAAGTCAGAATCCCAATTTCATCCAGGATGGGGAGGAAATCAAGTGTGCAAGGGGAAAATTACTATCTAGAGTGTGACTCAACAAGGCATACTACCGCCTTAAAGGAACACTAAAGGCAATTGGTTAGTTCTTGTGGGCGTACTCCCGTGATACAGCAGGCGGCTATAGCCGCTCACTCTATCACTCGCCCCCCCGGTGCGCCGTGTCATTGGATGTGATTGACAGCAGCGCGAGCCAATGGCTGTGCTGCTTTTAATCAACCAATGAAGGAGCCGAGAACCCCGGCCGAGAAGCCAGCGCGTTTACGGCGTGGGACTTTCGAGGGGTCAGGTAAGTAAAGGGGGGTTCGCGGGGGGGGGACGCTAATCCTCTGATGTTTTTTCACCTTAACCACTTAACCCCCGGTCCATATTGCTGCCCAAAGACCAGAGCACTTTTTGCGATTCGGGACTGCGCCACTTTAACTGACAATTGCGCGATCGTGCGACGTGGCTCCCGAACAAAATTGGCGTCCTTTTTTCCCCAGAAATAGAGCTTTCTTTTGGTGGTATTTGATCACCTCTGTGGTTTTTATTTTTTGCGCTATAAACAAAAATAGAGCGACAATTTTAAAAAAATGAATATTTTTTACTTTTTGCTATAATAAATATCTCCCAAAAATATATAAAAAAACATTTTTTTTCCTCAGTTTAGGACGATACGTATTCTACATATTTTTCGTAAAAAAATATCGCAATAAGCGTTTATTGATTGGTTTGCGCAAAAGTTATAGCGTTTACAAAATAGGGGGTATTTTTATGGCATTTTTATTAATATATTTTTTTTACTAGTAATGGCGGCGATCAGCGATTTTTTTTCGGTACTGCGACATTATGGCGGACACTTCGGACACTTTTGACACATTTTTGGGACCATTGGCATTTTTATAGCGATCAGTGCTATAAAAATGCATTGGATTACTATAAAAATGCCACTGGCAGTGAAGGGGTTAACACTAGGGGGCGGGGAAGGGGTTAAGTATGTGCCTGGGTGTGTTCTTACTGTGGGGGGGTGGCCTCACTACTACATTGTATGAACAGAAGATCAGCATTTCCCCCCCTGACAGGAGAATGACGGCGGCTGGTCGGCTAGTAGTTAATGCATAGAATGCATTAAAGGGGTTGTAAATAGGGTTGTCCCGATACCACTTTTTTAGGACCGAGTACAAGTACCGATACTTTTTTTCATGTAGTCGCCGATACCGAATACCGATACTTTTTTTAAATGTCATGTGACAGTTTTCAAACCACAATACAGACTAAGGATATTTTCTTTAGAATTATGAAGAACTCTAACTCAAGACATTATAAAAGAATAAAAATGAGTAAAAATGAATAAAAATGTTTTATTTGCTTGTCACGCAGTAGTAAAAAACTCAAAGAATTTTCATAGAACATGTTGATAAATACAAAAAAAGTATTCTATTTAGGTATCGGGAGCATTTGCGCGAGTACGAGTACTCCCGCAAATACTCGGTATCGGTCCCGATACCGATACTAGTATCGGTATCTGGACAACCCTAGTTGTAAAGGAATTTTTTTTTTTCATAATAAGCATAATAAGCATCCTTTACCTGCAGAGTATGGGGGGGTGTAATGGCGCTTGCCACTAATAAATTATGGATTAAAATAATTAATAAAAATGTGTTTCACTCCTTATTCCTTAAAGAAACCTCCAAACATCAATAACAAATGATGAGAAGGATGAATACCGTGAAGAATAATGAATATCCAAAATATGATTGACTAAAAACCATTAAGGTCATCAGACACTTATCAAATAAATATCTCAAAATGATAATAAATAAAAGTGCGAAAATAAATCCTTCAGTGAGTAAATAGTGACATCAAACATCCAGTGTGTAATATAATAAACAAAAAATTGCAAGAAAAAATTGCAATAAAATAAATATATCAAAAAAGGTCCATGTGCACAATCCCTGTGCTTAAAAAATTCAAACAAATAAATCAGTGCTTCAATAATGTTTTCAAACAGTGCGTAGTGTTTCAAAGAATAATAATCCAAATAAAGTATTTCCAAAGTGCAAATGTGCTTGAAAGATAACTGTAATCCACCGTACAATCTTTAAGTGTAACTGTGCAGAACCAACACCAGTGTATGGTAGTACAAGCCTCTCACCTTAAGAAAGGCTATAATGAGCCTATAATGAAATGCTGAAAAGCCCAGCAGGTATCCCTGTAGATCAATGTTTCTAGGACAGATCCTTCTCCATAATCCCAGCTGCAGCTCTCACAGGTCCCAGCCAGAACGCTCCCAGCATAGATGGCACTCAATAAAACACATATGATATCCCCATAGTGTAGTATGCAAACATGGGTTTTAATGAGAAAAAAGAAATGCACTCACATTTAGAACGATAAAATAAAACATCAGGCAGCATAAAGCTGACAGGCGTGTGTCTCTGAGTAGTCTCCGTTCTTGGCCGCGAACGGAGATGACGTCACCGACGGCTCTCCTGAATCTTGACGCATTTATATATTTGTGTGTATTGTAAACACTCTAGGTTTTGCAGCAACTTATTGATACATTTTGTTTAGGGTTTATTTATTGAGGGTCTATATTAGCGCAAAAGCACTGTCACTTTAATCTTGACGCGTTGCGTGGCAGCCCGACGCCACTTAATCATAAGATAGAGAGCCGTAGATGCACTGGTGACTTTTATAATGCCGCACTCGGCACACGAACTCGGCAGCATAAATTAATAATTCACTGACATAAATATGCAATATATTGAAGACTCATCCGCTTGGGACAATATAAAAACAATTACAAAAGAGCAATTAGTATCAAAACTATATGATACTGACATATCCCTCTGGTGGTGGATAATAGTACTATTTGAACCAAAATTATTACATTGTAAGCCAATGGTATTAAAACACCCTCTAGTGGATAATAGAAGAGTCAACACCTAAATATGAAAAATGGCCATAACAGTGATAATAAAATATAATAAAAATGGACTATGAAAAGTAAGAAGTTTCTTACAATGGAGAGATTAATAGTGATGGGCAAAGGAAGGAATATCTCGGTATGTTAAAGGTAGTAGTCCATATAAAAATATATAAAAAATATTAAAAAATATATATAGAATTATTTAAGTGAATAACCTATAAAATATATTTTAAAAGGAAGATGACAAGGAGACTAATAATTTGAGATAAAACAATTCAGGTCAAACTCTATGTTATGTCCGTTGGGCGCCAAAGTGCACAATTCGTGAATCCATCGAGATTCAGCTTGACTGATCTTTTGTACCTTGTTGTCCCCTCTCCAGTGAGGTTTGTACTTCTCTATGCCCCATACTCTTAATGAGGAGGGGTCTTTATTATGAAAACTCTCATAGTGGCGGGATAGACTATGTTTAGGGTATCCATTTTTTATATTCTGTGTATGTTCACGTAGTCGTTTCCAGAGTGGTCTTTTAGTTCTTCCCACATACTGGATTTTGCAAGGGCACTCCAAAAGGTACACCACCCCTTCTGTTTTACACGAGATGAAATCTTTGATTTTATATTCTTTCCCTGTAAAACTTGATCTAAAGGTTTCTTTTTTCTTTTTACTTTCTTTCGTATGTTTACAAGTGAAACATGTCTTGCATGGATAATAACCTTTTTCATTGAAAAAAGAAAAACTTTTCTTTTCAGGAGGATCCAACACGTTTTTTGCGATTAGATCTCTTAGGGTGGGGGCCCTCCTATATGTGAACAGCGGTTTCTCTGGGAGTATAGATGACAGATGGCGATCAGCTTTAACAATATGCCAGTATTTTCTACAGATTGTTTCTACTTGTTTGTGTTGTACACTGTAGTCCATTATCAATGGAACCCCACCAGGAAAGGTGTTATTTCTTATAGAGTCCTGAATTAAAATATCTCTGTCCAAGGCCATGACATCTTGTATTTTTTTCTCGATAAAATCCTGTTTGTAGCCCTTCTCTATAAAACGTTTTCCAATAAAATCGGCCTGTTCTAAAAAAGTTTCATTTTTTGTACAATTTCTTCGTAATCTTAAAAACTGTCCTTTTGGTATGTTGTCCAACCAGGGGGAGTGGTGGCAGCTATCCAAAGGTAAGTAACTATTTCTATCCACAGTTTTAAAGTGCGTCTGCGTAATTAATTTAGTTCCTTCTTTGATGATTTCCAGGTCTAAAAAATAAATTTTTTCATCGCTTATCTCCCAAGAGAGTTTTATATTTTTTTCATTAGTATTTAAATAAAAACCGAAATCCACAAGACTCTCTCTGTCACCTGACCAAATAATTAAAATATCATCAATATATCGTTTATATAAAAGCAGCTGTTTTGGTTTCCTATTATATAAAATATCTTCTTCCCATTGGGCCATATACAAATTTGCTACACTCGGCGCATATTTCGCGCCCATTGCTATACCGCAGATTTGCTTTTTAATAGTCACTTCTATACCAAAAGTAATTGTGGTCCAGACTGTATTCTAGGCAACTTGCAATGAACTTTTTCTGTATATCCTTGAGGTCGCTAAGGCCGTCCAATGCCCAAATGGTTGCCTGTATGGCCTCCTTGTGATTGATAATAGTATAAAGGGATGAGACGTCCGCTGTAGCCATATATATGGAGTTCTCACCCAGTACAATAGTATCTAATAACTGTATTAAATGTTTCGTATCTCTCAAATACGATTCAGTCTTTTTGACTAGAGGCTGGAGGAACCAATCAATATATTCACCGATTCTGGCCCCCACTGAATTAATTCCGTTAACAATAGGCCTTCCCGGAGGTTCTTCTCTACATTTGTGGATATTCGGAAGAGTGTATATGACCGGGATCCTGCACCCCAATGGTTGTAAGTATCTACCTTCTTTTTTGTTTAGAAGGCCTTTCTTAGTTCCTCTTTTTACAAGGCTGGCCAAGTCATCCTTATACCGAACTATAGGGTTCCCAGGTAGTTTTAGGTAAGTGGTATCATCACTCAATTGTCGTTCAATCTCTTTCTGATATGCCACTTTAGATTGAATGACGATGGCCCCCCCTTTGTCCGCCTGTCTCACCACTACATCTTTTCTTTCTTCTAATTTTCGGATCCCGTTTTTTATATCTCCTGGATCATGTATTTTCTTTATTTTCATATCATGTAAATCCTTTAAAACCATTTGCCTAAATGCTTCAATATGTCCTTCGTTACTTATCGGTGGATTGAAAACGGATTTGTTTCTAAGATTACTGTATAGAACATCACTTTCTGTAGTTATATTTCTAGTTATTCCTTCACCTGGTTTATTAAGCATATATTTTTTAATGTGGAGGCTTCTGGCAAATTTGTTAATATCAACATAGGCGTCAAATTTGTTGAAGTTTTTCCTCGGAGCAAATTTTAAACCTTTATCCAATACTTTTAGTTCTTGTTGTGTGAGTTCAACTCCACTGATATTGATCACACCATCTCCTATTACTCTCTTTTTCTTCTGTTTCTTTGTTCCCGCCCTACATCCTCTCCTTGATTTCCGTGTCTTCCACGTTGATTGTCTTCGGTCCTTCCGGGTGTCCTCATATTCCTTCCTTCCCTGTCCTGATTCCTTCGGGGATCCTGGTTCCTCGGAAATTCGCTCCTCATTTCTCTCGATCTGTGCTCCGGGCTCCAATTCCTTGCTCTCTGCACCCCATAATCCTGATGACGCCACGGGGATTCGTGGCGTCTCTGTTCTAAAAAACGCCTTGGTGATCCATTTCTATTTTCTCTTCTATATGGGACTTGTTGATTAAATGCTCTCATATCTTCATAATGTCTAGGGGTTCTCATCCCTCCACCATCATCGCTTCTCAACTGATTGTAATGATTGTATACAGGAATATTGTATACATTTTCATAGTCTCTTCTATCTCCCGATTGGTAGTATTGATCATCACGTCTTTGGTTTTCATGATTACCATTTCCATTTTGGTAAATATGATTTCTCCACGGAGGTGTCCGGGATCTTCCCCTATTGGCATTCTGGTAAAACGGTTTTGGTGCATTATACGAGTTTTGATTAGGCCGGTTTTGTTTCCAAAATGGTTTCCATCCATTATTGTTACCATTTTTTCTATGTTTATGGTTAGGGGTATTTGTCCCTTGTTGGCTCACTCCAGCCTCAGCACTCTGATTGTCCTCTCTCACATTAGTGGTATTGTGTTCTTGTTCAGGTGAACTTCTATTCGAGGCAATCCCAGATTCTTCCAATTTATTTTGCCACTTGAACACTAGATCATCTTCATAATCTTTCATATCACGCTGATATTTTCTCTTCTTCCTGGCAACAGTCTCCTTATCCTTTTGTTCCATATCCCGCTGGAGTTGTTTAGATAGTGCTATAAATTCTGGTAGCTCCTTGCTACTTTCTAAATTGTTTTTAATTTCTGTGATTGTCCGATCTATAGTTCTAATTTTTCGCTGTTTTCTCTTGATGAGCAGACATTCCTCTTTTCACTTCCTCATTGTTCGTTTTTGCTCAAAAGTTGCTCTATTTCTTCTCTGTTCACTTCCTGCCTGTCTGATTTTACTGACCACCGTGATGGGAGGCTTTACTGCGGTGGTCAGTAACGTGCTCACCCCCTCCTGGGAACTACATCTGTGCGGCAGGACGCTCTCTATGTGTTAGAGACTTCAAGGAGGTGTGAATTACTGGACATGCCGCAATGCATACTGGGAAATGTAGTTCTTACATGAACGAACGATGCAAACCAGGAAGTGAATGAGAGAACAGAAACTAGAATGCCGGAGGTGATATAGATGAAGAAATTTAATAGGTATTTACTTGTTTTTTAACAGAATCATTACACTAATCTGTCTGTCTACCTTGCAGACATTGGCCCAGATTCAGGTAGCTTTGCCCCTTTTTTACGGAGGCACAGCGCACCGTTTTGCCGCTGCACCTCCGTAAATTTCCTGCGCTACGCGCGATTCACGGAGCAGTAGCTCCGAAAATTGCGTGTGCGCACCGGAAAAATGCCCGGCGTAAGCGCGCGCAATTTAAATGATCCCATAGGGGGCGTGGATCATTTAAATTAGGCGCGTTCCCGCGCCGAGCGTAGTGCGCATGCTCCGTCGGGAAACTTTCCCGACGTGCATTACGTAAATTACGTCGCAAGGACGTCATTTGCTTCAAAGTGAACGTGAATGGCGTCCAGCGCCATTCACGATTCACTTACGCGAACGACGTAAAATGTAAACTTCGCGACGCGGGAACGACGGGTATACTTAGCATTGGCTGCCCCTGCTTTTAGCATGTGCAGAGCCTTACGCGAAACCCGACGTACGCAAACAACGTAAACTGCGTACGCAGGGCTCGCGTAGGGTTGTGAATCGGCGTTAGTATGCAATTTGCATACTATACGCTGACCACAACGGGAACGCCCCCTAGCGGCCAACGTAAGAATGCAGCCTACGATATGACGGCATAAGGAGGCTTATGCCAGTCATTTCTTAGGCTGCCGTCGGCGTAACGAGGTTCCTGAATCAGGAGCATTCGTAACGCCGGCGCAAGTAAGCAATTGCGCTGCGTAACTATGGTTACGCAGATGCAATTGCTTCTTGAATCTAGGCCACTAATTTTAGGCAAATTTTCTTTTTCCTTTAGTGACCCTTTGCCCTGGTTCACACTGGGTACGATTTGGAACGATTTGAGATGCGATTTGACATGTCAAATCGCATCTCAAATCGGTGGCAATTGTCGGCAATGGCACTGTCCTAATCAGTGCGACGCCGCATCTGCGATTTCAAAAAGTAGTTCCTGTACTACTTTTTGCAATTTCGGGCCGCGATTTACATTAAATTGCGGCCGAAATCGCGGCAAAATCGCGGTAAAATCGCCGCGATTTTGAATTCGCAGCAGTGTGAACCTAGGCTCAAAGGTGAAAAAAATGCTGAAGAACAATATTTAGAGAGGTCTTTGTGCTGTTTTTTTTTGGTTTTTGTTTTAATAGAACCCAGAAGGGCAAATGGGCATTTTTGATTTGACAGATTCATATTCCATGGACTTCAGCAGGGTTTTAATAGAACCCAGATTAGCATCGCCAAACCCTGCTGAACCAGAACCCAAAGCAGTTCGGCTCATTCCTACGTAAAGTACATCCTATGTAAAAACAAATGTGGATATGCAGTTCAATAACCAACCTTAGTATGTGGTTTTAACAATTATTGGTCTTATTATGGTACCTGCAAAATTCCAGCTCCCCTATGCACTAATATAGCATTCATGTACCGTATTTTCCGGCGTATAAGACGACTTTCTGGATGCAAAAAAAATGCATCCAATGTCGGGGGTCGTCGTATACGCCGGTGACAGTCTCCGTGCTGCGAGCGTCAATGATTTAAAAGACGCTCCTTCTCCTCAGAGTGTCCTGTGATAGGCGGAACACAAATCTTCCCAGCAGCGCCTCTGTTCTGTGTTCCTCCTATCACAGATGCCTTCTCATCCTCGGACGAGATGAGAAGACGTCCGTGATAGGCCTATCACAGGACAGTCTGAGGAGAAGGCGCGGCTTTCAAATCATTAACACTCGCAGCACGGAGACTGTCACCGCCTGCAAGTCGATTCAGAAAAACGTGAGTGATTGCACTGTTCGCACAGTGGGGGGCAAGTTCAGGCACAGTGGGGGGGCAAGTTCAGGCACAGTGGGGGCAAGTTCAGGCACAGTGAGGGGCAAGTGATGACACAGTGAGGGGCAAGTGATGGCACAGAGAGGGGCAAGTGATGGCACAGAGAGGGGCAAGTAATGGCACAGAGAGGGGCAAGTGATTGCACAGTATGGGGCAAGTGATGGCACAGTGAGGGGCAAGTGATGGCACAGTGGGGGCATGTAATGTAATGGCACAGTGAGGAATGTAATGTAATGGCACAGTGAGATTTGAAAAAGCCTGTTTCTGTCAGCGGTTCTGGCTACCCCTCAGCTTCCAGAAAGACTAGTAAGAAGGGGGGTAGTCTTATACAGTGAGTATATCCCAAAATCTAAATTTTTCCTGGAAAATTAGGGGGTCGTCTTATACGCCCAGTCGTCTTATACGCCGGAAAATACGGTACTTTTTTTGCAAAAATATCAAATCGTTCCATAAAATCTACAGACATGTACCTTACTGCCCTACAGCAATGATTCCAAATGTATCTATTGCCTCTGTCTTACATCCTTACAGACTGTAGGTGATGACACAGGAAGAAGTTGACCAACTTCCCTCATTAGCACACACCCAGCATCATCCACCCTCCCAATCAGCCGCACGTTTTTTAAATGAAATGCAATTAATCAGTGATCACCCTTCTCACTGAATATACAATCAGATTGCATAGTGTATGGTCATCTTTATACAAGTACATAGGAGGGAGTGGACAGAAACACTCTGCTGCTAAGCCCTGTTCAGAACACTGCATAGCAGGAACTCGCATTCCCACATGTGTTTTTTTATTTTTTTTAGAGGGGGAGGTGTTTTGTAGCATTTTCACTCATCACACATAGGGCAGCCCATCCACTGGAATGGGCTACCCTACACGCAGCAATCGCCCTAAAAAGGCTTCAGAACTTTTTTTTAAAGTGAAGCTTGGTGCGTTCACTCCTCATATGTTAAATGTGAATGGGGCCTGAAAGTGAAATTGGTGCGGTAACACAAGAACAACAAGGCTCCATTCACATCTGTGCATTTCCTTGCATTTCAGAAATGCGCTGCACCAAAAATCAAAGTAAAAAACGAACCAAGCTCTGCTCTAAAAAAGAGTTCTGAAGCTTCTTTGGTACGATTATTGCTGTGTGTAGGGCAGCACATTCAGGTGGATGGACTGCCCTATGTTTTTATGAGTAAAAATGCTCCAAAACACCTCCCCCTCGCTAAAAAAAAAACAAAAACACGCATGTGGGAATGCGAGTTCCTGCTATGCAGAGATGTGATGGGACTTGACAATTGAGTGTTTTTGTCCACTCCCCTCTATGTACGTGTGTAAAGATGGCCATACACTATGCAATCTGATTGTGTATTTAGTGAGAAGGGTGATCACTGATTGATTGCATTTCATTTAAAAAACGTGCAGCTGGGAATGGGAGGGTGGATGATGCTGGGTGTGTGCTAATGAGGGCAGCTGGTCAGCTCCTTCCTGTGTCATGACCCACAGTCTGTAAGGACGTAAGACAGAAGCAATAGATATGTTTGGAATCATTGATATAGGACAGTAAGGTACGTGTCTGTAGATTTTATGGAAAGCCTGCCCAGACCAATTTTCAGCTTTCAGCGCTGTTGCACTTTGAATGACAATTACGAGGTCATGCTACACTGTACCCAAACTAAATTTGTATCATTTTGTTCCCACAAATAGAGCTTTTTTGGTGGTATTTGATCACCTCTGGGATTTTTTTTTCTGCAAAAAAAATTGAAAAAAGACCGAAAATTTTGAAAAACAAATGCTTTTTTTTGTTTCCGTTACAAAACTTTGTAAATAAGTAAGTTTTCTCCTTCACTGATGGGCACTGATGGGGCTTACGCTGACGGGTACTGATGAGGCGGCACTGATAGGCACCGATGAGGTGGCACTGATGAGGTGGAATTGATGGCCACTAATATGCATTACTGATGGGGCACTGATAGGCGGCACGGATGGGCACAGATAGGCAGCATGGATGGGCACAGATAGGCGACACGGATGGGCACAGATATGTGGCACGGAAGGGCACAGATAGGCGGCACATATAGGCGACATGGATGGGCACAGATAGGCGGCATTGATGGGCACTTATAGGTGGCATGGATGGGCACTGATAGGTGGCACGGATGGGCATGGATGGGCACTGATAGGTGGCACGGATGTACTGTAATATATTGTACTGATGGATGCCAATCAGTGCCAAACAATGCCTGCCAAGCAGTGATACCCATTGTGGGCACTGATTGGCATCCATTGTGGGCACTGATTGGCATCCATTGTGGGCACTGATTGGCTTTCCTGGTGATCTAGGATGG
This sequence comes from Rana temporaria, assembly GCF_905171775.1. Classification (NCBI taxonomy): domain Eukaryota; kingdom Metazoa; phylum Chordata; class Amphibia; order Anura; family Ranidae; genus Rana; species Rana temporaria. Next base: position 317,143,329 of record NC_053492.1, read on the forward strand.
CATACCTGGTGGTGGGCATCCCTGGTGGTCTGGTGGCATCCCTGGTGGTCTAGTGTGGGCATTCTCGGGGGGGCTGCACTGATAATCGATCAGCACACACCCCCCCTGTCAGAGGAGCAGCCAATTTGCTCTCCTCTACTCCAGTCTGACAGACGCGTGTGAGGAAAAGCCGATCACGGCTCTTCTTGTTTACATCGTGATCAGCCGTGATTGGACACGGCTGATCACGTGGTAAAGAGTCTCCGTCAGAGACTCTTTACCTAGATCGGTGTTGCGAGGTGTCAGACTGACAACGATCACCGCGATGCACGCCCCCGGGGGCGCGCAGCAGCTCAATATCCTGAAGACGTCATATGACATCTGGTCAGGGTATTGAAACCACTTTACCGCCGTCTTTTTGTAATAGGGCGGGCGGCAAGTGGTTAAAGTGAAAAAAAAAGTGAAATATTCCATTAAATATTGTACCTGCTGGGTGTCTATAGTATATCTGTGAAGTGCCACGTGTTTCCCGTGTTTAGAACTGTCCCTGCACAAAATGACATTTCTTTAGGGAAAAAAAGTAATTTAAAACTGCTTGCGGATTTGATGTAATAAAAAAATATTTTTCCAATTAGGAAAAAAAAAAACACTGCGCTAACAAATAAAAGTGTAAATGTGAAGAGGTCCCAAATTTAAATTGAGAAAAAAGCTGCCAGTACCAATTACCTAAGATACCAAAAGTAAAGAAACAATATGTAAAAATAAGGTACAACACTGGGTAAAAAATCATTAATAAACTAAATAATGAAAAATAAATATTGATGAATGTCTAAATAAATAAAAAACAGATAGAAATATTAACATGTGAGGAAACAAACTAGACTGTGATTCACATCAAAATAAGAGTTGATTGAGTAAAGAGGAAATTCTTCTTCCACCAAGAGGACACCCAATAGTGAGATGTAGTCTCCTTACCGCAGGTGGATAACTGTCATTACAGCGGTCTAATTAGGCACAGGGATTATAAAGTCTTCCCGAATAGACTCACTCCAAGCATTGGTATAGAGGCAGTGGGCTAGATTCAGGTACAAGATCCGATGGCGTATCTCCAGATACGCCGTCGTATCTCTGAGTTGCGGTGTCGTATCTATGTACCTGATTCTTAGAATCAGTTACGCATAGATTTGCCTAAGATCCGACCAACGTAAGTCTCTTACGCCATCGTATCTTAGTTGCAATTTTACGCTGGTCGCTAGGTGGCGCTTCCGTTGATTTACGCAAGGAATATGCTAATTAGGTAGATACGCTGATTCCCAAACGTACGTACGCCCGGCGCATTTTTTAACGTTGTTTACGTTAGGCTTTTTCCGGCGTAAGGTTACTCCTGCTATGTGAGGGGTACGCAATGTTAAGTATGGACGTCGTTCCCGTGTCGAATTTTTTCATTTTTACGTCGTTTGCGTAAGTCGTTCGCGAATAGGGCTGGACGTAATTTACGTTCACGTCGAAAGCAATGCCGATTTGCGGCGGAATTTCGAGCATGCGCACTGGGATTCTTTCCCGCATGCGCCGTTCGTAAAAAAAACATAAAAAACGCAGGGTCACCATTCATTTAAATAAAACACGCCCACATCATCCCCATTTGAATTAGGCGGGCTTACGCCGGCCCACATACGTTGCGCCGCCGTAACTTAGGGCGCAAGTTCTTTCTGAATACGGAACTTGCGCCCTAATTTACGGCGGCGTAACATATCGGAGATACGTTACGCCCGCACAACATTACGCAGGGCTATCTGAATCTAGCCCAGTGACTCCAAAATAGACTCACTCCAGAAAGTAAATAGATGGTTCAATATCTCATGGAATGAGAAACAAAAGAAAGCCCCATAGCATGATATTGTTTAAAAGTGGGTTTAATTGACTAATAAAGTTGCACTTACACTTATGTTGATAAAGTAAAGCGGTGAGTGTAAGTATAGAGGGAATGTGGCGTCTCCTCGGATCCTATCCTGTCTGCTAGGCTCCGTAGCTGTGTATCTCCATGTTCAGAGCGTGATGACATTCCGCTCAGCAAGGCCATACCTACGCGTTTCATCATCAAATGACGTAGTCGGGGATAGGCTGCTCGATTTAATGTAATGTCCCGGCAAAGTGAGGCAGGGAGATGGGCACAGTAAGGCATGCGGATGGGCACAGTGAGGCTGCAGATGGGCATTGTTGACCATCTTTTCCACTTACAGTAGCTGCTGCATTTCTCACCCTAGGCTTATACACGAGTCAATACGTTTTCCCAGTTTTTTGTGGTAAAATTAGGTGCCACGGCTTATATTCGAGTATATATGGTTCTAATCCACATTTGTGAACTCAGCCTAACGTGACTCATGATGGTGTTGTTTTAATTTTATTTTTTATACTCAATCACTTTTTATAAAATTTAAATTTACAGAGAAAAAAGTACAAAAACAGAAAAATAAGTAAAAGTTAAAAGGGAAGAATTCAAAAATTCTTCAGTTTCCAGATTTATTTTTCCTTTAACATAACCATGTATAAAGTCTAGTCATTCTATATTGTAAGCTCTAGCAAACAGGGTCCTCCGATTCTTCCTGTATTGAATTGTATTGTAACTGTACTGTCTGCCTTCATGTTGTAAAGTGCAGCGCAAACTGTTGGCGATATATAAATCATGTATAATAATAATAATATGTATTTCTATACATGCCTATATATCTTTCCTCCCTGTCCTATATTAATACTAATATCATCATTATTTTTTTTCTAAAACTCAATTGGACTCCCTTCAAACAAAAAAATAAATAAGAATAAGGACAATAAGACAGACGTATCCAAATAGTGGGACTTAATATTTAGCTTTGTATCTGTTTAAGGTGCTAAAATCATCTTTTTCCATATACAGTATATATATATATATATATATATATATATATATATATATATATATATATATATATATATATATATATAATCCACGGGGTCCACCTTGGACAAAAGACCTCATATCTGTCATGTTGTTGTGCAACTTTTGGACTGCAGACATGAGAATCATCCCTTGTCTATGATTTCTTACTACGGTGTAAATACAGCTGTATTGTCTGTAGCTGAAGACAGCAAACAATCTTCTGATTACTTCAACTTACTTAGAGGGTCAATGGAAGTGTGTCTTGCCAACAGCGGACATCAGGTCTTACTGATGTGCATATATAAAGAAATGAACTGTACACACAGCAGTTGTATTACAGTCTTGTGCGGATCATGTTTAACTAAGCACTGCTAATTTGAAAAGCCACATAAGTGGAATTAGGACACAAAATGATAGTGTGTCTTCTTTCTTCTGTGGGCCATAATATTTTGTTTTTATATTTCTATAGTAAAATGGACTACATTTTTGCTTGATATGGTTGAAAGTTAATTAGTCTACTCGATTGATGACTAAATATAATATGCTTTAAAGTTCAATACATTTTGTTTTAGTTACAGGCATGTTTCGCTTTGTTAAGACTAAAGACAGAGCTTACAGAACTGTTTTTCCTTTTATTCATTGTTTATTTTCTTGATATTGCACCTTATATAGCTCATACTTCTAAGGGTATAATCCACGAAGGTGCATAACTCACTTTTTTTAGCTTGCGCTGTAAAGCTGGCTATACACATTAGGATTTTACTGAAATTGCTAGATTCTGAAATCACCATTCACACTAATCATGTGCACAGAATTTTTTTTCTTTTTTTTTTTGTTCCGTTTCGTATCGTTCCGTAGGTTCATTCCCGTTCGTTTTTCGTAAGACGCCCATTTTCCTGTTCGTTCCCGTTCGTTTTCCGTACGACGCGATTTTTTCGTTTTCCGATCGTTTCGTATTTTGGTTACCGTTTTATTTTCGTACATGCGGGATGGTTCGTTATTCTGTTTAATTCATGTTCGTTACTTGTTAGACAATAATTTTCATAAATTTTTCGTCATTTTGTACTTTCGTAAATATATCGCGGGATTCACTGCACTTTCAACACGCGGCTCATCCATATTAACTATTGTTAAGCCCCATACACTTGGTCAGACTTTTTTAACAACAAACATAAAAACGATTGTTTTACCGAACGTTCGTTCGTTTTTAAACTCCATCAGAAAACCATTTTTGGGTTCCAGGTTCAAAAGTCTGGCCAACTGATCTCCCTTCAGACGAAAATCCACAGAAAAGTTTATTTGGCTTTACTGTACTACTGTACTCAGCACAAAAGAGAAGCTGCTTCACTAACTAACTACACTCACTGCCCATTCAAAAAAATGAAAATTACATCTTATAACAAAAGATTTGCATCCTGTATTTTGAAACCAAATTACGAACAGAAAAAAGGAATTCAGAATACAGAATACAAATCTTTTGTTATAAGATGTCATATGAACATACAAACAGAAAAAGGATTCAAACAAAATACAGAATGAAAATCTTTTGTTATAAGATGTCATATGAACATACAAACAGAAAAAGGATTCAAACAAAATACAGAATGAAAATCTTTTGTTATAGATGTCATATGAACATACAAACAGAAAAAGAATTCAAACAAAATACAGAATGAAAATCTTTTGTTATAGATGTCATATGAACATACAAACAGAACAAGGATTCAAACAAAATACACAAAGTCTTTTGTTATAGATGTCATTTTCGTTCTTTTGCTGTTTTCGTTTTGTCGTATTTTAATCGGATCGTTCGTTCGTATTTGCGGTTGTTCGTTATGCGGCTCATTCATAATCCCGTCGTTTTCGTATTTTGGTTCTTTCATTTTTTCGTATGTACACATTATTCTGCGGGTACGAAAATATTTTTGTACAAAAATAACATTCGTACGAACGGGAGTACACATATCTACTAAACAGCATGAATGGAAGAATCTGCAGTGCTAGCTCTTGTATCCTGACAGCCAACACCCGCAATTGTCAGAATACCTGAATAATGCCTGCATCTGATTGGATGCAACCTCTGTTCGTCCAATATTTTTTTGCAGGGCTCCTTTGACAAAAGACAAATAAATTGACTTTTGCCAAACCAGATGGTACTGACAGGTCAATTCAGGAGAAATTGGCAGGCATTTACTCTGTGTATGACCAGCTAAAGTAGTGGTGTTTCACCACTGCTAGTGCTATTATACTACTGTCATTCATATTCAAATAACCTTTGTGATGGAATCAAAGTAAAAGTGAGTTACTACAGATTATCACATAGGTTGTCACTCCTTAAATTAATGCTAGCTTCAGACTGGGGATTACTGTAAAGCTGACTACCCACTATACAATTTTCTTGTACAACTTTCCTTTAGATTTATCAAAACCATATACTATGAGGTCAAACCTTAACACTTTCAAATTGTATGCAATCAGGCAGACCCTTGCACTACATAGTTAAATGGAAATCCAAAGGAAATTGAACAACACAAATTGTATAATGTGTATCCAGCTTAAAGGGGTTATAAACCCTTGTAGTTTCACCTTAATGCGTCCTGGCTCTTGATTGGATAGTTTGATAGCAGCAAAGCCATTGGCTCCCGCTGCTGTCAATCCGCAAGGTAACCCCCCGGGTGAGTGCCTCTCCTAGGGGGTTATCTGATGCGGGGAGGAGTCGCGAGAGTCCCCGAGGGAACCCAAGTACTCGAGGATCAGGGCCACTCTGTGCAAAACGAGCTGCACAGTGGAGGTAAGTAGGACATGTTTGTTATTTAAAAAAAAAAAAAAAACATGAAGCCTTACAATCACTTTAAGTTTTACTAGGTGTCTTTTTAGAAGAGCAGAAAAAAGGAGCCATTTGAGAGGATCATAAAATAATGCATTAGACTCAATTCACAAAGCTGTTTCTTACAGCGTACTTGCCCAGCCATTATCTTTTTCCAAAGGTTCTATTAATTCACAATTCACAAAGATGCTTGAAATGCTTTTTGTAACGTGCTCTATAAAATAGCAGTGTTTTGAAGACCAGGCCTTTTCTGCCACTTTTTGTTTACATGTAACAATTAGTTTTTTTTTTGCTAGAAAATTTCTTAGAACTCCCAAACGTAAATTTTTTAAAGGAGAGACCCCCTAGAGAATAAATTGGTGTGTTTTGCATGTCACACGGTATTTGCACATCGGTTTTTCAACAGCAAATTTTCAACATATCCATTTTTTGTAAAATATAAAAGATGATGTTACGCTCAGTAAATAGATACCAAGCATGTCATGCTTTAAAATTGCACACACCCGTGCAACGGCGTCAAACAGCGTAAAATTGATTATCCATAGGCAACTCTTTAAAAGTCTTTACAGGTTGCCACTTTAGATTTACAGAGGAGGTCTGGTGCTAGAATGAATGCTCATGATCTGACGTCCACACCGATACCTCACATGTGTGGGGCAATCGCTGTTTGCGTGCATGTGGTACTAATGCACATGCCCGCTAGCATGGGGGAACAGGGGAACTTTTTTTGCTGTCACAAGGAATGTAACCATCCTTTGTGACAGCAATAGACACGTGACAGGTACTCTTCAAATTTCTCCTATGCCTTGAAAGCATTCAAAACACCAAGATCACTGGCGCATGCGCTCGGAAGGAATGGCCGCTCGTGCTGTTTGTTAAGAGCCCTGTGCTGTGACCGGCGGTGACCGGCGGCTCCCACCAGTTACAGAGCCGGAGTCTGTGAACCCAGAAGGAAGGCTGGGTGAAGATCGACGCTGTCTCCAGCAATGACATTGCATCGCTGGAAGGCTTTGTTTTGAGGTAAATCTCACTGGCTGTAAATATCTACAGTACAGTAAATATCTCCTAAACGGTGCATGTTTACTAGATATTTACACTACCTATAGACAAGCCTTATAATAGGCTTACCTATAGGTAAAATTTAAAGACAGAAGTTTAATTCCTCTTTAACCTCTGCATATGGTAAAGGTTTTTAATGTAAGAGCTGTGGATTTTTAGAATTGTCTTTTATAATAATTGTCCAACTCAGCAGACTGCTACAAAAAATGGCTAGTTGTGTGTTTAAAAAATGAAAACATTTGAATCTAACACATAATATCATATATCTTCTTTGTGAATAAGGAAGAAATGCTATTCTTGTTGGAGCCAATTGGTACATGCTTTAAAAGTTTTTATTTTTATTTTTTTTACCTTTCTCTAAATTAACAGCAAAGGGCCATTAAAAGATCAATTTAAAAAAAAAAAGATTTACTGAAATACTTAGCTACAATCACTGCTGACTCCCACAGTATTCTTTTCTGCCAGGAATTTTCCTCGGTCTTCCAGGTTGAATGATGACCAGCATCATTCAGCCCTCTTCCTCAAAGCCTAGGATGTCATGGAGCCATCTCACTTGTGACTAGATAGTAAAGGAAAAATAGTTATGGGCTCATATTCCTGCCTCTATGCTTTGAATCGTTTATATCTTAAATTAATGAACCACTAATCAGCAGACAAAAAGGTGCAAACATGTGCAAGGAAAATTTGTACTCTGTGTTCCTTAGATTTAGCTTCCAAAATAAAATTGCCACCTGCTTTGACTGATTTACTAAATTATTAAATACAAGGCAGTTCTTAAAGCGTAGGTTCACCCTAAAAAACATCTATGAACCATCCCCTACAGCATACTAGCGTCAGCTATAGTATGTTTTTTTTTTTCCCGCTGTATTTACCGTTTAATCCGTTAGTTTTGTTTCAGACTCCCGCGGGGAGTAGGCGTTCCTATGAAGAGGGGAACATGATTGACGTCCGGCTATGGCGCGTCACGCATTCCGAAAATAGCCAGAGTAGGACTCGGCTCTTCACGGCGCTATACAACGCCAGCGCACAGACTAGGAGCTGACTGCGCAGGCGCCGTATATATATCCGAGTCCTATTTTGGCTATTTTCGGAACGCGTGATGCGCCATAGCCGGACGTCAATCATGTTCCCCTCTTCATAGGAATGCCTATTTCCCCGCCGGAGTCTGAAACGAAACTAAAGGATTAAACGGTAAATACAGCGGAAAAAAAACATACTATAGCTGACGCTAGTATGCTGGATGGGATGGTAGATAAAGAAAAACATTTTTTTAGGGTGAACCCCCGCTTTAAGGGACTAACCCCTACTAAATGTTTCTAAAATGTAGATATACTGAAATGTGTTTCTTCTACAACAGCATACCACAACCCATAGCATGAGCTGCAGTGAATTGGGTGTGTGTCTTGTGGTGCCATTCATAATTACCGGAAATTCACATACACATCACATTGCAGAGTGCCGCGGTAAAGTTTGTTCATTCCACTGATACAATATATGAAAACAAAGCTCAGTTATTTGTGTCTTTCTGTCTAACGTTCAACCTTAAATAATGGGCTAGAGTTCATTCAGAAACCAGCAATTTACATACAATATATATATATATATATATATATATATATATATATATATATATATATATATATATATATATATATATATATATATATAATATATTATATATATATATACACTGCATGCTCACAGTGTATTGCCTTTTTTCTCACATCAGTGGGATCAATCTGTTCACACTGAAGAGGGCCCAAATTACATAAGGAAAGACTAATATTTACTGTATTTACATTCACACAGGCAGGACAAACACAAGACATGTGGTCTACAGTTCTATAAGTTAGTAGACTAGATGAAAGGCTGACTGTAAGTAGAAAAGTCTTATCGCAGTTTGGTGCCATTCTCGGCAGGTTTCTAGTTTGAAAATTGTTAAGAGTACAGGTGAACAAATCACTCAGTTTATGAGGAACACATTCATCCTGTCTTCGCACTCTCTAATTCTTGTAACTTACAATAAAATAGTTAGGACACTTTGTGGGTGGGTAATTTACAGTGGGTAGATAGAGCAAAATCACTCTTGCACTTGGCTGTGACTAATTTTGCACGTGTGCTTTTAAATACAGTAGGTAAGAGGCTAGAGCATAACCTTGTACATCTGAACATGTTTTGAAGAATTATCTTTAGGCTGTAAGATTTCCATTGTGTGAGTGAGAAAATCTTTGATTTGGCAGGCTACAATATTGTAAGTAGAAAAGGGGAAGGGGGAGCAAGCTAACAACCAATTATTGATCAGATACATGAAATAATCAATATAGAATCCACAACCTGTAGGGGTATTGTTGCTCTAACCTTAAAGCATATGAAGAAAAGACTGTACCCAGTCATAGAGTACCGGGTAAAGGGTCACAAAAAGCAACAAAATTAGGATCAAAACTTGAATATATCAATAAAAGTTTTATTTTTATTTCTATAAATAGATTATATATTGATATATCAAAAATATCGTACTAATGATGTGCAGAACCACTAGCCATCGTATGACGGCGGGACGATAAGGCTCCTGTTCTGGCCGGACGTCATATGACATCTTCACCTTCCAGAGCAACTAGGGGGCGCGCGCGCACTGCTGGCGGCGTGCACGCGCGCCTGCCGCATCACTGGAGACTTAATGCATGTGCTCGGTGGCCGCGATGTCTGCTGGGCACCCACATTTGCCCAGTAACTAAGCAGGACCATGGATCTGTGTGTGTAAACACACAGATCCACGTCCTGTCAAGGAGAGGAGACTGTTGGTGTGTCCCCAGTGAGTACCCTCCCCCCACAATTAGAATCACTCCCTAGGGAACACATTTAACCCCTTGATTGCCCCCTAGTGTTAACCCCTTCCCTGTCAGTTATATTTATACAGTAATCAATGGATTTTTATAGCACGGATCACTGTATAAATGTAAATGGTTCCAAAAATGTGTCCGATGTGTCCGCCGCAATATCGCAGTCACGATAAAAAATTTTTTTTAAAAATAAAAATGCTATAAATCTATACCCTATTTTGTAGCCGCTATAACTTTTGTGCAAACCAATCAATATACGCTTATTGCGATTTTATTTACCAAAAATATGTAGAAGAATACATATTGGCCAAAGGAAACATTTTTTTTTTTATATATATATATTATTGGGGGATATTTATTATAGCAAAAAGTACAAAATATTGCCTTTTTTTCAAAATTGACGCTTTTCTTTTGTTTATAATGCAAAAAAAACCCACAGAGGTGATCAAATACCACCAAAAGAAAGCTCTATTTGTGGGGAAAAAATATAAAAAATTCATTTGGGTACAGTATTGTATGACCGCGCAATTGTCATTCAAAGTGTGAAAGCGCTGAAAGCTGAAAATTGCCCTGGGCAGGAAGCGGAAGTGCCAGGGTGAAAGTGCCCTGTATTGAGGTGGTTAAAAGCTGATTTGGCACAATCAAGCAAATGAATTATTGCCATAAACATTTCCACAAACAGGACAAAACATGGAACAATACAGGACAACACTGAGCAAAGTCCGGACGCATTGCATTAGTCCAAAGTCATATTTATCATAGCAAAAACTAAAAAATAGTGGACCGGATTACCGTTGCACTTACGCCGACGTATCTTGAGATACGCCACGTAAGTGTAAATGTGCGCCGTCGTATCTGTGCGCCGTTCCCACAGAACTAGATACGCCTGAAAATAGGCTTCCTACGACCAACGTAAGTTTCCTACGTCGTCGTATCGTGGGCGCATATTTACGCTGGCCGCAAGGGGCGCTCCCATTGATTTACAACTTGAATATGCAAATTAGTGAGATACGCCGATTCACGCGAATATACGCGGTTTACATAGGTCGTACGCCCAACATAAAGTTATTCCCCATCTATGAGGCGCAACTCATGCAAAGGTATGGACCAGGGAACAGCCGTCGTATTTTACGTCGTTTACGTAGTAGGACGTGAATAGGGATGGGCGTAGGTAGTGATTCGACGTATCTTAGGCCTACGTTCCGACATGATTCAGAGCATTCGCACTGGGATGCGTCCACGGGACGGCGCATGCGTCGTACGTTAATCTTATCTTTATGGCGCCCAATGCATCATTTACATGGGGTCACGCCTCATTAGCATGGCTCACGCCCACTACCACTTACGACGAGTTAACGCCGAGGGAACCCAGAATAGATTTGGGAGCAAGTGCTTTGTGAATACTGTGCTCGCCGCTCTGCGCTACGTCGGCGTAGTGTATATTCGATACGCTACGCCAGCATAACTATGCGCCGCTGTACGTGAATCCAGGCCATTGTGTTTTTTTAGAAACTTGTCACTCTTCTTTTGTTTATAGCACAAGAAATAAAAACCACAGAGGGAATCAAATAGCACCAAAAAAAAGCTCTATTTGTGGGGGAAAAAAATGATAGAAATTGTCATTCAAAGTGTGACGGCGCTGAAAAATGGCTTGGGCAGGAAGGGGGTGAAAGGGCCCTGTATTGAGGTGGTTAAAGGCACATCCAAAGGCAACACATAATTTCCATAAAAAACATTCAATTTATTAACATGTTAAAAGAAACACACAGAACACTAAAAAGGAGCTAACATTGCAACATATGCTAAAAAGGATACATTTTGGGGTTGATTTATTAAAACTACAGAGTGCAAAATCTGGTATAGCTCTCCAGCAGGGATGAGCCGAACACCCCCCCGTTCAGTTTTCCCCAGAACCTTCGAACGGACCGAACATTTGCGTGAACATTTAGAACCCCATTGATGTCAATGGGACTCGAACGTTCGAATTCAAAAGTGCTCATTTTAAAGCCTAATATGCAATTTATTGTCGGAAAACGGGTTTGAGAACCCGGGTCTTGCCCCAGGGAACATATATCAATGGAAAAAAAAACGTTTCAAAAATGGTCGTTTTTTCTGAAGCAGTGATTTTAATGATGCTTAAAGTGAAAAAAAAGAAAGAAAAATTCCTTTAAATATCGTACCTGCTGGGTGTCTGTAGTATGCCTGTGAGGTGGCACATGTTTAAAACTGCACAAAATGAGATTACTATAAGAAAAAAGTAATTTAAAACTGCTTTCGGCTTTAATGTAATGTCTGGTCCCTGCAATATGGATGAAAATCATTGAGAAAAATAGCATGGGTTTTCCCCCACTCCCCCCAGGTCATTACAAGCCCCTTTGGCCCTATATACTTTGAACAGCATTATCCAGGCGGTGCAAACAAGACAGGCACTGTAGGTTTGTTGTTAAGTAGAATCTGTTTGTAATTTTGAACTGGTATTTTTTTAAAGTGTAGCTCCAGCCATAAAATCTATTTTTAAGCTTTTCTGAAAACATAGAGAAGGGTTATTACCCCTGTAAACATTTGTTTTGCTGTCTGTGTGCATCTGTTCAGAAGATTGCAATTCACTTTCTGTCCCAATGACAAATGATATTTTAAAAATGTGTTTTTTTTTATGAAACAAGGATTGGTGATAAAGCATCAGTGAACAGCAGACACCACTTACAGAAGAGAATTTCCCTTCCTAGGGGTAGATTTCCGCTCACTTCCTGTTGTCTCCTTGCGTTTGCAAGTAGGAGTCGTTTGTAAGTTGGATGTTTGAAAGTAGGGACCTGCCATATATACTCTGCAGAAATTTGGGCCCTAGGTGTTGGTGTTGCCACAACACTGTAAGCCCTCACAGTTAGTCTTGGTGGGCGCTGGAACGTCCTGCTGTGTGTGAACTATTATATCAAGGTGTTGGCTCAACTATCCTATTTTCACCTATATTACGGATCTAAGGGTCTCATATATACTTCCTTCAGGACTGTTTTCCGTGTACTTTCCGTATCTTCATTTTTTGATTGCATTTTTATTTTTACATTGGAGATTAGGATTAATCTCCGTTTGGAGCACATTAATGCACGGCAGGACTGCACTGGATCTGGACCTCCCTGGAGTGCAGACTTGCTCATTAAAGACTGTCCTTGTATTGGCTCACTGTTATAATATTGTTTTCACCAAATAATATTTTCACTAGTCACTCATAAATATTATTGTCCATTACCTATTCCCTGTTCCACACCCTACAGCGCAAGTATTGCAATTTAATCCTTCTGTTTCACTTCAGTCTATCGAGGTAGACTTTTATATTTGCAGCAGTATTTTTAGTTTGTCCCTCTCCTTTCACTTTTCAGACAGCGCAGGAGTTTACTCTATCTATATTATATCAAGAATTGTAATTACATGCCATTGTTGAACAGCGGTAGAAAAATTGGGCCTTTGGTGCTGCCGCTGGTGCCACAATTCTGTAAGCCCTCACTGTTACTCTTGGTGGGCACAGGAATGGGCCCTGCTGTGAAATATTAGATCAAGAATTGTAATTACATGCCCCTGTTGAACAGGGGCTGAAAAATTGGGCCTTTGTTGGTGGTGGTGGTGCTAGTGCCACAACACTGCAACCCCTCACAGATACTCTAGTTGGAGCGCAGGAATGAGCCCGCTGCAAAGTATTGCATCAAAATTTTTAATTACACGCCCCTGTTAAACAGGGGCAGAAAAATTGGGCCTTAGGCACTGGTTCTGGTGCCACAACACTGCAACCCCTCACAGATACTCTAGTTGGAGCGCAGGAATGAGCCTTGCATCAAAAATTGTGTTAAACAGGGGCAGAAAAATTGGGCCTTAGCCACTGGTGGCGGTGCCCAGAACCAAACATTTTCTTACAAGCTATCAGCATGATCATTGAGGAGGAAAAGGATAGTCACTCAGCATCAGCATAGGCAGTCTTGAAGGGATCTGACATTTCAAAAAAAATTATTCAGTTACATCAGCATCAGGTGCTTGGTAGCTGGTGGTGATCCAAGCCTGATTCATTTTTATGAAGGTCAGTCGATCGACCGAGTCGGTGGAGAGGCGCACCCTGTGATCGGTTACAAAGCCTCCAGCAGCCTCCAGCAGCACTGAATGTGCGTTCTGAAAGAACGCTGGATGCAGGACAAGCCAGTAGCTCAATTGGGTACTGTGCAAGCTCTGGCCAGTGATCCATCCTCAAGATTTTCGGTGGGAAAGGTGTCCAAGTCTGATCTTGCCCCCAGGTATTTCCGCACCATGTAAAACAGACGCTGGCGATGGTTGCTGGAACCGGTCATACCTTGGGGCTGCAGAATAAAAAATTGTCTGAATGCATCGGTCAGACGGCCACCTTCTCCACCGCTCCTTCTGTGACTGACCGAAGTCTCAGCAACACGTTGTCCAGGACCTGGATGTTGTAACCCCCCAGTCTCTGGGAACGTGTTGCACAGACCTTTCTGCAAGGCCTCCCGAAGATGTTTCATCTTCTGCTCCCTCTGCGCTGGCAAGATAAGGTCCGCAACCTTATTCTTGTAACGTGGATCAAGGAGAGTTGCTAGCCAGTAATGATCCCTCTCATTGATAGCACGAATACGAAGATCCTTCCGCAGGCTTTGCAGGATCAGGGAGGCCATACAATGTAGGTTTGCTGAGGCATTTGGTGCGGAGTCCTCTGGGTCACTGAGGATGACATGATCCGCAGCCACCTCACCCCATTTACGTACAAGTCCATGGGTTCCTTGGGACTGTAATTGATCCTTTGAAGACTGATGCTGAGTGCTAGGCTCCACCTCCATGCTGACACAATCCTCCTCCTCCTCCTCTTCCTTTGTGATAGGTGGGCAAGCAGGAACACTGTCTGGATACAGGGGGCCTTGAGAGGTAAGGAGGTCCTCCTCTTCCTCCCTCTGTTCTGCCTCAAGGGCCCTGTCCATTATTCCACGCAGCGTGTGCTCCAACATGTGAATAAGAGGGACAGTCTCACTGATGCATGCACTGTCACTGCTCACCATCCTCGTGGCCTCCTCAAATGGTGACAGGACAGTGCATGCATCCCTGATCATAAAAAAAACAAGCTCCCCTGACCCAGTTCTGCTGCCATATTGGCACAGATACTCATTGATGGCCCTCTGCTGCGTGTGCAGCCGCTGCAACATGGCCAACGTAGAGTTCCACCTGGTGGGGATGTCACAGATTAGGCGGTTCTTGGGCAGGTTGTATTCCCTTTGGAGGTCTGCCAGCCGAACACTGGCATTATATGACCGTCGGAAATGCACACAGACTTTCCTGGCCTGCTTCAGGACATCCTGTAAGCCCCGGTACCTGCCCAAGAACTGCTGCACCACCAAATTAAGGACATAAGCAAAACAGGGCACATGGGTCAGTTGTCCCTGTCGCAGGGCAGAGAGGAGGTTGGTGCCATTGTCGCAAACCACCATTCCTGGCTTAAGCTGGCAGGGCGTCAACCACCTTTGAGCCTGCCCCTACAGAGCTGACAGAACCTCTGGCCCAGTGTGGCTCCTGTCCCCCAAGCACACCAGCTCAAGCACCACATGGCCTGCGTAGCCCCTTAAACGCCTACGGAGCACCGCTGGTTCCAAAGGACACATCAGCACAGGAAGAGGCCACAGATGAAGAAGAAGAGGAGGGGGTGGAGGAGAGAGGTGTGTCACAACCAGTAGTAGCATTTTGGAGGCATGGTGGCGGAACAACCTCCAACACTACTGTACCTTGTCCTGCATCCTTCCCAGCTGCCAGCAGAGTCACCCAATGCGCCATAAAAGATAGGTAACGTCCCTGTCCATACCTTCTGGACCATGAGTCAGCAGT
The DNA here is from genome assembly GCF_905171775.1 of Rana temporaria. Lineage (NCBI taxonomy): Eukaryota > Metazoa > Chordata > Amphibia > Anura > Ranidae > Rana > Rana temporaria. The sequence goes on from NC_053492.1 coordinate 317,158,810, forward strand.
AGACAAAATACCCTGAGCCTGGGTGAGCGAGGATGAGGAGGATAAGGACGGCTTGGTCATCCACTCTACCAAGTCTTTGGCATGTTGCAGCTCAACACGGCCAGCTGCCGAAAACAAGGATGAGCGTGTCCAATGGCCACGTGCTAATGAGGATGCACTGTGTCCACGACCAGCACTGTTGCCTCTAGACGCAGAGCCTGCTTGCCCTCGTGACTCTCCTTGTTGTCCTTCCAGAAATACTAATGGCCTGTAGAGGACAAAGGCAGTACACACACCTCGTAGCTTTAGGTGCAAACTGTAGAGGATACGGGCAGTACACACCAAGTAGCTTTAGGTGCAAACTGTAGAGGACAAAGGCAATACACACTACATAGCTTTAGGTGCAATCTGCAAAGGACACGGGCAGTACACACCAAGAAGCTTTAGGTGCAAACTGCAGAGGACAAAGGCAGTACACAGACCACGTAGCTTTATGGTGCACACTGCAGAGGACACAGGCAGTACACACTACATAGCTTTAGGTAAAAACTGCAGAGGACACGGGCAGTACACACCAAGTAGCTTTAGGTGCAAACTGCAGAGGACAAAGGCAGTACACACACCACGTAGCTTTATGGTGCACACTGCAGAGGACACAGGCATTACACACTATGTAGCTTTAGGTGCAAACTGCAGAGGACACGGGCAGTACACACCAAGTAGCTTTAGGTGCAAACTGCAGAGGACAAAGGTAGTACACATACTACATAGCTTTAGGTGCAAACTACAGAGGACACAGGCTGTACATACCACGTAGCTTTAGGTGCAAACTGCAGAGGACATGGGCAGTACACACCAAGTAGCTTTAGGTTCAAACTGCAGAGGACAAAGGCAGTACCCACCACGTAGCTTTATGGTGCACACTGCAGAGGACACAGGCAGTACACACTACGTAGCTTTATGTGCAAACTGCAGAGGACACGGGCAGTACACACCAAGTAGCTTTAGGCGCAAACTGCAGAGGACAAAGGCAGTACACACACCACGTAGCTTTATAGTGCACACTGCAGAGGACACAGGCAGTACACACTACGGAGCTTTAGGTGCAAACTGCAGAGGACAAAGGCAGTACACACACTACGTTGCTTTAGGTGCAAACTGCAGAGGACACGGGCAGTACACACCACGTAGCTTTAGGTGCAAACTACAGAGGACAAAGGCAGTACACACCACGTAGCTTTAGGTGCAAACTGCAGAGGACACGTGCAGGAAAAAAAACAAGTAGCTTTAGGTGCAAACTACAGAGGACAATGGCAGTACACCCTACGTAGCTTTAGGTACAATCTGCAGAGGACACGGGCAGTACACACCAAGTAGCTTTAGGTGCCAACTGTAGAGGACATGGGCAGTACATACCAAGTAGCTTTAGGTGCAAACTGCAGAGGACAAAGGCAGTACACACTACATAGCTTTAGGTGCAATCTGCAGAGGACACGGGCAGTACACACCAAGTAGCTTTAGGTGCAAACTGCAGAGGACAAAGGGAGTACACACTATGTAGCTTTAGGTGCAAACTGCAGAGGACACGGGCAGTACACACCAAGTAACTTTAGGTGCAAACTGCAGAGGACAAAGGTAGTACACATACTACGTAGCTTTAGGTGCAAACTACAGAGGACACGGGCTGTACACACCACGTAGCTTTAGGTGCAGACTGCAGAGGACACGGGCAGTACACACACTACGTAGCTTTAGGTGCAAACTGCAGAGGACAAAGGCAGTGCACACACTACGTAGCTTTAGGTGCAAACTGCAGAGGACACAGGCAATACACCACATGAGAATACTGCAGCTAGCACAATCACCTGCCTGCCAGTAAATTAGGAAGAGCTGATGTAGCTAAACTATACAGTGTATAAATATATGTACAACACGTGGGATGCCTATATATCCTCTACACACTGTAACTTTAACTGACTAGCCTGCCTGCTCTATCTACCTAGAAAAAAATGACACTCTCTCTCTCTCTGTCTCTAACCACCACCATGTTACACTACACAAGGCCGACCTGCAGGCGGCCTTTTATAGTGTGGGGCGTGTACTAAACCCCCTGAGCCATAATTGGTCAAAGCCACCCTGGCTTTGGCCAATTATGGCTCTCCGTTTTTTGCATGCTGTGATTGGCCAAGCATGCGGGTCATAGTGCATGCTTGGCCAATCATCAGTCAGCAATGCACTGCGATGCCGCAGTGAATTATGGGCCATGACGCGCCACCAGAATTTGGTGCGAATGGCCCGTAACGTTCGTATTTCGACGAACGGTCGAACATACAATGTTCGAGTCGAACATGGGTTCGACTCGAACACGAAGCTCATCCCTACTCTCCAGCTTTCAGATTTTTTTGGTAAAGTCTAACTGAACAAGCTAAAGCTATAAGCTAATCGAATACCAAGCACAGTTGCACCAGATTTTGCACTCTCTGGCCCGGATTCAGATAGAATTGTCTATCTATCTGCGGGCGTAACCTATTGCAGATACGTTACGCCGCCGTAAATTAGGGTCGCAAGTTCCGTATTCAGAAAGGACTTGCGCCCTTAGTTGCGGCGGCATGTGCCGTTCGTGAAAAAATCACAGTGCGCATGCTCGAAATTACGCCGCAAATCGTCAATGCTTTAGACGTGAACGTAACTTACGTACAGCCCTATTCGCAAACAACTTACGCAAACAATGTAAAATTTTAAAAACTCGATGCGGGAACGACGTCCATACTTAACATTAGCTACGCCTCATATAGCAGGGGTAACTTTACGCCGGAAAAAGCCTAACGTAAACGACGGAGAAGATTCCCTATGCTTTATGTCCCATTGAGAAGAGCAGCATGGGCGCACTTGTATGCACGCCAATACAGAATGGGGTGCCACTAAAAGTGCGCGTGCGTGTAGCAAAAGTCGATCCTTAGTGCCAAATGGGCTATTTTAACTGGCCCAGTCCCCAGGATCAATGCTGTTTGGTCTACAGCATTTCCTGTGTCTTCTGCTATCCGTTTGCCTGTACCTGTTCCAGTTGACCTACCCAGCTTGCTCCTGACTACTCCTGCTATCTGCCTGCATCTGACCTAGGCTTGTCTGCATCTGAATATGCTTCTGTATCAGCACCTGTTCTGGACTGGTTCACCAGTGTCTGATCCACCTGTTTGTCCTTACCAACATCAGTCCCGCTAGCAGCTGTACATACTCTCCAGCCTTCTCCAGTCTCCAGCCTGTCAGCTGTCCCTGGTCACCCTGCTGTGTCGGTGTTCCTCCATGGCTCTGCCTTCAGTTCCAGTTCAGCTTCACTGCTAGCAACTCTGCCAGGCACTTGTGCGACTCTGCACTCCCGTGCCTCCTGTCTGCTCTATCAGGGGCCTCGAGTCAGAGAGGCCTTCCTTTGCATAACAGACTCTACTACCAGGTACGTGACAACTCTTCTGTAAACAGTAGGTGATATCCACATTAGAGTGCACTGTATATATCAGGGATATGCAATTAGCGGACATCCAGCTGTTGCAAGACTACAAGTCCCATCATGCCTCTGCCTCTGGGTGCCATTCTTGTGGCTGTCAGAGTCTTGCTATGCCTCACGGGACTTGTAGTCCTGCAACAGCTGGAGGTCAGCTAATTGCATTTCCCTGGTATATATGCTGCCAACCATCAAGTCTCTTGAGCTCTTTCTGCTTGTCAGCTTCCACTAGTTGATAGAGTCGAGGTAGTGTTATGCAATTCAGCTGAAGTCTATTGAGGGACACAGAACACGACAGTACAATGTCCTGAATTGCTCTATGTCTCTAGTTAAGCACCTGGCTACCCATACAGTAAGGCCAGTTTTACTAAAGTCTAAAGCAAGGTAAAATGCATTGAAATAATGTCCACATTAAACATCCAAAAATGTGAAGAATTCGATTTTTCACATAACCATACTTCACCTTGGTGCACATTTTACTAAGTCAGACCCCAAATGTATTCCATTCTTTGCATGATAATGTAATTGCTATAATTTGGAAAAATACTGTTTTGATCATTTTTAGTGTAATGGTGATTTTCATTATCTCTAGAAACAACTTTACTAAAAAAAAAATCTGAGTGGCTGAACTATGGGAGACAGAATTTACTGTCACTTACAGCTTTCCCAAAATTCAAGGAGTGGATATTGTGGAAGTTTTTTACCATTCATTGTGTTAGCATTTAGACTTTCCCAGAAGGCTAAAATAGTTTAGAGAGGAATGCACACTGCAAATTAAACTTCCAGTCAGTTTCAGCAAAGTGACAGGATGATCTATGATTAACAGTCATAGGCTGAAGATGAGAAAAGTACATTACACTACTGTGTAAAAAGACCATCTATCTTTTTTGTAAGTAGTTTAAAAATATGTGAACACTGAACAGTATAATTACAATGTGACTGATTTACATTTTTTATTTGCTTTGGTTCAAGTAGCGAGGAGTTAGAACCCCCATTCGATTTTTATTGCTGTTGCCCCACTTAAACAGTTGTTACAATTAAAAAAGATTTCCTCATATCCTGTTCCAGTGACAACACAGGAAGTGAAGACAAATTTCCAACAGGGACACAAACATCAATAACATGCTGACACAGTTACTAATAATCCTCAACTCTAATTTTAAAAAAAAGTTATTTTTTTACTGTCCCTTTTAACCACTTAAGCCCCAGACCATTTTGCTGGTCAATGACCGGGCCACTTTTTACGATTCGGCACTGCGTCGCTTTATCTGACAATTGCGCGACATGGCTCCCAAACAAAATTGACGTCCTTTTTTCCCCACAAATAGAGCTTTCTTTTGGTGATACTTGATCACCACTGCGGTTTTAATTTTTTGCACTATAAACAAAAATAGAGTGACAATTTTGAAAAACATGCAATATTGTTTACTTTTTGCTATAATACATATCCCCAAAAAATATATACATTTTTTTTCCTCGGTTTAGCTCGATACATATTCTTCTACATATTTTTGGTAAAAAAAAATCGCAATAAGCCTTTATTGATCGGTTTGCACGAAAGTTATAGCATCTACAAAATAGGGGATAGTTTTATGGCATTTTTATAATTTTTTTTTTTTTACTAGTAATGGTGGCGATCACTGATTTTTATTGTGACTGCAACATTATGGCGGACACATTGGACACTTTTGACACATTTTTGGGACCATTGTAATTTTTACAGCGAACAGTGCTATAAAAATGCTCTGATTACTGTGAAAATTACACTGGCAGTGAAGGGGTTAACCACTAGGTGGCGCTGAAGGGGTTAAGTGTGCCTAGGGATGTGTTCTAACTGTAGGAGGGCTGGGCTATGTGTGACACAACAGTGATCACAGCTTCCGATTACAGGAAGCTGTGTACACTGTCCTGTCACTAGGAAGACTGGGGAAATGCTTGTTTACATAAGCATTTCCCCCTTCTTCCTCACCGTGACATGATCGCAGGTATACATCGAGTCTGCGGGACGCGCGGTCGGAGTCACAGAGATCCCAGCGCGTGCGCCCACAATGCCGGCTTTTTAAAGGGGACGTATATATACGTCTTTCTGCCTGTCCGTGCCATGCTGTCGATGTATATAGTCGTGTGCTGGTCGGCAAGCGGTTAAAGAAACATTACCAGTTGGGCCACAGCTCATAGCAATGAAGACCAAGTAAACAAAAAAATAAAATAATAGCCATACCTTTAACACAATATTGGTATATTTACGCCACGCTTGTTATCAGCAAGCAATAGAAAGCAATGGACCACTATAATAGTGATCTTTTGGCATACAGTATACTGTATTACTGTAAATCCAAAAACATGGTTTACGGTACATAAAAGTAACAAAATAAGGCATTCAGGTCCTGGTGAACAATAAAAAATAAATAATAAAGACAACAAATATAGACAGAATAAATAATAAGTTTCAAAGTAAGACCTGTGAAAATGTGGAATAGATTCCCTCAAGAGCTTGGTCTGGCTAGCTCAGTAGTTCTAAATGTGCATAAAATAACTGGATATTAATATTTAGAGGTACTAACACCAGAGGTTGCTGATCCAGGGAATATCTGATTGCCTTCCGGGGGCAATCCCCCCCCCCCCCCCCCCTGGAGTGAATTGGATCAGGCTCTATTGCGCTTTTTTTCCCTTCCTCTGGATTAAATGTGGGTATAGGATTGTGCATTTAGGGGTTTTCAATATCTTATTCTTGTTGGTTGAACTAGATGAGTTAATGTCTTTTTTCAACCTCACAAACTATTTAACTATATATACAGTACAGACCAAAAGTTTGGACACACCTTCTCAATCAAAGACTTTTCTTTATTTTCATGACTATGAAAATTGTAGATTCACACTGAAGGCATCAAAACTATGAATGAACACATGTGGAATTATACATAACAAAAAAGTGTGAAACAACTGAAAATATATTTCATATTCTAGGTTCTTCAAAGTAGCCACCTTTTGCAGCAGACACATCTCTAGAACTGGTAAGAGGAGACTGTGTGAATCAGGCCTTCATGGTAGAATATCTGCTAGGAAACCACTGCTAAAGAAAGGCAACAAGCAGAAGAGACTTGTTTGGGCTAAAGAACACAAGGAATGGACATTAGACCAGTGGAAATCTGTGCTTTGGTCTGATGAGTCCAAACTTGAGATCTTTGGTTCCAACCCCTGTGTCTTTGTGCAACGCAGAAAAGGTGAACGGATGGACTCTACATGCCTGGTTCCCACCGTGAAGCATGGAGGAGGAGGTATGATGGTGTGGGGGTGCTTTGCTGGTGACACTGTTGGGGATTTATTCAAAATGAAAGGCATACTGAACCAGCATGGCTACCACAGCATCTTGCAGCGGCATGCTATTCCATCCGGTTTGCGTTTAGTTGGACCATCATTTATTTTTCAACAGGACAATGACCCCAAACACACCTCCAGGCTGTGTAAGAGCTATTTGACCAAGAAGGAGAGTGATGGGGTGCTGCGCCAGGTGACTACCTCTTAAAGCTCATCAAGAGAATGCCAAGAGTGTGCCAAGCAGTAATCAAAGCAAAAGGAGGCTACTTTGAAGAACCTAGAATATGAAATATATTTTATTTATTTTTATATTTAGTTTTGATGCCTTCAGTGTGAATCTACAATTTTCATAGTCATGAAAATAAAGAAAACTCTTTGAATGAGAAGGTGTGTCCAAACTTTTGGTCTGTACTGTATATATATATATATATATATATATATATATATATATATATATATATATATATATCAGGGCTCGACAAATCCCAGTCGCCAGGTTGCCATGGCGACTAGAAATAGCATCCTGGCGAGTGGGGTATTGGCTGAGAATGTGGACATGGCCCGTAGGCCTTCCAGAGTCAGCGGGGATGGATCAGTAAAAGTGCTTGGCGGATGGATCAGTAAGAGTGCTCAGCGTGGCAGCCACTGATGTTTTTTTTTTATTTTTTTTGTTCCATAGGACCGGCGCTCTGCGGACTAGGCCAAAGCCGCGGCCTCGCTTCAAACATCGTGAGGCAGCTCGCCGCGATCCTGGGAAAAGGCCGCCAGCGGCATTCGGCCAGATGCCGCTGGCTGCCATTTTCCAGGATTGCGGCGAGCTGCGGGCAGCATGTTTTTAGGCGAGGCCGCGGCTTCGGCCTAGTCCGTGGCCTTTTCCCAGGATCGCAGCGGACTAGGCCGAAGCTGCAGCCTCGCCTAAAAACTTAGGACCGGCACTCCGTAGACTAGGCCGAAGCCGTGGTCTCGCTTAAAACATCCTGCCCGCAGCTCACCGCGATCCTGGGAAAAGGCTGCGGCATCATTTTCCAGATTTTTTTTTATTGGGCAACCAATTTTCTTCTTTTAGTACCAGCAGTGATATTTTGTTAAAACTGACCATAAATTGGAGTTTTTGCCCATAGCGATCAAATCACTTAGATTTCAAGTAGAATGAAGATCGAATCTCATTTACTAATTTGGGGTCCTAGAGATTGTGTTAGGCCGGCCATAGATGAAGCGATTTTCTTTCCTGCAATTACAGTTTGTAGGAAAGAAAATCGCTTGATTCCCCCATTAACACAGGCAGTTTTGATGGAGAATTTTCTCCCGTGGAGCCATTGTGTTCTCTCGGTGGAGCGTCTGGGGAAGCCATCCCTACCGGGAGAACAGTGATTAGATGCTAGCAATTGCCATCAGGAAAAAAAAACCTGTATTCGAATAGTTTATTTTATTTTTTTAATCGCTGATTTTTTGAGTGGCCAAAATCGCCCAAGCTCTAGAGGTCATCCCCTGCTTGCCGGCATGTCGGGTTTTTATTAAGTTTTTTATTAATTAGATGCAGAATTTATAAATCAGTTGTTTTATATATTGTTTTCCTTTTTTTTTATAATTGCTTTATCATATTCTATATTTTGAAAATCGTGGTAAACTTTACAGCCAACGCCTGCGACACCCCAGTGTGAAAAAACTGGCTCCTAACTTTTTTACCTGGTTCCTATGAATGTAAACATAAGTATAAAGTGTGGAGATAAAATATAATAATATTCAATTATTATTTATTAGTATTAAATTATAATATTAATAATTAAAGCAGAACTTTACGTTACCAAAATTGTGTGTTTTGTAAATTGCCTCCAGCATTGCTTATGTTTCTTCTTACTGGAGGCTGCTATTTTGCTGAAGCCCAAAGCCCCAGCTGTAAATCATAAAGTGGAACTAAACCCATCTATTTACGGGTTTACATAGTTTCATATTAGGTAAGGTTGAAAAAAGACACAAGTCCATCAAGTCCAAACTATGTGTGTGATTATATTTCAGTATTACATTGAATATCCCTGAATATTGTGGTCGTTCAGGTGCTTACAGTATCTAATAGTTGTTTGAAACTATTGATGCTCCCCGCTGAGACCACCGCCTGTGAAAGGGAATTCCACATTCTTGACGATCTTACAGTAAAGAACCCTCTACATAGTTTTAAGCCTCGTACACACGATCAGATTTCCATCGGACAAATCTGTGGAATTTTGTCTGAAGGGCGTTGGCCGTGAACTTCTTCTGCATACAGACGGCAAAACGTTGTCAGCCAACAAATGCGAAACTACGTGTTTTTTCAGCTCTTTAGCGCCACCCTTTGGGCAACTTCTGCTAATGTTGTGCTATGGTTAGCATTGCTTCAGTGCATGCGTGTTTGTACTTTGGATTTTTTTCCAACGGACTTGTGTGCACACAACCGGATAATCTGACGACACACACATTTGTTGTCGGACAAGTATGCTATAAAACATTTGTTGTCGGAAAATCCAACAACAATTGTCCTATGGCGCATACAAACGGTCGGTTTTTACGACAAAACCCTGCCATCACACATTTGTTGTCGGAAAACCAGATCGTGTGTACGAGGCTTAAGGTTAAACTTCTTTTCTTCTAATTTTAATGAGTGACCACGTGTCTTGTTAACCACTTCTGGACTGCCCACTGTATATATACGTCGGCACTTTAAAGATGGATATCTCTGTTATGGCAGCAGCTGCTGCCATAACCCAGGTATCCGTCTTTTCAGTGGGCGGTCCGGTTTACGATAATGGTGGTCTCTGCGGTGGATTCGCAGCGAGATCACCATAATCGGCGGGCGGGAGAGGGCCCCCCTCCGTCTGCTTTTCGGCGCCCTCCGCTGCTTACTGGAGCCGTCGGTAGCGGCGGAGGCATTACTGCCAGTTTAACGCCTTATCGTTTTACGTGCGTTGCTGCCAGTTTAACGCCATATAGTTTTGTGCATTACTGTCAGTAGCATTTGATAAGCTTTAAAACTGCTCCTCAATGGAAAGTGACTAATTTTAAAATGCCGCAACTGTAGCAATACCGCGCCAAAAACATCTGCCAGAGCGTTTGCGGAGCATTACCATAGACTTGAATGGGAGGCGTTGAAAGACTTTAAACGCCTCCTTAGTCGACATGGGGCTTTAATTTTGAAGCGGACGTGATGCTACCGCTTAGTGTGAACCGCACAATGTGCTGTCTATTATATCTTGTGCATAGGCGTTTGAGGGGCGTTTTTTTTTTTCAATCTCTTTATTAATTTTTCTTTATATCATATAAAATTCTAAAATCGAGACACACTTCTCAATGTTTCATCACATATTACAAAAATAATGTCTATAGTGTTTCTATCTATTTGATGTGTGCCATTCTTAATATTTTCCCGACGTCTAAGTCGTTGACTCATGTTCCCAATTCTTCTTCCTACTTATGAATGTATGGCGGCCTTTCCAGCCCCTTCATTCCCATCAGGATGTTATATATCCTTTAGATCCCCTTCTTCCTTCTGTAGCAGTACATAACTGCTTAAATGGGAGTAGGTTCTATCCGGATCCTATTGGTTGGGGCAATGTCTCAATGAAATGTTTCAGCTGGGAATACCGCCACACGTCTATCACCATCAAATCTTTTTTATATTTTAACTCCTGAAAAGTGCATAATCTACCTTTCACCATTACATCTTTTAATTGTGCATTTTCTTTCCTGATCCAATTTCCAAACACACTCACTATGCCGGGTACAAAATAATTTGTGTCTTTTAATGGTATAAGTGGTGAGTTGTGCCCCCAATTTTCCCTTTTATATATCGAATCCCAGGTCGCTAGTGCTTTCTGTGTTATACTATGTGTATTCTCATTCATGTTCCACCTATGTGCAGGTATTCATATCATTTTCCCAAGTGAGACGTTACTAATTATGCTTTCCAGTTTCACCCATCTTTTTTCTTTGTTATGTTTTGCCAATTCTATCACCCGTGAGAGAAGGACCGTGTTATAATATTCTTTGAGGTTCGGTACCCCTAGGCCCCCTTGTCCCCTGTCCCTATTTAGGACTGTCAGACAAATATACGGCGTATTTTTCTTTATTTTATATCTTTTGCTTGCTCAATATCTCTTTCAAAGGTAAGAACAGCTTACATATCATGATACATAATTTTACACTTTGATGCACATTTTTACATTATTATTCATTGTTCACCTCATCTTCCTAATCACCAAAACCTGACTAGCTCCTAGCACCCTTTACTCCCATCCCCCCAAATAAACCCCTCCCAAAAAAAAAAAAAACACCCCCTTCCCCCTTAGTGCGCGTCTCTCCCCTCACCCCGCCCCACCTCCCCTCAAGGCTTCTGCTCCCTATATCTAATATAGGGGGTCCACACCTGTCTGTACTTCTCTTCTTGCTCTCTTATTCCCATGGTCAGGTTCTCCATATGCTGGATTTCTGTTATTCTACCCAGCCATTGTTGTCTTGTTGGCGTAGATGTGCTCTTCCACAATTTTGGAATGCAGGCCCTTGCTGCCGTCAATAAATGCCTAAGCAGGGAATTTTTAAACTTTGCCGTGGAAACTGGAAAATCATACAATAAGTAGGTAGCTGGGCTGTCTCCCAAATCCACTTCAGTAATTTCTTTTACCGTCTCCGCCACCATTTCCCAAAATTCTTTCAGTTTGGAGCATTCCCAAAATATATGTATCATAGTACCCTCTGCCTCTCCACATCGCCAACACAGATCTGATACTTCCGGGAATATCCGTTTTAGTGCTACAGGGGTTTTATACCATCTGGTTAGAATTTTGTAACCCCCCTCCTGATATCTCGTAGCTAACGAGGCCATATGTGTGAACTTAAAATTTTTTAATTTCTGAGTCTCTGAAAATTTGGTTCCCAACTCACTTTCCCATGCTAGGATGAATGGTAGTTCTTTTGGGGCTGCTGACTCTACTAACATACTATGCATTGATGCCAGACCATGTCTCATCTGTTCTCCCTTTAGGCAAAGTTCCTAAAATTCCGATATGTCTCTAGTCATACTACCTTGTGATTTCATTGCCCTAATGGCAGCTTTTAATTGAAGTTGTCTAATTGGGTCCAGTTCCCTCCTAACTACATCTTCCATTTCTCCCCCCGACGATCTTTGATTCTCACTTTCAAAATGTATTAATCTACTCATTCCTAGTCATCTTAAATTATTAAAATGTAGATCTGTAAGGCCTAACTCAAATCTGGGATTCCCAAGGACAGGTGCTAGAGGGCTTGGGTGTTTCGAAATTGTGGTTTTCCTAAATATCCTTTTGATAACTCGTATTGTGGCTCCTATTGTTGGGTGTTTCTTCACCCCTTGTGGAATGTCAGCCTCCCGTATCCACGCCATTCCTTCCAGGGGAATGTTTGTGATTTTTTGTTCCATAAGGAGCCATGGTTTTTCCTTCTGATGAACACACCATTCTACCACCCCCGCCAAGTGAGAAGCATTGTGATACCCAATTGGGTCTGGGAGTCCCACCCCTCCCCTATCCTTGGGTAACATCAGAATATCTCGCCGTATTCTCGCTGGTTTTCCTGCCCAGATAAACTTCCCAAATCTAGATCTTAAATCTCTCAGGAATCCTAAGGGGATCTTCACAGGTAGGGTCTGGAGTAAGTAGAGTAATCTCGGCATCACATTCATTTTTATGATATTGATTCTTCCAAATCATGTAAAGGTCTCTTTATCCCAACGTTGAAAGTCTGCCTTTATCTGTCTGATCAGGGAAGCAAAGTTCAGCTCGTAGGCTCTATTTAAATTTTTTGGTATCCTTGTTCCCAAATAACAAATATGGGAATCTGTCCACTTAAAGGGGAAATTTGACGCCAATTGCCGCTGCATCTGACCCTCCACTTCCACCCCCATTGCTTCCGATTTGCTATAATTCACCTTTAAATTGGACAGATCTCCATATTCCCGTATCTCCTTTAACAGAGATGGTAAAGATAGCCCTGGGGACGTTATTGAGAACATGAGATCGTCTGCAAATGCTGCGACTTTGTACTTGTCTCCTTTAACCCGAATACCTCTTGTAGTGAAGAATGTAGTGAAGAATCACTACAGGAACTTCAGGTGTCCACATTTTGTCCATGGTGACAACAAGCTCTAATTGACCTCTTTTTAGCGAAATAGGTCAACTTCATGCGGTAAGGGGCCATCCTCTTTATGCACTATTGGGTGATATAGATCGGTGAAGGTGGAATCCTGCTTGTATCTTATCACATGCACAGTGATAAGCAAGGAACAAACGAACACTTGCTATTCAGTTTATGGACATTTTGTTTTTCTTTGTGTTCACAATTTTCTCTATGTACTCATTATACGGATGAGATCATACTATTTTTGCACTATTGCACTTTTCCAATTGGCATTTATTGCACATGCACTTTATTGTGATTGTATATTGTTATTGTTTTTTTGGATTTTCACTTATGTTTATTAGCACCCCCTATCCACTTTTCCACATTTACATTCATCTTTGAATTTTTTGGGGAGCAGCTTTCTCATTTCTTATTTATTTATTCTACTTTTTTTGGCGCGAGATCCTTACCCCAATATCCCCACCGCTAGCAGTTTTGCTCAGCTCCAAAAAAAAGATAAAAAAAGGATCGGGACTTGCAACTACAATCACTGTAAGCTCCTTCATGTTTGCCTCTCATGCCATAAAGCACATCCTAAAGTCGCGTGCGGCATTAAGCAGCTAAATACATCATGACTAGGCCACGTGCATGTCAGGTGACTTGTGTTTTACCTATCCTCCCACCCAACTCCCTCCCTGGCCGCCTTCCTCGTGCAGGGATGCACCTCAGGATTCCACACCGGCCTTATCACGCTACCCCACACGACCCACGAATGCAAGAACCTACTCTCAGCTTCCACTGACGAGTCAGCCATCGACATCTTGTTACAAACCAAACTGGACCAGGGGTACATGATCGCCCCTTTTCCAAGTCACCTTTCACTGTCTGGAGTGTCAGTCCTATTGGACTTGCCGAGGGCATGTATTCTAATAAACTTCCTTAGTGTATGATTTGTCCGTGCTTCAGTGTTCTCACATTCCAAGTTTGAACTCCCTAAAACCCTCAGAAAATTTTTCCTTAATTATTCATCAGTCGACCTAGCCATTCATGCCATCGGCATAGAAGTAGGTGCTTGTCAGTCCAAAGCAGACATCTCAGGTGCTTTCAAATTACTGCCCATCGAGCCATCCCTCTAGCCCTGGCATAGGGATGAAGTGGAAAGGCTTGTATTATTTTGCCAGCAAATTAACATTTGGTCCTAAATAAATAAAAACAAATTAAATAAAAACACAGCCCGTGGCTGTTCAATACTTTTGCCCAGTGCCTTTCCTGGACCCTGTCACATCAGGCACGTTGCCAGTAAGTCATCCACTATCTCGATGACTTCCTGCGCATCGAAAAACCCGGTGAGCCGCCAGTAGACGTAGACAGCTTAAGGAGGGTATTTGGTAATTTAATGTGCCCAAAGCAGAGGGTAAAGTAAAAAAAGCCTGCCACAGTCCATCACCTTCTTGGATGTTACACTCGACACACGGTCCATGCAGGCTAGCCTGCCTCCCGACATGTTGGTCCGCATCAGGTTGGTCGTTCACACCTTTACCCTTACTCGAGGGTGCACCAAGAGACCGCTACAATCTTTGCTGGGCATGCTTGGTTTTCGCCGTAAGGACCATTCATCAGGGGTGGGGCTTCATCTCGCGCTTCCTAGTTTTTCTCTTGTAGGCGCAAGATCCCGACCTGCCTATCCGACAAGTTGCCCCGCATCAGGTCGGTCGTTCACACCTTTTTTTGCAAAATCTTTTTTATTGAAGTTTTCAGTAGCATACAAACTAGCCCACGCAGGGGGCAAACATTTGCCCACGCAGGGGCAGGTCCTCTGTTGCGGCAACATACTGGTCGTTCACACCTTTACCCTTACCCGAGGGTGCACCAAGAGACAGCTACAATCTTTGCTGGGCATGCTCAATTTCGCAATAAGGACCATCCCTCAGGGATGGGGCTTCATCTCGCACCTCTTAGTTTTCCTCTCGTTGGCGCACGATCCCGACTAAATTCCTAGGCTAGACACAGCAGCAATAACAGATTTGTCTATGTGGGACGAATTTCTCACAGACTGGAATAGCATATCAATGTTCATTTCGTCAGCATCCTCTTCGTCACCTCGGATAGCCACGGACGCCGCAGCCTCTACAGGCTTTACAGCATTTTTTGGCCATCATTGCTTGCAGGACCATGGCAACCAGAATTCCTCCTGATCCTTGGGTTCAGTCAGTCCTTCTCACTATTCGACTCTACACTGATGTGGCTGCAGCTCAAGTCTGGGGCAGCACCTGGGCAGGGCAAACAGTGACGTTTGCCACAGACAATCAGGCCATCATAAATAAAGGCAGGTCCAAATCACTAGCCATCATGTCCTTCCGGTGCAGGCTGTTGCAACTATCCCTGCAGCATCAGTTCAAAGTGCACTGCATCTATATCCCGGGCAATTGCAATGTCTCGGCCAACGCACTATCCCGCTTTAACTTTGCACCATTCCTTTCGCAGGAACCTGGAACCAACCTGACCCGACCACATCTCTTATCCCACCTTGGTCACAGCTAATACTGGATTAAAGCAACTTCTACACAATGTAAATCAGTCATTATCCCGCAACACCCTGAAGGCCTATCGTACCACCTGGAATTCCTATGGCAGGTTCCTAGCCCCAAACCCTGTGGCAGTGTCAAGAGATCTCAAATACATCCTGGCTTTCATATCATACTGCCACATGCAGCTGGCTCTATCACATAATACCATCAGACTCTACTTAGCTGGCATCCAGCATTTCATCTCCTTACAGGGCCTTACCAAGCCATCCTTGTTCTCTGCCCACGCAGTCAAATCCATCCTACGCGGTATATACAGGCAGCAACCCCAAAGCTAGTAGAAAGCACCTACCCAGCACTAGCACCATCTTCAGAGACCAATCTACCATCTGGTCACATTCCCCCTTCTGGTAACTGCCCAGCCTGGTCACTTAAGCAACCATCTACCTGGCCTTCTATGGCTTCTTACATTTGAGCGAGTTCACCATCACCGGCCCGGCTCTCAGACGCCATCTGAAATGCCTTTAGAGTCGCATCATCCTGCACCTCATTGTGCACAAAAATGCAACAGTCCAGTCCCGGGGTAGATATCAAACAATTTCAGACTCATAACACCTAGTGCACAGTAGCCATTCTAGACCAGTCGTTATCTCATCTGCCCGACCTGTCTAGCCCATTGCTACCTTTCCTTACTAACCCTCTGAGTGGTAGCCTGTTTACCAGACACATTAGGATCCTCTTGCTTAACTTAGGCCTTGACCCCAGGCGATAATCTGGATATTCCTTCAGGATCAGAGCAGCACCAGCAACATCACAACACGGGATACCGGACCATGTCATGAAGAGAATGGGCAGGTGGAAATCCTCCGCTTTGTCCGATACATTCCAAATCCACAAGCAGAAATGTTGCAAGCCTCCAGCAAGCTTACCCAGTAGTACGTTACCAGCTCAATTAAAAAATGACCTCCCTATCCAAGTGTTTTGCCCCCTTCTCTTTGTATACAGTCCAGCAGACAAGGGCACACTTCATGTCTACTTTATGTTGTTAGTCTTGTGGCATGTTTATGTGGTTCACATCTCTCCAGTCATAGGGCTGACCATAAATAGGAAGGCTAGTTTGGTGGCCTGAAATAATGTGAGGAGCCCGGGGGGTATTTATACTTTAAAATGTTTTATTAGAAAAAAAGAAAGATTTGCAGTACAAAATAATAATTATAGAACAGGGTGTTGAGATACAGAGTAAAATACTAATCCTCTAAATGGGTCAGCATTCAAAGGAGTACAAGATAATCAAACTGTTCTGTATATTTCTCAACCATAAGACTTGTGAAGTTAGACTGCATACAAAAAAATCAAAACGAATAAAAGTAACAGTAAGGCCCCTTTCACACAGGTGGACCGTGTCAGTTTTTTAGGCGGACCTGAACGGATGCTCCGTGCACCTCTATGGAGCCACGGATGTCAGCGGTGACATGCCCGCTGACATCCGACCCGCTCCAATCCACCAAAGTGTGACGGATGGAAACCCTATTTTCCATCCGTCTGGCGGATCAGATCAGATGAAGGTGGACTCTACGGACCGTCTTTATCCGATCCTCCATCGGTCTCTGAACACTGTGCAGAGACAGACCTATCATCTGCCTGCTCAGCGGGGATTGACGGAGCGATCCCCGCTGAGCAAAGTTGAGCCCATACATGGAGACATCCATGTGAAAGGGCCCTAAAACAAAAAAGGAAAAAGACTAATTTCTTTGAAAACGCAGCATACACCAAGGGTTCCATTTAGCATCATAGATAGGAATGGAGTCATGCAGCAATATTTTTTCTGATAGCATTATTTGATCAACCCTAGTGAGGACTTTGGCAAATGGGAGTAGTGTTAGACTTCCAGTTAAGGGCAATTGCCCAATGCAGTGGAATACAAATAGTATGTAGTAGTTTCATTAAGGGTTTAGGGGTATCTGGGATTATTTTGAATAGCAGACAGTGCGTGTGTGTCAGAGCCATGTGCCTCCCTGCCAGTTTGTCCATCAGCTCCAGGGCCTCCCTCCAGATGGGCTGTAACACCTCGCAATCCCAAAACACATGCAGAAAAGAACTCGGACTAGCACAACCCCGAAAGCAGGATGAGGAGGATTGTGGAAATATCCTTCCCAAACGCTGGGGGTGTAATACCAGAGAGTGAATAGTTTAATCGCCATTTCTCTGATAGTGAGAGATTTGGTGCATTTATGCAAATTCTGCCAATTTGTTTCCCAGTCCTTATGGTGCCCGGGGGTATTTAAGCAGACCACCCACAGCGATCTTTTGTCAGTTCCAGTGCGCGGTACCCACCTATTCCCTTTCTCAGGGCACTTCTCTTGAATACACTTCCTCTACAACCATCCACTCACTTATGTTGGGTATGCCCCCTTCTCTTGGCATACTATCCAGCAGAACAGGGCACACTTCAGGTCTACTTTATGTTGTTAGTTTTGTGGCATGTTTATGTGGTTCACATTTCTCCGGTCATAGGGCTTTGACTATAAATATACATGCATACCCCACTTTTAAGTACAATGGTGTTTATTTACTAAAGCAAAGCTGTAAAGTGCAAAATCAGGCTCACTACTGCATAAAAACCAATATATAAACACACACACTTTATTGCCAAAAGTATTGAGACACCTGCATTTACACACATGAACTTTAATAGCATGGCCTGGCTCACAGTCTCCGCTCTAATTCATCCCAAAGGTGTTCTATCGGTTTGAGGTTCAGACTCCATGCAGGCCAGTCAAGTTCCTCCACCCCAAACTCACTCATCCATGTCTTTATGGATCTTATTTGTGCATTGGCATTGTTGTTTGGGCATCCCCAAACAGTTCCCACAAATTTGGGTGCATGAAATTGTCCAAAATGTCTTGGTATGCTGACACCTTAAGAGTTCCCTTCACTGAAACTAAGGGGCCAAGACCAACCCCTGAAATCCACCATCCCCCCCCCCACCAAATGATTTGGACCAGTGCAATAAGCAAGGTCCATAAAGACATGGATGCACGAGTTTAGGGTGGAGGAACTTGACTGACCTGTACAGAGCCCTGACCTCAACCTGACAAAACACTTTTGAGAGGAATTAGAGCAGAGTCTGTGTCAGTGCCTGACCTCACAAATGCCCTTCTGGAAGAATGGTCAAACTTTCCCATAGACGCACTCCTAAACTTTGTGGACAACCTTCTCAGAAGAATTGAAGCTGTTATAGCTGCAAAGGGTGGGCCAACTCAATATTGAACACTACAGACTAAGACTGGAATGCCATTAAAGTTCATGTGCGTGTAAAGCAGACATCACAATACTTTTGGTAATATAGTGTGTATGTATGTATGTATATATGTTGTAAGGCTGACCGCAGGTCAGCCTGTATTTGTAGGAGGAGTCGGGAGGTATTTAAACCCGCCCTCCTTCCTCCTTCTGGGTGTCGGCTTTCTGGTGTTGCAGCCGCACACGTCACGTCCGGCAGAGGGTGTCCGTAGCAGCTTCAGGTTTTCCTCCCTTCATGCAGCCATCCACGTGGCAGGAGGGTGCCGCCGCACGGGGGAGGGGTGTCTATCCGCCCGCTCATGTTTCCGGGGCTTCATCTGGCATGGGGGGCCGCCCGCTCGGGGGTTCATCCGCATCATTCCTCGCTCCTTTTGGATGCTGGGGAGCTGCACGCCCGCATCTACCCGTCCGCCCGCTTCTCCCGGTGTTACGCCGGGGAGAGGGGGAACTTCTGCCCCATACATTGCTCCCTTTAGCATGGAGCCGCCTGCCGCTTCTCTCGGTGCACACCGGGGGAGGGGACCTCCGCCCGCTGTGTTGCTCCCTCCAGCATGGAGGGAGCCGCCTGCCGTTCCTCCTGTGGTTACGTCGGGAGGGGGGGACCTCTGCCCGCTGGTTTCAGTCCCTCCAGCATGCGGGGAGCCGCCCACCGCTTCCTCCGGTGTTCACGCCGGGGGGGAGGGGGGGGCTACCTCCGCCCGCTGTATTACTCCCTCCTGCTTGAAGGGAGCCGCCCGTCGCTGGTCCATGCAGGTGCCAATCATATCTTCCTTTACCCCCCCTGGCTGAGTCTACTCCTCCGTTTGTGTCTCCAATGCTCACTCCAGCAGCATGGGGGGGGGGGGGCGTCCTTCACCCAGCTCTCATCCTGGGCATGTTTGGGGATCTTGCGGGGGGCTCACATCCCGGGCCTTACTGGCGGCAAGAGGGGGGGGGGGGGTGGTTCACCTTTCTGCTAGGTTTTGGTTGAAGTGGGTGTATGATCAGTGTTTTCAGTGAGTGCATTTTTCAGTCAGGTTCGGTATGCATTCATGTCACGTTTCTCAGGCTTAGTCATGTTTCTCATGCGATGACGTTTCTCATGCGATGACGTTTCTCATGCGATGACGTTTCTCATGCGATGACGTTTCTCATGCGACGGCGTTTCTCATGCGACGGCGTTTCTCATGCGATGACGTTCTCGTGGTGTTTTTCTCATGCGATTACGTTTCCCATGCGATCACGTTTCCCATGCGTTCTTCTCATGCGATCACGTTTCCCATGCGTTCTTCTCATGCGATCACGTTTCCCATGCGTTCTTTTCATGCGATCACGTTTCCCATGCGTTCTTTTCATGCGATCACGTTTCCCATGCGTTCTTTTCATGCGATCACGTTTCCCATGCGTTCTTTTCATGCGATCACGTTTCCCATGCGTTCTTTTCATGCGATCACGTTTCCCATGTGATTACGTCTCTCATGCGATTTTCCCATGCGTTTACGTTTCCCATGCGTTTACGTTTCCCATGCATTTACGTTTCCCATGCGTTTACGTTTCCCATGCGTTCTTCTCATGCGATCACGTTTCCCATGCGTTCTTTTCATGCGATCACATTTCCCATGTGATTATGTCTCTCATGCGATTTTCTCATGCGTTCACGTTTCCCATGCGTTCACGTTTCCCATGCGGTCACGTTTCCCATGCGGTCACTTTTCCCATGCGGTCATGTTTCTCATGCGATCATGTTTCTCATGCGAGTCGGGTCCTTGTGTGTTCACGTTTCTCATGCGATCACGTTTCGCGTGGTAGTTCTCATGCGACTACATTTCGCATGGTAGTTCCCATGCGATCACGTGTCTCATGAGTCATGTCCTCATGTGTTTACGTTTCTCATGCGATTACATTCTCTTACGATTACATTTCACATGGTGGTTCTCGTGCGATTACGTTCACATGCGATCACGTTCCTCATGCGATCTTGGTTTTCACGAGTCTTGTTCTTGTGTTTGTTTCTCATGCGACTACATTTCGCGTGGTGGTTTCATGCGATCACGTTTCTCATGAGGCATGTCCTCATGCGATTACGTTTCTCATGCGATTACATTTCTCATGCGATTACATTTCTCATGCGATTACATTTCTCATGCGATTACATTTCTCATGGTAGTTCTCATCCGATCACGTTTTTCATGCAATCACGTTTCTCTTACGAGTCATGTCCTTGTGTGTTTACGTTTCTCATGCGATTACGGGTTGCATGGTAGTTCTCATGTGACTACATTTCGCATGGTAGTTCTCATGCGATCAAGTTTCTCATGAGTCATGTCCTCATGTGTTTACGTTTCTCAGGCGATTACGTTTCACACGGTAGTTCTCACGCGATCACCTTCTCATGCGATTACAGTTCACATGGTAGTTCGCATGCGGTCATGTTTCCCAGGGTAGTTCTCATGCGATTACGTTTTTCATGCGACCACGTTTCTCATGCATTATGTTGTCTCATGCATTACGTTTTTCATGCTC
The DNA here is from genome assembly GCF_905171775.1 of Rana temporaria. NCBI lineage: Eukaryota > Metazoa > Chordata > Amphibia > Anura > Ranidae > Rana > Rana temporaria. The sequence goes on from NC_053492.1 coordinate 317,180,056, forward strand.
GTGTCCTCATGCGGTTGCGTGTCCTCATGCGGTTGCGTGTCCTCATGCGGTTGCGTGTCCTCATGCGATGACATTTCTCATGCGAGTTAGGTCCTCATGGGTTTACGCTTCTCGTACGGGTCATGTTCTCATGCAATTTTTTACATTTCCATGTTTCGTTTTTCGTCACGTTTCTCATGCATTCATGTTCTCACACATTTACGTTTCTCTGGCAGGTTGTGATACAATTACATTGGTCATGTTTTCATACGTTACGCTTTTCTTACGTTACGCTTTTCATACGAGTTCCGCTTCTCACACGATTACTGTGTATTGTCGTTCCTCATGCAATCGTGTTCTCGGGTGTTCACGTTTCCCATGCAATTTATGTTCTCATACAATTTATCTTTTCATGTTTTCGTATCTCATGCTATTCATGTTCTCGAATGTGTTTGTTTCTCATGCAACCTTACGTTTCTCATGCAACCTTACGTTTCTCATGCAGGTTCAGTTGTGTTAGTTTTTTCAGTTGGTAGTATTAGCATGTTCTGTTTAGATTCATGGCGTTCCACCGCTGGGGGGGGGGGTCACCCATCACGTCTATGGGTGTTTACGGATTGAGATGATCGTTCTTAATTGGCTTGTACGGTGGCAAGTCTCCTCATCCGTTTCTCACACGTTTCATGCATCTTAAACATTTCATTTCTCACACAACGACCTGACACGTCTTCAGGTTCATCAGGCCTGAGTGTACGTTTTTAATTTGCCTGCTACGCCTCAGGTTGCTCGGCCTTCGCATTTCATGGGATTGTCACATTGTCAGTTCAGCTGCACTAGTCCTACACTTACCTACATTTTCATAGTCTGGGCACATGCCACATTCATATCCTCACGTTTGTTCATGGCCACTCTCCACTGCTGGGTACCTGTCACGTTCAAGGGTACTGTCGGATTGAGATGTTTCGTTTCTAATTGTCTTGTGCAGTGGCAAGTCCCCTCATCCGTTTCTCACAGCTATCATTACGTTTTCGTACGTCATGTTATCTTACTACTTACATCACTTGCCTGACACGCCTTCAGGTTCATAGGCTGGAGTGGAAAAGAAAATTTTGCGCCACTAATTAATAACATTCAAGTCCATTGTGAACAACACAAATAAATGAATAAAAAAATGAATAAAAAAGTCCAAAAATTAATGAAGTTCTTGTGACAAACAACACCCGGTGCACCGATATTGATAGTGAGCCACCACCACACGGACAGAGGCTTACCAGATGGTAGGTAAATGTAAGCGTTGTAATACAATCCACAGCAGGATATCCAGATAGCATGAACACACACAGGTTGGGATCAGGGATACAGCTCATCCACGGAGGGATGCGGTTGGATCAGCACAGACAAAAACCTCTAAGACCTTTCCAGGGAACTCAGCAGCATATCATGTAAAAAGGAAAGCCGCACATGGTGTAATACGTCCAACGTAGTTTATTTAAAACAGATTAAAATCTACTTACATCCATAAAATGTAATAGCAGCATAAAAGAGATGCCGGCCGGCATGAATAGGAGCCCTTCCTCCTCGTAGACACGCGATGACGTCACTGCACGCCGTACCCAGACGCGTTTCGTTATACAATAACTTTTTCAATGGGATGATACCATTGAAAAAGTTATTGTATAACGAAACGCGTCTGGGTACGGCGTGCAGTGACGTCATCGCGTGTCTACGAGGAGGAAGGGCTCCTATTCATGCCGGCCGGCATCTCTTTTATGCTGCTATTACATTTTATGGATGTAAGTAGATTTTAATCTGTTTTAAATAAACTACGTTGGACGTATTACACCATGTGCGGCTTTCCTTTTTACATGATATGCTGCTGAGTTCCCTGGAAAGGTCTTAGAGGTTTTTGTCTGTGCTGATCCAACCGCATCCCTCCGTGGATGAGCTGTATCCCTGATCCCAACCTGTGTGTGTTCATGCTATCTGGATATCCTGCTGTGGATTGTATTACAACGCTTACATTTACCTACCATCTGGTAAGCCTCTGTCCGTGTGGTGGTGGCTCACTATCAATATCGGTGCACCGGGTGTTGTTTGTCACAAGAACTTCATTAATTTTTGGACTTTTTTATTCATTTTTTTATTCATTTATTTGTGTTGTTCACAATGGACTTGAATGTTATTAATTAGTGGCGCAAAATTTTCTTTTCCATATATACTGGTGCTTTGTCACGTTTTTTGCTGCCTTTTCACATATTTATTTATTTTGTTTACAATTGGTGTGGTTAGCGCGATTTTTCTTTTTCCATCATAGGCTGGAGTGTTACGTTTTTCAATTGGCCTGGTTTGCCTCAGGTTGCTCAGCCTCGCTAGGTTCTTGAGACTGACACGTTTTCAGTCTTGTGCTACGTTTTCGTTCCTGCTCTACGTCACTGAGTGTGTCAATCACGGACACCCACGTAGGTAGGGGTTAGGAAAGGTAGGGATTTTCCTTTTTCTAAGGTAAGTTGGGGCTTGTTGGTCATGTTTTGTTTTAACGATGTTGTTCTTGTTTGCAGAAGTCATGTCACGGGCAGAAAAATCGAAGATTTTGCCGCCATCCGTCCGGCTCCGGGGTTCCATACATGGTGGCAAGCCCTCTTGTACCTCCCGATACGGCCTTCTCTTTTGTCACAGATGAAGCTTGATCTTAAGTCCTTTTCATTTCAGCCTAGTAGCTCTTGACTCGGCCTGGGATATCTTCCAGGCGTTTCTATCTCAGTATCCTGGGTTCTTTTCTCACAAACATTCTGTACCTACTTGCGGTTTGGTTCTTTTGGCCACTTTTCAGCCCAACAGGTTTTTCAAGCCGGTGCCCAGCACAGTCTAGGCGCCGGACTTTCGTGGAGGTACTCAGAGATAGGCCACCCTCCTTTCCCTAGCACTCCCTTTCCTGCTAGCACAGGGCATGACACGCAGCCTTTCCTTGCTGCCTAGCTAGGGTAGCACTTCGATATTCTCTCCGGGCCGTGCTTTAGTACAGGTGCAGTTCGGCTGCTTTTCATCGAGGGGTCTGTATGTTCGTTGTTGAGAAGTTAGATTAGCGGTAGTCAGCTGTCTTTTCCGGACATATCCCAGTTCCGCATGTCTGTCACAGGCATTCTTGCTTTGGGAGCTTGTGGTTTACATACGGTTACTTTCATTTTCAATCACAATACTTTTGGTAATATAGTGTGTATGTATGTATGTATATATATATATATATATATATATATATATATATATATAAGGGTTGCACCGATACCATTTTTTATTGGCGAGTATGAGTACAGATACTTTCGGTCAAGTACTCGCAGATACCAACAAATTGGTGCAAATCGCACTGCAAGGAATCACATGCAATTTGAACAGGAATGCAGTGCGATTCCTGTCTAAATTACATGTGATTTCCCCCACTGCTCCTGTGTGTGAGTGTGTGTATTAAAAGGGAAAATTGCCATATAGTGGGCAATTTTTTTTTTTTTAGAACTCACAGTACATATCTGGCCACATGCAAAAAAATTTACATAGGTGTGCTTGTCTGCCGATGATAGCAAGTCAGTGCCGCTGGAGGAGAAGTTCTGGGACCCCATGGGTATAGGGCGGAAGTAATGTCAGCTTGGGGGCAGACTGCCTCTACATCTCCTCTAGCCCTGTGAGCACCTCCAGCAGCCTGGCTCTATGTACTGTAAGTTCTAAAAAAAAATAAACATTAGATGGCGCTTTAATCCTTTTCTATACACACACACACACAGGAGTGGTGGGGGGAAATTGCATGCGATTCGGACAGGAATTGTACTGCATTCCAGTTCCAAATGCATGCGATTCTTTCCAGTGCAACCTGCGCCCATTCATTTTGTATTGACGCAAATCACATCACAAAGTATCGGCTTCGGTATCAGGAGCATTTGGGCAAGTACCGACACATCCCTAATATATATATATATATAGTAAAACCTTGGATCGTGAGCATAATTTGTTACGGAAACATGCTTGTAATCCAAAGCACTTGTATATCAAAGCACATTTCCCCATAAGAAATAATGGAAACTCAAATGATTCGTTCCACAACCATTTATTCTTAGGTCCTTCAGTTTATAGTCCATATAAAAAGATTATAGCAATGTGACCAGGTTGTGTAACCATAAAATGTCCATCCACAAATGGCAGCCTCCCCAAGGGGATTAGGAGCAAAATTCAGCAGGAGCTACAGAGTGTAAAAGAGAAGAGAGGAGCCTCTAAGTGTAATAATAAGTTGCTAAATGTTGTACCTTCATTAACCTGCCTGGCGGTATTCCCGAGTCTGACTCGGGGTTAGATTTTCCTGCTGCGAGCGGTAACCCCGAGTCAGACTCGGGCTCGCCTCGCTGGATCCACAGACTGTGTTTACTTACCTTGTCCCTGGATCCAGCGATGCCACCGCGCTGTGCGAGCGAGCGGGACCTCGCTCGATTCACACAGTGCCTCTGTGTGACGCCGATCTCCGTTCCCTGCGACGTTACGACGCACGGGAGCGGAGAACGGCGCCAAATTCAAAAAAGTAAACAAACACATTACATACAGTATACTGTAATCTTATAGATTATAGTACTGTATGTAAAAATACACACCCCCCTTGTCCCTAGTGGTCTGCCCAGTGCCCTACATGTACTTTTATATAATAAAAAAAAAAAATTCTGCCTGTAAACTGTAGATTGTCCATAGCAACCAAAAGCGTCCCTTTATGTCAAAAATGGTTTTAGAGCAGCTAAAAAACAGCGATAATAAATTATAATCACTTGCAGAATTGTGCGATAGCGATTTGTGGGGAAATTCGTCATAAAAAAAAAAAATAATGACAGCGACAATTCTGCAACTGAGCAAATTTCAGTGATTTTGATTTGATTACATTATTGAATCATTTTTATTATAATTATATTATTACTTGTTATAATTATTTATAATTATTTATTATATTTTTAATTTATAATTTTGTTTTTAAAAAAATGTCATACCCGGGATGCCTATTAGACTCTGGTTTGGTCAGATTTAAGTGAGTTATTTCTAAAAATTACAGGCCTACAGTATAAAACGCCAAATTTCCTTGCAAATAATGGTACTGCTTTCAGCACCTTTTTTCTGAAAGAATCATACCGCCAGGGAGGTTAAATGTAACCATATTGCTACACTGCCTCTCTTATATCAAGACATGGCTTCTATATCAAGTCAAAATGTATTTAAAAATTCAGCTTGTCTTGCAAAACGCTCTCAAACCTAGTTACTCTCAAACCAAGGTTTTACTGTGTGTGTTCACTTTGCCACAGCAAACTGTCAGAACCAACTAGCCGCTCCCCGCAAAAGGTGCCAATTGTGGCAGTGGAGGGGGGAGGAGGCAGACAAAAAGATATCTATTTTTTTTATTAGCACAGTTCTGGCTGATGATTGACTGTCTGTCAATGTTTCTGGTAGATTTTACATCCCCTATTACCCCTTTTATCTGGTAACATGGTATCAAGGAATCAGGCAGCTCAGACTGACTTGCCTTATGTGCAGTACCATATGGAAATCTTGTAAGACTTGCAGAACGTGTGGCCAGAAGAAAACCATGATTACTCAATTCCATGTTGATTAAGGCCCCTTTCACACTAGGGTGGGAGCCGTGGTGGCGGTATAGTGCCGTTAAAAATAGCGGTGCTATACCGTCATAATTGCTGCGGGATTCGGCCGCTAGCTGTGCGGTATTAACCCCCGCTAGCGGCCGATAAAGGGTTAATACCGCCCACAATGCGCCTCTGCAGAGGCGCATTGCGGGCGGTATTACTGCGGTTTCCCATTGATTTAAATGGGAAGGAGCGGTGGCGGTATGTATACCGCTCCTCTCATCGCTCCAAAGATGCTGCTAGCAGGAGATTTTTTTCTCTCCTGCCAGCTCATCGCCTCAGGCCTCGTACACACGACCGAGGAACTCGTCGTAAATGAAACATCGTTTTCCTCAACGAGTTCCTTGTCAGGCTTGTGGAGAAACTTGACAAGCTTTCTTTACGTACACACTGTCAAGACCAAATCTCGTCGTTCTCAAACGCGGTGACGTACAACACATACAACGGCAGGGAAAGTTCGATTCCACTGGCACAACCCTTGGGGCTGCTTTTGCTAATCTCATGTTACTGCGTGTTAAGTAAAAGTTTGATAAGAGACGATTCGCACTATTCAGTCTGTTACAGCGTGACAAATGTGCTATCTCCATTACAAATGCTACTTTTACCGAAGGTGCGCTCCCGTCTCATACTTTATTCTGAGCATGCGCGGGTTTCTAAGCATACACACAAACGTGTTTCTCGTCGAAAACCAGCCCGACTTGGAACACGACAAGGAAATTGAGACTCCCGTCGAGGAAAAAGAGAACTTGTTCTCTTTTTTTCTCGTCGAGTTCCTCCACAGTTTTCTCGATGAAAAACATACACACGACCGTTTTCCTCGGCAAAAAAGCTCTGCCACCAAGTTTCTTGATGGATTCTGTCGAGGAAAACGGTCGTGTGTACGAGGCCTTAGTGTTAAAGCCCTCAGGCTTTCACATTGAGAAGGCTGGGCAGGAGTTTTTCAGGCGGTATAGCAGTGCTATTTTTAGCGCTGTACCGCCTGAAAAACTCCTCAGTGTGAAGGGGGTCTAAAGGATTTCTCCTGCTGGCTAGGAGGAAGTACCACCTGTAACAGTGCTGGTGATTTTTGTTACGGGCGCATGAAAGCGCCCAGGACATTTGCAAGATCTTCATACCTTCAGGCCTCGTACACACGACCGAGAAACTCGACGGGCGAAACACATCGTTTTGCTCGTCGAGTTCCTTGTGAAGCCGTCGAAACTCGACAAGCCAATTTTCTCCATTCCCGTCAAGGAAATAGATTACATGCTTTATTTTTGGCTCGTCGAGTTTCTCGACAGTTTCCTTGACGAAAATGTATACACGACCGTTTTCCTCGGCAAAAAAATATCTCCCAGCAAGTTTCTTGCTGGTTTTTGCCGAGAAACTCGGTCATGTGTACGAGGCCTCATGAGATCCTCATGCTTGTCATCTTTTGCTACACTTGTTCATATAAATAAATAAACAATCAATCAATGTCTTGAATCATTGCATTTAAAAAGTGTTTGTAGATTACATAATAAAATATAAGCATTCGGGAATAAAAATAAATAAAAAAACAAATATATATATATGTATATATATATATATATATATATATATATATATATATATATATATATATATATACATAATATTATTAATCGTCCTTAAAAAAATGAAAACTCAGATAACTAGGCAATGGTGATGGGCCCACATGATAAATAGACTTAAATAATGCAGACATTTCACATATATGTGTTACTTGAGTCAACAGGGACTCTGCAAACAGCAAACATGAGCTGAAATTCCACATTGCTTACGGCATATAGTACCTAAAGAGAATTTGTCACTTACAAGGGAGCACTACAGTGATTCACTAATATGACAAAGTAACATATTCTTTTCCTATCTGTATTTGGATGAGATGTTACAATATGATAATGCGCTCAGCCTGGGTGCTGCAACTTTAGCTATTAACGGGACTATTTCAGGACTCTCGGCAAGTGTTGATATTTAAAGAGTATGGCATGAAAATTGCAGATTACTCAGCTACTAGAATTTAAAACTTTAGGCAGATTTTTCCATGTCTATTTCTTTTGATAAAATTTAAAAGAAACTATAAAAAAAAATGTTCATTTGAATAAATTAAATGACATATTACATATTATAAATAATACATATGTCATATTAAAGACTGTTAAAACATTTATTCTGATTGTCTTTCAGCATATTTTAATATATACAACACATACAGTACATCCAGGACATCATACCGAATATAAATAAAAGGTATAAAAGTAAGTTTTACAATAACATAATCACATTGACGCAGACTCTTGTTTCTCCACATGACAACTTGACATAAACATCAACACGTCTTTCTTGTCTTTCTTCACATGTCTTTGCATCACATTAATTTGTCAAAAATTTGAATGGCACATCAGAAAACATTATTATCATTCTTGGAAGGGGGGGATAGGGGAGCGTTAAATGTATTAGCATATTTATACTACTAATGAATGGAAGCCAGACTCCAGTTTACACTTTATTATCGGTTACAGCAAACAGTTTTGTTCCTTTTTGGGATAAAGCTTTTGCATGACTAAAGAAAAGTTGATAATTTTAATAACTCCTGCCAGTGTTAAATGGTTTGTCTCATCCATGTAAACTGATACATTTTGCTGGAGAGGTTGTTCTTTTGATAAACAACAGACTTGCTGGCTGTCACCAGATGAAAATAGAAGAAGGAAAGCCTAAAAAAATGGAAACCAATGCAGCCATCACATCTAGGAATTGGTAAACTGTATTATAATGTTATAATTTATAAAATATAATATAATATATGATTATAACATTATTATATATTTGATCAAATTATTATTATATTATATGATTTTATATATATATATATATATATATATATATATATATATATATATATATATATATATATATATATATATATATATATATATATATATATATATATATATATATATATCATGTTTGCTTCTGGGTTTAATACTGCTTTAATCACAATTACTTTATTTATTTTTTATACTATGGAGGCGATGTGGATATGTGGATTTGGAGGAAGAGTGAGATAATATAAAGTCAACTTTGCTTGTTTTGGCCATTTAGTTGCAGTCTTTTTTAATCTCAGTCTGATGGGAACGCTGGTTTGCTTCACTTAAAGGGGTTGTAAAGGTTTGTTTTTTATTTTCTAAATAGGTTCCTTTAAGCTAGTGCATTGTTGGTTCACTTACCTCTTCCTTCGATTTCCCTTCTAAATTTTATTTTCTTTGTCTGAATTTCTCACTTCCTGTTCCTCCTCAGTAAGCTTCCCCCCATCACCTAAGCCGTTCTGGCTGGGGGTTAGTCAGCCAAAACAGTTTACTGAGGAGGAACAGGAAGTGAGAAATTCAGACAAAGAAGAAAAACATTTAGAAGGGAAATTGAAGGAAAAGGTAAGTGAACCAACAATGCACTAGTTTAAAGGAACCTATTTAGAAAATAAAAAACAAACCTTTACAACCCCCATAGGTAAACCCCACAGAGATTTAATTTGAGTTAGTTGACAAATTGACAAACTTTGAACTCATTCTTAGTGCCATGTAAGTATCAAAATAACTAAATAACATGGAAAGAAATTAGAAATATAAAAGACATAAAATAAAAAATGCAATGCATTTATTATGCCAGCATTGAAGGAAATTTGTACTAAGAAAAAATATGTGGGTTTCATGCACCGATTCCTTTTTAAAAAGTCTTAAAATCTCTAGTTTTAATACTTTCTGAGTCACTGACCGAACAAAGTATGCAGAAAGTAAAGTCTGACTAAAAGTGCATGTCTGGTTCTTCACCAGTTAAACTACAGAACACCTTCACTGTATTTTATGGAGATGAGAAGAGGTTTCTGCAATCTAGCAAGGGAGTACGGAGGAGAATTTAGCAGGGCTGACAACACTGCTTGGAATTTTTTTGCCCAGACATAAACTTGAAGTCATAGATATGGGTCAGTGGTTAAGAAAGTACTAAAGCCATTGTATCAGTATATCTCTCAGGCAAACAGCCTTTTTGGAAGAAGAGAACAGCAATTGCAACTCGCCCGTTCCTTTAATCACAGGTTTCTTTTTCAGAACTCTACTACAGTACATCAGGGTTACATTCCATTCTGCTTTGACACTTTAAATAAATATTGGGCATGTTTTGTATGTCAATTTAAGTGTTGTTTTCCAACATAACAAAATAAATAGTTTTTACTGCAATTTGTTGCATTTTTCTGTTTTTATAAAAATATAAGTAATTATTACTGAATTCAATATTATGTTATGTAAATTTTAATTAATCCTGCTAATATGGACTTATGATTGTCAGTATCATTGTTTTACATTTACAGTATATGTACAGTAAGCATACAGGTCCATGGTTAGACACTTCGTCCTTATTGCCATTTAAAATGTCAAGTGACAATACTTTTGTTCAGGTCTATGCTTTTTGTCAGCATTCTCACAAAACTGTTATGTAACAAGCATCTGCACCAGGATTCCTCAATTCTTCATTCATTTGGGTCCATGCCGCAGTATTTAGTTTGTTTGAAAGTTTCATACAAGCCTTTAGCCTACATTGAATTGGGTGTAACTGCTGTCCATGGGGAGGATAACCTAGAATGATTTGTGACTTCATATTGGTTGTCCGTGATTTCTGTAGTTGCTCCATGATCATATAAGGGAGATCCTGAGGATGGTGAAGGTACTCCATGTGAAAAAGATGGGTAGTGTGCTGGAGAAGCCCTCAAGTACTGAGATCCTAAGCCATTAGAAATTCCTCCAGACTGAGACGCTGGTGTAATGGTGCTGTTGCTCACTGACCACAAATTAGGATACTGACTGTAAAACAAAATATAAAGCATGAGTAAGTATATTATGAGTAAGTATATGGGTATGCAGATGTGTTTTAATATATAGCTAATATATAGATATATATAATATATTCAGACGGTCCCCTACTTAAAAACATTCGACTTACAAACAACTCCTACTTACAAACGGAGGGAGACAACAGAAAGTGAGAGGAAATCTACCCCTAGGAAGGGAAATTCTCTCCTTTAAGTGTTAATATGGGAAAAAGGTGTTTTATCACCAATCCTTGTTTCCCTAATAACCCAAAATGTTCTAAATCCGATTGTCATTGGGACAGAAAGTGAGGTGAAATCTTCTGGACATGGGCACAGACAGCAAAACAAATGTTACAGGGGCGATAACTCTTCCCTATGCTATCCAAAAAGCTTAAAAATAGATTTTGTGGCTGGAGCTACACTTAAAAAATGTACCTGTTCCAAATTACAAACAGTCTCTACTTAACCTCCCTGGCGGTATGATTCTGTTTGGAATTACTTACCAAAAGCGGTACAATTATTTTGCAAGGAAATTTGGCGTTTTATACTGTAGGCCTGTAATTCTTAGGAATAACTAATTTAAATCTGACCAAACAAGAGTCTAGTAGGCATCCCGGGTATGAATTTTTTTTAAAAACAAAATTATAAATTATAATATAATAAATTATTATAAATAATTATAACAAATAATAATATAATTATAATAAAAATTATTCAATAATGTAATCAACTCAAAATCAATGAAATTTGCGCAGTTACAGAATTGTCGCTGTCATTACTTTTATTTTTTTATGACGAATTTCCCCACAAATTGCTATCACACAATTCTGCAAGTGATTATAATTTATTATCGCTGTTTTCTAGCTGCTCTAAAAACCATTTTTGACATAAAGGGACACTTTTGGTTGCTATGGACAATCTACAGTTTGCAGTCAGAAAGAACAGTTTTTATTATATAAAAGAACATGTAGGGCACTGGGCAGACCACTAGGGACAAGGGGGTGTGTATTCTTTACATACAGTACTGTAATCTATAAGATTACAGTATACTGTATGTAATGTGTTTGTTTACTTTTTTGAATTTGGCGCCATTCTCCGCCCCCATGCGTCGTAACGTTGCAGGGAACTGAGATCGACGGCACACAGGGACACTGTGAATCGAGCGAGGTCCCGCTCGCTCACACAGCGGGGAGACATCGCAGGATCCAGGGACAAGTTAAGTAACTTTGTCTGTGGATGCTGTGAAAAGGTAAGCCGCGCCTCTGCACATCTACCCCGAGCGTGATTCGGGGATACCGATAGTAGCATGGAAAAACCACCCTGAGTCACGCTCGGGGATACCGCTAAGCAGGTAAAAGAACAAGAAGAACAAGCCTACAGTCCCTATCTTGTTTGTAACCCGGGGACCGCCTGTACTGTATCTATCTATCTATCTATCTATCTATCTATCTATCTATCTATCTATCTATCTATCTATCGATCTATCTATCTCATAATCTATCTCATAATCGCCTAGTTTATATAATATGTCTTGTTTGTATTTTTTGACTGTGTCTATTTAGTAAATAATGATGATGGTTATTATCTGTAAATGGGGTACCAGTGTTAGCTACAGAATCGTTTTTAGAAATATATACAGTAGATCTGATTGGATAAATAAAAGGATAGTTAGCCAGACAAACACTAAGAGGCTGATTTACTAATTTCACTGAAAGAAATGTGTGAACATTCACTTTGCTTATCTAATTATGTGAAAAGCAAATTTCTGGACACTTTTTATACCCAGTCATATACAGATGCTTATCACATGATTGGACAATTAAAGTGAATATATTCGCAAAAATGTTTTCAGTAAAAAATGTCAACTCCCCAAGTAAGAGCAGCTTCACACTGATCCACTGATCCACTGATCCACCCACACAAATTTTTGTGTGGGTTAGCTGCGCTTTCACATAGACTTTCTATTATGCCCTATGGTTTTGGTGCAAGTCAAAAGCAGCGGTGCAGTGCAAAGCCATCTCTCATGAGCTTCAGACAGAAAAAGAAACATCACTTACCTGGAGTTGCTTGACGATCCACTGTTGTGAGTCATTGGTAGCATTCCTGTATGGGCTGACATCTGGAGACTAGACCAGTTGTCATGTGACTGGAGCATAGACAGGCAAGTGTTTGAATTATCTGCTATGTTTGCTACAGAAATAGAAAAAAAAGTTATAGTTATATATTTCTAATTTTACTCTGGTAAAAGGTAATGAAGATCAGTGGACCTATAGTGCACTTTCAGTTAGCCCATATTCTGAATTATTATTGCAATAATTGTTGATATGGCTTGCTTGACAGCCTTTTCTAATGGGAGTTGCAGGAAGCCTAAAAGACTCAGGGAAGCTAGATTGAAATATGCTGTTTGTGTCATAACATGTTTCTTGTCCCCTTTGTTGTCACTTCTCTGTTTATTTCTCTTTATCTCTTGTCTCTATTCCCTTATCCTGCTACACTCCACTAGTACATGTACATATAAAAAAGTTATATTATTTAAAAAATGTCTTAGGCAGGCCATACATGGGTCGAATTTTTAAAGAATTTTCTTTTTCGAAAACCCTATCTAAGAATTTTCGTTCTAATTTCACACAATTAGTGGGCTGCAGCAACAGCCAATTTTCATGTGGCCATCAAATTTGAGTAATCGGGTATGTTTTAAAAAAAATAATAAATTTTTTAATCAATGATGGGAGAATTGTGCGAGAAATGTAATCAAAAAAGAAATGTGCATGTGCAAGAAAAGAAAATTCCCGGAAAGAAAAGAAGATTCCCAACCACAAAAATTATTTTCTTTAGCAACAGGAGGTGAAATTAAAGGCTTGATTGGTCAGATTTCGAAATCAATGGTGGCACCATCGGATCACAAAACGCACAAACTTTCAGATTTTTAAAAGAAAATTCTTGCGAAATTCGAACATGAGCCTTAGGCCCCATACACACCATAGAATCCATCCGCAGATAAATCCCAGCAAATGGGTTTCAGCGGATAGATCCTATGGTGTGTACACGCCAGCGGATCTTTATCCGCGGATATTTCTCCCCTGGGATGGATTCCAGCAGATCGGATATTCGCTGACATGCAGAACAAATCCATCTGCTGGAATCCATCCCAACGGATGGATCCGCTGGTCTGTACAGACTCACCGAATCCATCCGTCCGAAGGGATCCCCCGCATGCGTCGCAATGATTCAACGCATGCGTGGAATTCCTTATATGACAGCGTCGCGCACGTCGCCGCGTCATAATCGCGGCGACGGCGCGACACGTCATCGCCAGAGGATTTCGGCGCGGATTTCAATGCGATGGTGAGTACACTCCATCGCATTAAAATCTGCTGAAATCCTCGAGAGGATTTATCCGCGGAAACGGTCCGCTGGACCGTATCCGCGGATAAATACTCCCGTGTGTATGGGGCCTAAGTTTTAGATTCAGCAAATTATAATGCCTAACATTATTTTTAAAAATTGTGAAAGGAGGAGTTTTTATCAAGTCTGAGAATAAATGTACACAATATAAAAAAACTTAGACCCAACCTTAATGAAATATTTAAATATGTTTGTAATACTTTAAATGATGACAAAACGACTGGAAAGGAGACCCAGGTTAATTGGCAAAAGACTAGGCATGTGCTTTGGGAGCAATGTCCCTCCACTAATTTTTGAATGTATTAAAGCGGGACTCCACTTTTTTGCCTCCTCCCCTAATGGTTTTCGAAAGGTACCCAGTCCCACTCTTGCCCGGATCGCCTAGGCAATCAGAGAGGAAGTTGTTTTACAGTCCAAGAAATGGATGTCTGCATATTAATTATTTATGCAATAAAGTGCAACCTGGCATTTATTATTCATTTGTGCCTCTGCCCATATACTTGATACAAAATTCACAACACTGCTTGGAATTTTTTTTGCACTGACTTACACTTGAAGTCAGAGCAATGGGTCAGTGGTTGAGAAAGTACGGAAGCCATTGTATCAGTTTCTCTCCCAGGCAAACAACATTTTTGAAGAAGAGAACAGCAATTGCAACACGCTCATTCCTTTAATCACAGGTTTCTTTTTTTCAGAACTCTACTAC